>NC_055975.1:13005060-13345060 GCF_018492685.1 Alosa sapidissima
CCCACCACTGTCAGGCCACAGAGAGTCTTCCTGGATCTCTGAGTGATGACAGCTGAAATGATGGCTGAGGAGCCAAATTCATCATTCCTCATGATTACTCTGTCACTCTCTTCCCCACTCAAGACTTTTCAATAACTAGAGCGTCATTTTGTTATAATTGAATATGGTGAGGTGAATATGGTATGTGCTGAGCACATGTATTAAAATTGAATTAGAAAAGTTTGACTGAGGCAGAAATTGGACACCACACCAACACACAGAGGGTTTGCGAAACCACTTAAACATTTTGTCCAACTTGACCAGAATAGGCAGTGCACGCCTCACTAATCAGGACCTTGCCCTCCTGGTCTTACATATCTAGCCTTAATTTAAACTCACAAGAGCACAGAAAGTGTTATGTGATTGCTTGTTTTGCAACTTTAGTGGACTTGACATTATAAAAGCCATGTCGATGACAGAGGTTAGCCATTTGGAACCAGATTTTTCCAGGGCTTAAGCGCTGGCTGATGGAGGGAAAAACTGATATGACGGCACAAGACCACGTCACGAATAACCGCAGGAATCCAGAGCTCTCCTCCTGATGCATTACACACAGCTCTAAAGCAACATCATTTTTTTCCCCCAGATTGCATCTCGGCTCCAATTTGCCGGCCTAAATGAGAAAACGAGAAATGATAACAAATAGGCCTTGACTAGAAGGAGGAAAACAGCGTCGCATCTGGAGGTACCACCTGACAAAAAAAAAAAAAAGCTACTCTGTTGACATCAGATTTGTCACAAGAGCAATAACTTCCTGAAGTGTCTTAAACAGAAGCATTCAATCAACTCTGGAGGAACCTAATGAGCTTGGCTGTTTACTCCACCCCCCTTTCTCACCCTAAGAGATAATCTTCCAAAGTCTCCTTGGGGAACATTATGAATTATGAAATGAATGCTGGAGTTTAAATATGCTGTTATTAACACTACATAAAATGTAAGATACATATGAGGAAAAGCCTACACACTTATCCAAAGCCATATATCATAACATATTTTAAATGTTTATATTTAAACAAATCCAAATCCAAATGAGCTGTGTCATCTCACACTGTAATGGGATCATACCTAGAAAAAAGGAGATGTTTGGAAAATGTTTTCAACCCCAACTTCATCACAGTCTAAACTCTGTCAGACATTGAAGGACAATTCAGTATTTGCTATTAGGATGCCAGAGGAACACTCAAGTGAGTAACAAGAGTAGGCTATCCTAACTTACATAAAAAATGGTGAGTATAATAAGTTTGTCTTCAGTTAATTCACACCATACTTTACAGAAAACAATTGATTGGTGATCACTTAAACCTTCTTGATTTCGTAAATGGTTAGAAAGGAGGTGAACTGACTAACCAAAAACATCTACAACCAGGGCCCTGTACAATATTTCAAGGTTAATTGTTGCAGTACTACTCAGGGCCATAGATGACCCAGATTAGATCTAGAAACGTAGATAAAATGTCAGTGGCAATGACGACACCCCCTCTTGTGAGACTAGCCTACAGAATTTACATACATGTATGTGAAACATGATCTTGGTTAACTTCATAGAATGACAGGCTTGATATACAGCAATGCAAGAAGGCATTAAAGCAACACCAAAGAACCTTCCCTCGCACGCACGCTATTTGTTTATCCAGCACTGGCTTTGCAAATAACGATGTCCACAGACAAGGTAGAATATTTTGCATGACTTATAAAAGTACGATGTATTGCGACATCAGATGCAAGTCAAATTTGTAGTTTCTTATGTCTCATTCCATTGAACTACAGATCCGCTCCGACCTGGCAAACTTACATAGTGCGGTTATAGCCGATAGAGGGCCGCGAAGCGAATGCATAATTGCCGTTCACCCTGTTACGAGTTGATGAACCACTGAAACGATTTTGGAAACATTATTTTAAGGTACAAAAAACTCTTTGGTGTTGCTTTAAAACATAGCCAACAAAATAAAACGACATAAACAAATCTCACATCTCATTTAGACAGTGACAGGATTTTACATTTACCTGATGTATGCTTATGCTTTTGTCCATCTATGCAGTTGTACAGATAGTCTACACGTGTTGATTTGACAGCTGGTGAGGCAAGTAGGCATAGAGAGCAGCCTATGGAAATATTTTTCAGGTTTCACTGCCAAAATAAGTTGGTTACAGGAAAGTCAATTCAGAAAAACCCAAAGGAAAGGTAGCCTACCTTTGACTCTTGATTATTGTTGGATGTAGGAGATTGTGGCAGGTCGTGCATTTCGCGTTTGTTTTCCTTGCCACTACTGTCGTCCTGCATCATATTCGTCGGTGGAATCATTTCCTTATAAAACTGACAAAACAAACAATGCGAGTTGATGAACTCTGGACACGTGTGTCCACCTGTGGAAGTGCCAGTTGTCTTTACATATTTTCCCAGAGATTTACAAAGAAGCAGAAGTCAGATGTGAACGAAGTCCCACGGTCTTCGAGTGGCAAGGCAACGAGAAAAAAAAAACTCCAAAGGTGAAGTAGCCTATAACTGTTGTCTATCAAAATGAGCAACACAAGTTATGAAACACTTTGTCATAACTTTGCATTACTTGTGGTATGAGGGTCCGGTTGGTTCGCTGTCGAAGAGGGTGCTGCGCGAAAATGTTCAGCGATCTAGGTGGTAGGCTACTGTTCCAGCGAGCTTGAGGATGCGACTGTTACGCTGTGAACAGACGAATAGGAGTTCTTGAGGGAGGAGTCTAGCAGAGTTACTGTACAGCAATCTCACTGACAGTACTGTCACTCTAGGTTCAAGATGGTGATGATAAATTGTGATAGCCTGCCATGATGATAGCCAATTCAATTTCTCTCTGTTCCACTCACTAGAGGAAGGTATGATTCTCTTCTGCTCTCTCCAACGGCTACTTTCAGATGTGAGAATATGAGGAGTGGACAACATGTGCTGTAGCCTGTAAAAGAATGACATGGCAAAAATAGGACCAGTGTAATTAATTAATTATCAATTAATTAATTGCAAATTATCGGACACTGACATGGCGAGGAATAACATAGAGCTGCATAATAATTTGTTTATTTTTGGTAAATTCATCTTTGTTTTGCATTTACACACAACCAATATTATAAACCATGTCCATAACCTTGAAGACAACCAGACTCAAAATAGTTTTATTTGCATAGGTATAAGGGTGAATACTTTGAGTATCCACTAGGTAACAATAACACTATTTTCTTTCTTTCTTTCTTTTTTTCTTTCTTTCTGTCTGTCCGTCTTTCTTTCTGTCTTGATTCCCTGCTCTGGGTGTCCTTGAAAACCTTACTGCAGACACACTGTGACTGGAATGCAAAAAGGTGCAAACAAAAAAAGTGATATTTAATAAAAGGCCACAGGGTAATTCAGATACAGCTTTCTCTTGGAACAGAGAGGTCACTAATGAAGACAACAGATACAAGTGCATGAAAAACAATTAAGCTCCAACAATTAAGCTTTTGTCATTCTTTTTTATGTCTGCTTTGCATGTACAGTATTTGTGGAAATCGGCCATTCAACTCTACTCATGCTCTATCTTATTGCCCATATATTCAGCTGACTGATGAAAAGCCAAATGCTTGCTTCCTTTTCTTAACAGCGTGTTTCTCTCATGCTGGGGTGTGAGTGTGAGATGTTTGGCACACACACCCCTACACACACTTACACCTTTCAATAACTCGTGATGCCATGGCTCCCTTGAAAAAACAACCTGCAACTTGCAAGGTTCACTACCTCAGCGTACAAGTCTGTGACAACAAATAGTGGTTTTATTCAGCCAGTAGCTTGAGAAATCAATCTATAGTGAGCACAAGCTCTTAGGGACAGAGGGGGAGGGAGAAAAACAAGTGTGCAAAAAGGAGAAGGACTCATTTCCATGCTCTGCTACTGCTTGTGGCTGAGGGAGTATGGGAGATGGGGAGTTAATTGTATGAAATGACTGGTTTGCAGCACAGCACAGGGATGTGCTGTTAATGGACTCGGCGCTTATTCAGTTTATGTAATGACTCGAATGGGTTCCCTCATTTCTGAAAGAAATATTAATGGTTATTTGTGATTGTGCTAGTTTTCTTTAAAAAAAAAAAATAGGCTAAATCGGAATAGCATGATGAAATTGGTGTTGTGTCTGTAGTTTAAATCTGGCTGTCCTTTGTGTAGGCTACTCTAAGTAATGACACTGGAGAGAGAGTGATACAAATATGAGATTGGCCTCATGAGAGTGTCCCAACAGTTGAACAAATTACATATATTGGTGTCACAGTGAAGCACACACAGACACAAACACTTCTGGCAGCAAGAAGTTGTGATCAGTGCCCTACTGGGGCACTACACACACACACAACATATCTGTACACTAACCAAAGGGTTAATAATGCCTGTTTATCCACCTGGTTCCAACCATCTTTTGTGAATGACATACAGTATGAATATGGACTCTCATCTGTGACTTTTAAAGCCAGTCTGACCTCACAGATGTCACCTGTTGGAGCCTATGCAATCGGTGTGCCACAGGTGTCGTTTCTATAATTATTAAATAGACCAGAGTTTATTACGTTTTGCCAAATTCCATAAGAGTTGATCAGGTCAGTCCTGATTTTGAACAAATCAAAAAAAAAGATAGGCGTGTGAAAGTGTCAAGTACACATACGTTGAAGGTGAGACATTTAGTTATTAATTTCATCAGGAGCTGCTATAATGCATGTTTGTATACTAACATATGTATACTAACAAGGCCATTAATACCATCAATATCCCCTCTGATATTTCTCTCTCACACACAGAGACACGGGACTACAAAGACACAAATACACACACATTGAATAAAAAGGTCTCAATGCAATATATTGTGGATAGCATATTTACCATGGAATAGACTCTCTTTCTCTCTCTCTCTCTTTCTCTTTCTAAACAGTAATGCAATTATTTGCTTTATTATATGTTATTATATATTATGTTTATATTATGTGTCAAATCTCTGGAAATCAAATCTGCAAAGTTCCAGCTGCAAACAGCACAAGCCTCGCATCTCATGAAACCATCTGTCGGAACACATCTAGCCCAATAGAATCCCCATGGAGTGTTTGAGCTGGATTATACTCAGAGCAAACCCATCTCAATCTCTATCTCTCCCAAACCCCAGGACCAGAGGCTTTTCCCCTTGGATAAGGCTGCCAGTGTTCATGCCATATTTCTCTGAGTTTAAGGGATTGTTTTAACCACAATGGGTACGTGGCACATTGTGTGAATTGACCCAATCGTTCTACCCTGCAGAACTATTATTTCTCCAACAGCCACATGACAACATGGCCATAATTCTTATAAGAGACTGTAATTAGTCAAATACTGCACAGCTCTAACTGAATGTCTCATTTTAAAATGGGTATAAAAGGCCATTATTGATTACCATCAGGTGGAGCAGAGACTATTAACTCCCAGCTAACTCAAGGGATGGTTGGGACTTATTTTATGGTTTGCTAAGTTCAGTTTGTGTGAATGACATCCTGTAATTATTGTTCACTGTATCTAGGAAAGCAGAGTTGACGTGTGAATAGTATATGCACTCTTCCAGAGCAATTCTGAATTGGTAATTAGTTCACAGTGAAGGAAGTGTGATTGCAAGCCCATAAAAGGCCAATTATTACTCCCCTTAAGATTAATGTTCTGTCATACCTTATTATGTAACAGATACACTATTCTGGGTATAGAAACTGGCTTCCAAATAATCTGGACAATATAACAAAGCCTACTGCCTGCAACGTAAAATTCATTAAAAAAAAATCTGCCATTGGAACTAGATCAAATAGCCCTCACCACATTTGCAGGTCAAGAAAGTGACATCCTTACGAAGGAAATGTTTGAGGATGTTTAGAGATCTTGCCGGCATACTGGAGGATCTGTCAGGCACATGTCTTTACTAGAAGTCACACTTCACTCCTCGCAGGTTATCACCACCTTTCAAAGACTGAGCATGCCAGTGAGTTATTTTTAAAATGTGTTTTCCATCGACAGATGTGATGGTTCCTGCATAATAAGTGTGCAGCAAAGCTCACAAAGCAAAGCTCCATGTCCTACACTCACGTATAGTACAATAGTAGTAGTTAAGTGTATAGTTCCCATATTAAACTACACTGCAAAATACCATAAGCTAATATCAATCCAGCTGCGATGGGTAGGTTATAGCAAAGATCCTTGATTACTCCGCTTTAACCCTCTCTGGTTATAGTATGGACCCTTTCAAGAGAGTTCCATTATCAGCATCATAGTTGGCCCCACAAGGCTTCCTTTTTAACATTCCATATGTTATCTTAATGCAGAGGAAGTAGATTGGGGCCACAATGAACTTGATATTAACATGTATTTGTACTTGTGTTAACATGGTATAATCAAACAGTAATAACGTCTCAACAATACTGACAAAGACTCAAGAGTGCATTGCAGAACAGCTGTAGAAAGCATGAAAGTCAAGCATCAACTGAAACGACATCGACCCAATGTGAACCCTGGTGTATGGGACATGTTGTGCCACCCCACGCAGACTTTCTGCCGTGGAAACGCAGCGGGAAGATGGAGAAATGTGCTCGATGAACCTGCGAGGTTGAGTTGTGCTGCGACTTTGTGCTCAATTACATCAGGCCCTAATGAGATGTCTCAAACTTCAAGTCCCAGCAGGTCAGGTTACTCATGACTAGGCTACATGTAGTTCACAAAAATATACCCAAAATACTTACAGTACATGTTACGGCCTAGTCCAGGAATTTAAAATGGCAATGTATTATTTCCTAATCAACAATTCAACAGAACTATTACCTTTTTTAAAATGAAAATTAGACAAGGCACAGGTGCATAGGCTAAAATAGCCTAGAGGCAGATGTTGAGCGCTGTTTACGTTTGAAATTGCCAGACTGCAGAAACAGCACCTGTAGCTATCTCCTTTTACGTTCTAGGCTACTTACCAAACCTGAAACAAATGTTGATTGTTCATACACATCGTGCCATGTTATAAGGCGCTGATAGCGAGGAAACGCAAATGATTTAGTAGGGTGTAAGTGGCCAATAGAGGTAAATGGCAAGTAAAGAAATCAGAAACATGGATGAATACAACATGCTACAAGTGTAGTATCAGTCCATCGCGGTACATTCAGTGTGAAATGTCAGCGATGAGCATGACGCGCGCTCGCGTGTCTACCTCCATGACGCATGGCCGGCTCTCCTATGACCGCGCGGTCGGTTCCCCAGCTGGCGGTCACCCTCTCTGTGCACCAGGCAGCGTTAATGAGGCTGCAGACGAGGGCTAAAAACAGCACACAGCGGCTCCAGCTCCCCCACCTCGCTAAAAGCATTTCCAACCAAAACGAAGGCCAAGCTGGGAGCTTCTCCATCCCAGAGCTCGTGCACACGCACACGAGGACTTCTGGCGGCTTTGAGGACGCACTGATGGAAATGTTTCAGCAAGATCTGTGGCCATTTTACAGTATTTCGTTAAGGGTCTCACGTGGAAATACATGTTGAGACCATAGTTCTGTCAATGGGGTGATCACTTAGGCTGTAGCACAGACATACCTTCCCAACATGGATGGAAAAGCTCAGCCCGAGGTGGAGAGGATCTAGTGAAATAGATCTGTAAATATAGCTGTAATAAAAGCTGTTTCTCTGCTTGTCGGTGAAACCCCTGTGGAATTGAGCGTCCAGTGCACCCAGAGACATGCTCTAATAGCCCTTATCTAAACTACTGCTGATCATCACCCATAATATGAGCAGAAGCATGGTCATACACAGCTTACATGCAGAGGATTCTTGTGAAATAACTCTGGACTATACATTTTCAGAATTTAAAAACAGGATCAGTTGTTAGTGTTCTTACAGTCTAATCAAATTTATGAGAGGGAATATTTTACTTGCATAGTGAATATATATTGAAAGGTTTCACCAAAATAAAAAGGACTCCAGGAGTCTAATTTTATAGCTGCTTGTTGCTGTAAAAATGTTTCCTATTTAAGTCCACTTCATCCACTCTGATTCCAGTTATGACAGAATGTCTTGCCCTGCTCCACTTGATTTGCACGGAAATTGACACAAACACGTGGTCCAATATCCTATAAATATTCATCTGTCACAAAGACATGACTCATCTCTTATTTGTTTTGATGTAATAAATTGCTCACCATTTCCTATCATTCATATTGTATTAGGGCTAAATTTGCTCGTCGGGTGCATCTGTCATGAAGAGGATGTGTGAGTCAACTCAGCGGGTTAACACTGTTGTTTGTGTGCCTGCCGGTCTCAGCAATGTTGGTGTTAAGCTTAATGTTAAGGTTATGTGTTATTTTGAAAAGAACAGTACAATCACTGCTCAACCACATTTGGATGTTTTAAAATAGCCTACGTTGAAAAAAATCAGATCTGGCATTAATCCCATTGTATGGCACACCGAGCCATTTCAGGAGGTGTGCTTGGAAAGAGCCACAATGAAACAAAACCATCTGTCTTTTCTGGGGAGGTCTGCTTTCAGCTGATAACTGATCATGATGTGACCCCTCAGTGCTTGGGTCAGGGAGTGGAAGCCTGGAACGCACTGTGAGTTCCTCCGGCCTGCTCCCCTTCCTCTCCCCTTTGATGGCAGAGTGGAGGCAGCTGGCTCTGGGAAGAGACCTGGGGCCCAGCCAGCCCCAGAATGAAAGCAGTGGGCCCAAATCACACTGCCAGCCATAAAGGTGTGATGCTAATGCTAAAGCATTCAAGAGGACCGGGAGAAGCGGGAGACATCACCCAAAATGGTTCACCTTAAGCTTGTACTGAGGCTTCAAATTAATCATCAGGGTGGGAGAAATCTAACAGGAAAGCTAAACAGGAGACACATATGTAATACATGAAACATGAAATGCAGTGTTGGGCACTAAAAAAAGTGGTGTGTGTGTGTTTGTGTGTGTGTGTGTGGGTGTTTTATGTTGTGATGTGTGTATGTTATGTCTGACCCTCACCCACCCCCAGAGTCCAGTGCACACACAAACAATATTGTGTTTCATTTCCAAAAGTCTTTCATGGTCTTTGTACACAGCCCAAAGTAGTCCATACTACACTTGTTTAAACTTATAAATAAGAGTACCACATGCTGTTCAAAGGTGAGGTCTTTGGTCATCAATCTGTCCATATCTACGTCCTCTATGCCAATGCTGCTGCTGTCAGATCAGCGCCTGTCTCTGTTTCTGACATGGTGAATTTGTGCCTCAGTTCCAGCTGAGCCTAAATGAGCAGTGGATCAATGGCATCATACCATCCACTGACATTTTATTAGAACAACGGATGGACTGATGAATAGATGGATGGATGGATAGATAGATCGATGGACTGATGGGCTGATGGACACTAGATTACGATTTCAGCTTGCGGCATGCAAATGTGTAAAACGTAATGTTTTCTTTTAAGTGTGCCAAAAAGATAGTCAAGCCAGAGTCATAGAGGAGCATTTGCGTCTTATCCTCTCCCTCTCGGTTTCTCACTCGCCTGACGTGGGAGAACACAGAGAGACAAGGAGATCTGCTCCTCCCACACACTCAGACTCACAAAGTCGAGGATTCCACGCACTCCCTTCATCACGTCAAACATGAAAAGCCACATGGGCAAACAGACACTCAAACACACACACAAACACACACACACACTTTCATCGCATTGACCATGAATCAATGACTGGCTTTCCACCCACGGCTAGCCCTAAGCCCTGAAAGTGACCACGCAAAGCTGGCCTGGGGGCTGCCTGGACATCTGAACATACAAATCAGCCGAGCCTGATGAGACCAGGACGAGGGCCGCTGAGCTGAAATGAACAGCAGTCTCACTGAGCGGTGCAAACATGGAGAGATCAGAGAGGAAGGACTGGAATCATTCCCCCGCACAATTGACTAACTAGGGCTGTCTAATTACAGTGCTGCTTTTGGATATGTACCTTTCTTAACTCAGTGAAACACATCTGAGCAATAGTAGTTTGATCATTTGAACTGTGTACATTTCAATGGGTTATACTGAATATTTAAAGGAACCGTATGTAAGAAATGTAATTCAATTAATCATAAAATGGCCCTGATTTGTCACTAGACATTAGGAAATCATGCTAATTTCAAATACTTATATCACTGACAACAGTAGTCCGGCCAGGATATCGTCATTTAAAAAAGTGAAGTTGCAGCCCTCAACTGATGTTGATGTTTACATATTTGTGTTTTAGCCTGATCCGCCACCCTCCACCTATCTAGTAATCACAAAGTCAGTAGTGTTTCGGCATCTAGGTTGCCAGCTCTGCTCTAGTTACCACATATACGGTGTACACCGCTCTACAGTATTTTGAAAGTGATTGTAGTACCAGTTTTGGCCAAAATCCTACATACGGTTCCTTTAAGAGTATAAATTAAGAAAGGGCAGATTATGTTGTGTAGAAATATTTTGCACATTTACACTTTGCACTGGTGTAGTGTGAGACAAAAGCACACTTGGTAGAGAGCAACGCAGACAATAAGATTTCCTCTGGAGAAAGCCTTGATTTTTGTTTTCATTGTATTCAAGTAAGTCACATGTCACATATTGTGTTTGTGTGCTATTGTGCTCAGACGTGTTTCAGTCTCCACTGAAACACGTCTGAGCATCTTTGTTTAGCGGTATTCTTTTGGTTGTAGTTGCTATGTTATTTTCTTTGGACTTGATGATGTCAGAAGGCAAGAGAAATCCCAAGGAAATTACATTCATTTAAATGATCCAGCGTTTTGTCCAATCTGTACATGTTTATATCAAAATGATAGATCCATCATTATCATCTTTTTTTGTCTACAAATAGTAGTGTGACTTTCACTGAGCTCCAGTCCTGGAAACAAAGAATGTACTGACCAGACCTTTTCTATGCCAGGTATTCCTAAATTGGCCCAGCAATTATGCATTAATAAGGCTTTGTTAGTTGTCTGCGAAAGAATCTATGGCAACCGGAATTCTACCGGAAAGACTCAGTAAGACTGAGTAGACAGAGATAGATAATGATTTGCTCCTGGAATGGATGTACAGCAATGAGGATAACAATCAGGCAGTCTCTAGAGTACAGTAAGCAGTATTTGGCATAGGTCCCCATCCACAATCTGGCAAATGTCAAGAAGGTCTCAGATCTTGGCGACGGGAGAAGGCAGGGGTGATGAGTCCACTGGTCCTGATGATGGATGGGCATTAGAATCCATGTATTGGAATCAGCAGAGAAGTGAATGAGATACAACACTTTGTAGACAAGCATGAGCCACCTACTGGTTAGTAATAATGGTTAGAATGAATAGATGTAAAACTTTCGCCTAAGCTATCATTTCTGTGACGTTCATGCTGGTTGTCACAGGTTCAGACACTAATTGAGTGACTCTTTCGACCTATTTCTAGAAAACCGTGTAGATGTTTCATAAATTCTTAACACATTTATGAATAAGAATTTATGGTCTTTAGTGAGCCTCATGTAAGTCTATTTTGAGAACTCTGAGAATGAGAAAAGTGATACAAGGAGCAGTAATGTCAAACAGACATAAATGTCTCGCTGGTGGACAGAGATGGAACAATAGTATCCTTTAGTGTTATTATTATTCATCCTGCACAATCAAATAATGTTTTTAACAGTCACTTCATCTTGATGCTGGCTCTAGCTTCTGGTTCAAATACCGCTGGGTGAATGTTCAGATGTGTGAAGACACCTTCCCACTCAACACCACACACACAGTGGTAGACTACATGATCAGATCTTATGGTCTGAACAATTCATAGCTGCCACCTCTCAGTCATCTCTTAAATACCCACAGAATAATCTGAGATTAAGAAAATCACATCAGAGTTGCCCCAGAGGTCGCTATTTATATATGAACTTGACATTGTGGCACGTGGCTCCATTAAACAAACTCTCCATAGACATCTCGCAAGCAGCTAAAATAGACAGGATCCACTTCCTAGAGGTGAGGAGTGACAAAGTAGGCCAAGGACTCGCACAGAAAATAGACTCCGAGTTGCACATGGCCTGAATCAACTCAGGCCTTCGAGAGAAAATGAGGGTAGCTAATCTTCGAAGTCACTAAAACACAGAGAACCAAACCCGACAGGGAAAGGTATTCGCATGTCTGATAGCAACGATGGGTCTGCTCATCTTCATCTCAGGAAAAATATCATCCTTCAGCAGCTACCGTCAATGTTAGGCTGCTCAAACCTTGGAGTTTTGAGTTGACTTGGAGTTATACACACCGCACCATAGGAAACACTCTTTCTATCTGGGTCTTTGGGATTGCATATTCTGTTACCTGGAGAAGTATGTATATTAGTTAAACTATGTAGAGGGCCCCGTACATTTTACTCAGATTGAAGAAAGGCTTTATTAGAACAAAAATGACACCATCTTGTGGGGACAGGACATCACTGCAGGCTAAAAATACACTGACCCACTCTTGATTGTCCTTCATCACAACGTGCTAGTCTTCATTTAGTGGGTTCACACAGGCAAGATAACAGGTCTGATGAATTAAAACAAACTATTTTATTTACCCACAAATGCAATATTCACAGCAACATATGTTTTCAACAATTCTCTGCTTTATTCCCTGTAACAAAATCATGTAGAACACAGTTTAATCATGATTACAAATCAAAAAACATTTGGAAAAAATCAATTCATGAGCAGTCTTGGTAAAACTATGAAACACCTTGATATTGCTTTGCTTCCTGCCCTGAAAACATCCTTACAATTAGACAACAAAATAGATTTGTTTTCAAGTTCCTTTTATCCTGAATGAACCATGCTATTAAACCAACATGTGCATGATGAAATCAAAAAAGGACAGGCATAATCCAGCATACTCACACCTGCCTCTTACAGTGAGATCCAGTATAGATTTTGTTCTCTTAGACCTCCAGAAATAACTGAAGACTTCTCATAAAGTTTATGTAACGTGTGTTTGCATAAAACCTCTTCCTATGACAACCAATGACGGAAGACCCCAGGCCATGTCCTCCATTCCTCTCATTCAGAACATGTCAGGGGAATCTCAAGTCACTTTACACTTCACTCTTTCATGTGCACCCCTGAGAACTTGCACAGAACAGTTTTGGGTCCATTAATTTTCTTGATAAGCCTGTTTGATAAATGTTATTCAGCTAATTCAGAATTATGCAACTCTCTACTGGAATCCATCAAACTTGTGTTAAGCAACAACTCAATAACACCCATCTAGTTTGATGAAGAGTTAAGATGGGCAGCTGGAGGTGTGTAATGAGCATATTTCATGTGCAAGTACGGGACAACACTATTGTTCTAGCTGCACACCCTCAACATGTTGCAGAAGCTAGCTTTATTCTGTGGGTGCTGTTGTTTCTCGTTGCCATATAGAAATCCCATAGTGACTACTTATTTTTAACAAACTAAACCATGTTGTTAGCGTGAGAACTTGTGTTCTCTAATGAGAGTCGAATAGAGGGCAGAGGGCTCAAGTCATAAATGTCATATCTCAAAAGGTTACCACTAAATCACACAGCAGTCATATGGAAAATAGGCAATAGCTCCTGAAGTAAGGCAACAACAGAACAGAACAGACACACACACACACACACAAACTACACAGGGTTTTTATATTCAGTCTCAACATTCTCTTGAAGTCATGTCACACATGCAGTTTTGCCTTCAAATCAACCACACACACAAAAAAGACCCCCAGTTTCCACAAATATATCCCTTGGGCTGACTTAGGCAGCATGACAGCAGCACTTTTTAAAAACAAATGACACTTCATTCTCTCTTTACAGTAGGTGTGCATATATGTGTATACATATATCATCTGCAAAGCTAAAAAAATACAACAAAACCATATTTTCTTTGCAAACGCCACAGCAAACGATATGGGTCACATTTCATTGACGGCCTGTACTATGTTTCACTGTCAAGGTTTGAGTTCTTGTAGGCAGCAAATGCTAAAAATGTCAAAGGTTTAACTGTAAGCCTTGAGGGTCCAGACAGACTGCATATAAAGAATAATAATGTAGAAAATGTCCCAAATGAGGGATAGAGAAATGGAGATTGTATTAAAATGTATATGCATCGCTTTGCAGACAAACTCACCAGGGCTGAACAAAGTGAAAGGGTATAGCATCATCACACTCATCATTTGTGACTACACTCTATACAGTCTGTTTCTATATACAGTTTCAAGTACAGGTGTGTGTACGTTTTGAATTGTTTGTAAAAAAAAAAAAAGGAACTTCACAAATAAAATAACATACTAGAGGCAAAATAGGGCAAGAAGGAAGTCTTCCCATTCTTAAGGAAAAACAAAAAGAAGGGGGGTTCATCCAGGCATCAGTCACTGATTCTGTAGGTCATCCTCAACCTCAGATGGGTCTCTTCTGTCCAGACCACCTTGCCAGTGCTAAGGAGAGCATCTGCATTGGGAAGCAGCGATTAAAACTGCTACGCAGGACAGATGTCTGCAGGGGATGATGGGGGATGGGGTATCAGAGGCTGGAAAGACTGGATCCAGTCCAAATGGCTGGGCAGCAAATGCAATGAAAGACTGGCTCTGTGAGACTTCCCCTCTCAAAGGATAATCGGCAGTCCGAGGGTATGCAAGGGGAGACAGGGAGTGTTGATCAGGGAAGGAGAGCGCAGTCCTAGCTCTCTGTTCATCTGCAGTATCCTAGAGCTTGGGTAGGAGGAGAGGGCCACGGTCAACCCAGCCGGAGACACTGTCGGTTGAGTTATCGGGTTTCTATGGGAACACAGTTAACAGACACAGGCCTACAAATAAAGAAGAAATAATTATGGACCGGTTGATCTTTACTGATGAGAACATACTGTGCTCCATAGCCACAGAACACCCACACCACACATACTTTTGCTTTGTTCTTAAATTCTAAACACTACTTTGAGTCATCCTCCCTCATGCACTAATACAAATGAATAGATCTCTTACTTACTTACATACATACACACACACTATCCTACATTTTATTTAATCTCAGATAAATTTAAACTTAACTGAAATCCTTCATCTCCCACTATGAGGATGTATTATGAAGACCCAACTAAACATGGGAAGGCTTACTGCACGACTTACGTAGAGGGGTGATCTAGGGCAGAGGACACAGACTACTTCATCGGAGCGGTGTCTTCATCCTTCAGTATGAATTTCTTCCTCAAGATCTCGGAGATGAGGGAGGCAGAATCTTCCTCTCTCAGAGAGGTACATCCCCGATTGTATCTACTGGGAACCAGAAAACAGAGTTGCTACACATTGGCAACATAACTTATGGAAATTGTCAACACTGACAAGCATTACTAGATACAAATTAAAGAGGATTCTGTTGTAGTCTGACTGACCTGTCCTTGCTCATCTTCATACGGTTCATGTCCTTCAAGATGTCCCTGACGTCGGCAAAACTTGTTGACTTGGACAGCGACACTGTGTCCTCCTCTGCCTCCCTAAAGTCCATGCTAGGCCTGTCAAGGTCAAAGGTGGCTGAAGCGGTCATGGAGACAGGAGGCATGGGGTCGGGCACTAGCTCGGACACCTCTTCCTCCTCATCTTGGTCCTCCTCTTCTTCATCTTCCTCCTCCTCGGTGACGTCGCTGATGACGAAGGATGCAGTGGGGTTGGGCTGGAAGGCAGCCGTCTCGAACGGAGCCATGGAAAAGCCCACACTCGTGTCATCAGGGGACAGGAGATCTGGTGTCAGTGGGTTGGAACCTGAAAGACAAACATATTTTCTACTTTCTTTTTCATAATCCTGAAAATCTTAAGAAATTAGTACAACAACCTGTTAGCTAAATCCTTTCCATAATGGTCACACTCTCAAAGATGTTTTTGTGAAGTTGCTCGTGACGGACCTATATTTTGTTTCCAGGGAAACTTCAGTATGACCCTAGCATATATGACCTAGACATAAACAAACACTACCAATCAATGTTATCTGAATCATTTCTACCAAAGTTCCTTAGACAAGTCTGCAAGCTCCCTGAGCAAAAGATGAAGACCAAGTGTCCAACCTGATTCATTAGCCACAATCTTGGCAATCTGTGCCCGCAACTTGCTGAGCTCATCTTGCAGTGCAGTGGTACGATTGAGGGCTGTCACTCCAGGCTTCCTGAGACCCTCCATGCGCTTGCCCGTCGGACGAAAGTTGGGCACCGAAGAGTTCCTATGCAGCACCAGGAGAGGCGTGGGCCTCCACTCATGCCTCAGAGGACGAGTGTCGCTCCTGATTGACAAGAAAACAAAAACAGACACACAATATGCATTAGGCATCTGCAAAGGAACTGTGACTTTATATGTTCTCTGCAAGACATGCACAACATAAACTCTTGATTCATAAAAGAATAACAAAACCAGTAATGAAACAATACAAGAGGGTAATTCCAAGTACAATCAAAGCATTCAGTAAGCGATCAGCCATCCAGTGAGGATTTTGCAAATGCTGTCGAGTGTCACCTACCGAACTCTTGCATAGGTCTCCTCTTCATCAGCTGCAAGCCATGCAATGTCGGCCAGGGTGGGCACCATAGGACCATCCGTGGGTCTCAAGGGGGGAAGCCCTGGCAGTTCCTATCAGGGGCAAACACAAGGCTAAACACTCAACAAGTAATTTAGAAGACTCAAATATATGATCAGTCTGCATGACACTATTAAAATGTACCTGGAAACATGCACGAGGGCATGGTTTGAGTGGTAGAGTGGAGCCAATCATTCTCACCACACTTCGAGTTGATCCATGTGGCTTATTCTGCCAAATGGGAATCACCTCCTGAAAAAAGACAGCTCTGACATTACTATTCGATGACTCTTGATGCTAATTGTAACAACTGCGTTCGCACGCCTGTAATCTGTATTAAATGCATGATCAATCACTCCTCTTACCCCTCCTGAATCCATGTCGCACGGCTGTATGAAGAATACAGCTAAACTTGTGACCCTGGATGTCTCTTAACTGGTGTTTTTCCCCCTCTAACAGCTGCTGGTCATGTCGGAGGACAGAACGTTCTTCAGTCAGCTGGATCAATCAACATCTGAGGACAATAGTATTAGGATAGTTTGCGAGTGAAACACAGTTAACCGTGCAATGAAAGCACACAGGATTAATCCGACATACAGCTTTAATAATAATTATCATAACATAACATATCAGATGCAAGTCAATAGTTGTTGTACTCATGCGAGTATTAGGCTACTTATGAGAGCTAGAAACTGTTACCTTCACGAAGTCGCAGTCATTTACTGGGTAAGGCTAATGCGTAGAAGCTGGAATCTCGGCCAGTGCAATCATATGCCCATGATTTATAACACTGTCAAAGGCGTCAGACCTTCAGCCTCATCAATCTCTTCTCTGCTAGCGTTACCTTGCTACACAAATGCTAACATTAGCTTGCTAATCAAGTAGATAGTAGGACAGCTAGCACTTCTAGCGTTAAACCTACGGTGAAAACATTCACATGCAACATACATGCATAACTAAGTTATTCTAGATCAACTGGCCAAAATGAACCACTACAACAGCACAATATTACCCAGAATCTTTACCAGTTGACACACTATGTTGTAACGAATAAACGGCCTTGCAAATAAATGTAACCTTAGCTAAGCTAGTAACCCGCTAGCTGTGATAGCTATCACTAACGACTAGCTGCTAGCAGGTCACAACACAAACAGACTGCATAACGTTGACGTTACGATACTTGTTGGACTGCAACTGTATTTACATGCAGAAACTACATAGATGGCGTTCGGCAAGCTTTTACATACGTGTCCAGAAGACGTTTGATTTCTCCCAAATTGGATGGATTCTCGGTTGGAAGAAAAATGCGAATTTCTCCCTGTACACCGCCGTTATCTACGATCATTCTATATTTTCATTGGTTACCGGCTTCCTCACAACATTTGAACTACCAATAGAATGTGAGGTACTACGGCTGTGGAGGTTTCGTCACAAAGCGGTGCCCTCTTTTTATGGGAAAACCCTTTCTTTTACTGTCTAGTTCTATGGTAAAAACAATGATAGTAATTTTTAACAGAACATACAGTATCCACATACTGTGGAACTGTGGGTCCCCTGCACCGCCACGTATCATGGTATCACACAATACAGTTCAGTCAACCTCTCTGAACTTAACAACATTAACTCTGCCGTTTTAGAGAATTGTAATCAAAGTTTCTGCTGAAGCAAGATGAGTTGACATGTCTCAAACGTTCTGAATCATAGACTATATTGAAATTATGGCCTACGAGGTCTGTAAGACCCACACGAGAGGTCTTTGATGAACCACTGAAATAAAGCTAGTTCTAACTGCTTTTGTAAACATGGTTTATCGTTTCTTCCCCTGAGCAAACAATGGCACCAACAATCCCCCACACAATGCCCATGATATTAAGTAAACAGTTTTATCAACACAAACAATGTCTGGTGATTTTCATTTGGTCTAATTAGTGTTAGAACCTAGGTGTGGTACACCAGGGTTTTAATCTCTACAGTTATAGTAACTTCAAGCGTGCAGCGCTGGAGAAGCACAGGCTTGCAAAATGTTTGTGTGGTGTCTTTAACCACAGACGATGATGATCATAGGGTTAGGGCGGAGTCTGTCTGTCTACTGAACTTAGTCTGCAGTGCAGACGGCTAGGCTATTAAAAATCTCAAAACACCACAACATGGGGCGTATAATGGCATCTCTGACAGAAGAACACTTTGAATAAAGCATAAGGTCAGTGAACGTAATTCTCAGTTTTATCCCCAACACTGTCAATTTCAGTAGTGCGATGTGATGCAAATCTCTGACTCGGGAGAACGGGGTACATACCAACATTTGGGACATTGAATAAACAGGTCTGTTTGCATGCTAAAGAAAATATGACGTTGTAAAGAGAGATGACAATATTGATTGAAAGGCCCATGATTGAAATGTCTACGTGATTTGAGGCTACTCTAATGCACCAGGTCTGACCGTGGGAATTTCTGCTTGGACATGCTAGCTACGTCGTCGCAGTAGACGACATAGCTGGCTAACTTTGAATTTCATGGTGCTGTAACGTTTTATAACGTTAACGTTTCCAAATTATTGGACTATATTATAGTTACTATAATGATAAATACTACAGTCAATTACACTGAGGAGATGAATAACAGTTACAGAACACGACTTGGTCACATAATTCTGTCATGACTGAGAAGATGCTTTCTGGGAAAGGGAAAGTAAATTAAACAGTGGCTAGAGTAACGTTAGCACTGAGTTAGGATTGAGTCAGTTACGTATAGTGCACTTAATGATTTCACGGTGGAAATGCAAGCTGGATTGGTCAAGGATAGGTTTAGTAGACAGCAGTTTACTCTGTGAGATATCCCATATATCCTGTCTCTTGTTTTCAGCTACACTGCACATAACAAAGGAAAGATGGGTAGAGATGAAGAAGAAGAGGGATGCCTGCCGAGAGCTTTTAACTCACCTGTGCTGGACATATAAGCAGCCTATACCAGCCCTGGCCTAGACCTTTTCCATGGATGATGGATCGACGACAGCCAAAGGATAAAACTAGGGCCGGCTACTTTGGGAATGTCAAGAGCAGGTGATGACTGCTTGATTAAACAACATGTATGACTAGTAAATAAGCAATAAGCAATATATTATTGCTAAATGTGTGTAGGTAGCAACTGCAGTGGTGTTTCAAGGGGGGGGGTCTGTATATTTTTATGTTCCCTTTTAGGTTGAGAGTGTCAGAGCAGAGCTGCTCAGTGCAGTTTCTTAGTGGCCATAGAGAGAACACTAGTCCTTTCTTCTCTCTCTCTCTCACCCTCTCTCTCTTTCTGTGTGTGTATGCATGCACCATGAAATGTTTTCACACATGTAGTCCCTATTGAAGAATTAAAAATGGTTCTGTGTTTGCCTCACTTCTCAGTGCCAGACACACAGACCTCTGTGTTCAGGAGCCTGAAGCATTAGCAGGATTGATTTCCCATTAACTGTGCAGTAACTCTGGATTAGGCCCAAAAGAAAAGTGCCAGAGTCAGTTTTGACCTCTGGACTTTCTCTTTCAGTCCACTGATGCTTTAGCTCATTTGCATGGAGGAAGTTGTGTTATACGAGGCAGCATTCAAATGAGGACATTGACCTATACAGCATAAGGGGTGTTGATGCTCATTCACGGGGGAGCAGAGTCTCCGCAGGCAGTGAGGCATCTGTGAGGTTTATAGGCTGATGAACTTAAGAGTGTTGACTTAATTTGTTGCCGTTTGGTCTCAGGTTGGGGTCCAAGCTTCCTGCCGGTGTCAGCCAGCCTCCTGGGTTCATCGCAGGACCCTGGGAATCAGCATCCAGTGGAGCACAGGCCCAGACAAGGCCACCCAGACAGACCAGGCACACAGCTGCACACAAAGATACTGGAGCGCCGTCCCACCACGTTCCCTTCATCCGAAACCCCTGTCTGCGGCAGTACTATCTCAATGGTAGGTGGGGATGAGTGACTGGGAAAAAGGGGAGCTCCTTTTGAGAGTGGGCAAAGTTGCAGATGTGAGCATAGTATCTATTGATTTTCTCAAAGCACTTATCTCCCTACTAATGATGTGCATTTTTAGTGTACACTGCATTTGTAGAAGACCAGTTGCATGTGAGAACATGAGTTGAGGGTGTGTGTAATAATCTGTGTTATACTGAATGCATTGTTGTGGGGCTGATGCTGGAGATAACACAGACTGGAAAATCTGCTCTTTAATATCTGCAAGCATGCATGCGGGCACGCAGGCACACACACACACATCCACAGACACACCCACACACCCACACACCACACACACACACACACACACACAAACACACACACTTTTACACAATCAGCAGAAACATGTGACTCTTGTTTATTATGACATAAATATGTAATAACATGGATCCCAGAAATAATTACTGAATTGAATACTATGGAAAAGAATGATAGTAAAAGAAAAAGAGCACAGTTCATTAATATACTGGATAGAAAATACTGTTTGTTTTAAAGTTTTGATACTGATGAAACATCTCTAGGAAGAAGGACTTAATTCTGTGTCAGTGTACCTCTTAAAGAAGCCCTATGCAGGTCTGGTTATTCCTTCGCTGTTTCTGGGTTTTCGCCTGATTTGGGCTCGCATTTTTCACGACATAGCTCCCCCTGCAGCTTCGGTAGCAAGTGACTGCTACGCTAACCCCCCACTAGCTAGCGAGCTAGCCATCAAGAAACCAAGCTAAACACATACAGGGCTCAGAATAAAACGGTCGAGCAAACACATTGTTCAAGAGACTATCAAACCACATTACAAAAACAAAGTTCACCCAAGGGTAGGCTACTTACAATTTCAACAGCAACAAAGCCAAGTCAGAGTCCGTTTTGCAGTCTTCTTAGAAACTACAATCTGACTACATTTTCGAGGCGCGATTGGATACTTCCGCTGAGTCACATCCGGATTTGTTCGGACCGCGACCAGAAAGTTGCATATTCGGTTTTTCCGCGGAGAAGCACTAGGGGGAGACGAAGCACCCACCAAACGACCCAAAACGTTTTGGAGAACCATCAGAACTACTCTCAACATAATTAAGGTCATTTTTGCTAAAATTGTTGCACAGAGCTTCTTTAAGACAAGTACGGCCTTGTTGAAAGTTATTGGCTCCTGTGGGAGTTTCAATACCTTTACAGTGTAACATTCAAACATTCATAATGTCTTTCATGTGCCTCGGCAGCAGTCCATGTCAGTTTACCTGGTTAAAATCAAGAGCAGGCCAAATAGAAGAAAGGCAAGCCTAGTGAGACATGTAGTCATTCAGCCAAAAGCATTCAGTCCATAGGGATCACAACAGAGGATCTGGGTAGAGAAAAGTAGCACAGCAGTAGCATAGTGGGAATAAACAGACCTTGCTCATGTACTACAATGCTTCTGCACTTTGCTGTCCCAGAGGCTGCCCTGATGCCAGAAAAAGTGGGAACCAAGACAGCAGAGGGAGCTGACAGCAAGGACACCAACACGGTCAGTTGTGTGCTTTGTCAAGCTTGTACTGTCCACTCCCACTTGCTAGGATTTCCCACCCTTAAGATAAGAAATAGCAAACACCAGAAATATTACTGGCAGTTGTACTTGTTACATCATGCAGGGATCAAAAGGTTCTAACAGGTAACTTGATCAAGGGTCAGAGACACGCAGTATGTTCTTTAAGGACTTAAAAAGGAAGACATTGATTTCCAATCATGGACATACACCATCTATTTCTAAAAATTCACAATGCCTTTGACAGGAGAGCATTACACAAGAAGGCACTGGTAAAAGAGACCTTATCCTTTACCATATCATGTTCAGTTTTGTATACTGTATACTGACTGATAGATTCATCATGAATTAGTACTAAATATGCAGGTGAGCTGTTGGATTAATACATAGTTAATCTAACTTAGTAATGTTGTTTGTGGAGAAATATTTGCTTCTACCACCATCAGTGTAATATAGAGCATGTGCTGATTTGGAACTGTGTTGATTGGATAGAGTTGAACACAGAGAAGCCATCTGTTATCATTTATATGTTGTAAATTATGGGTTTTGTTTTACAATACATTTGTAGCATTGTGCGCATCAGGGGGTTATAGTGGACTTGAGTAAGTTCCAACAGGCAAACCCCTGAAAAACTTCAGCAGTGAGTTAAAAATATGAAACTTTTATCTCAACAGTTAAGTACCCTGGAAATCCAGAGTTCTCCCAAGAGCACAATTTGCAAATGCATGCTTGGTGCCGCCCATCGAGCCGGGCCATTTTTATTACTTATAGCCTGACCCTAAATCTTTCTAGATTTGGTTCTGGATTTCCAGGCGAACAGTTAAGTGGGATATTCACCAAACTGGAGTAAATGTGTTGGTGAAAATAACTTACCTACATGTATCACTTTGGTAAAAGCCACATACACTAGCCAAATTATTAGTTTAGATATGGTCACAAACAATCATCCATTTGTGAGTGATAATGAAGGAATTTGTTCCTCTTCAAATTGACCTAATTTGGGCTTGGGCATTATTTAGGGCAATTGGTCCATCTGTCAATAACAGTCCCAGATGGAATCTTGCATGATTGTAAAAAAATGTATAAAACTGTAATTACTCAAGAATTAGTATGTTACATTATGCCATTATTCAAAATGTTACATCTTCATGATCTGTATTATTCTTATTCAGTATCATATTCAGATATTTGAGGCCAGGTGTCCATTGTATGAGTGGTACATTGAATTAAGACATAAGATAGGATATTCTAGGGCAGTGTTTTTCAACCTTTTTTGTGCCACGGCACACTTTTGACACTTAAAATGTCCCACGGCACACTAAAATCCTGTGTGAAGAAAAAATAAACATACCATAGCCTAAAATTTCAAGATATGGCCATATTATGGCTTCTATGCAAGACCTGCTCAATAAAACAAGCGCCCTCTGTTTCATTTGTAGGTGACTATATCTAATTTAATTGTTGTTATGAACTGGATATGTGATGATTCTGTGAATACTGGATATGGGGCCCCCGTTGTACAATGCCTGCATACCACAAATAGTGCAATCATACAATCAATGAGTGCATGTGGTTATAAATTCTTTGATGCAACAGTTGCTTTTCTGGACCAGTAAGTGACATTTGGGGGATTTTCTGCGGCACACCTGATGATCTCTCACGGCACACTAGTGTGCCCTGGCACAGTGGTTGAAGGGTTCTAGGGTAACATCAGAATCATGGTTTGAACATTCATTACATAGTTATACATATTAGCAAAAGTTATTTCTAACAACAATAGCAAACGTTGATGCACTTACATTATGTTTATGTGAGGATACTACTGTTGACCCCAATCCTATGCTTGTGAGCAGGTCCAGCTTGAGGATACCGTGTTCAGCGTTGCCTCTCAGTGTAGTTCTAATGTCCTGAGCGTGATGACAGAAGAGAGCGAGCCTCCGACCTCCACTTTTACCCCCTCACAAGTAAGAACAAATTTGGACCCTCCAACTTCATTACCACGTGCATATATTTACTCTAGCTTCTTCTATCAGACAACCTGACCTTCAGTAGTACAGGAGTATGTTTTATCAGCACATGTAGCCAGTACACTATATTGCTATACAACTATATTGTGAAAGAGTGATTCTTGGGTCTGAGCATTTGACCATGACTCATAATCGGTTACACTGCCTCCTCTGGCCTGAGTGTTTATTTAAGTTTATTTTGAAGCTTGTGGAAATGATAAAGCGTAGCAAAAGGACTGGCAACATTTGTCAATAGGCGTAAAACAATGTTTAACCTAATCCATCTTTTGTTCGGTCACTATGTCAAGTTTCTGTTAACATGGTGAAAGGTGTGGCAAGCCCTTTGTGTCATATGAATCCATGTCATTGTCACTCACACACTACCACTTTATGCGGAACAATTTCTTGTTTATTTTTATCATGGATTTTTTTCTCTTTTTTTCTTCTTCTTTGCTAGTGGTAATGATTAAAACTGTTGAAGTGAAACTCCATAAACTCTGCTCTACCAATGGCTACCACCAGCCCTCATGCACATTTGCATTAGCTTGTAAATCAGTCAACCTTGTAAATACGCCAGAGAAAGGCTTCAGAGAGAGAGAGAGAGAGAGAGAAAAGAGGATGTAGGTGTGGCTGGGAATAGTGGTGGGAGGTAGAATACTGTATGTCAGACAGCCTGTCCAGGAGTTGTTGCGGGTCATGACGTCTCTTCGCTCTACTCTCCTCCGGCAGCTCTGTCTTCCTGTGAACAGGCCGTCTGCCCGCGGCTCAGCCTTCCAGGCAGCGCAGCCTGAGCGCCACTCTCACCGGGACCTGGATCTGGCAGTGGACCCTCCACCCTCGGGCACTGCCTCCTCCTGCGTGACCCCCGTCTCTCCGTCCACGGACGCGGAGTACGACAAGCTCCTGGTAAGAATTTTCGGAAATCCGCTTGCGGTGGTTCAGGTGAAAAAAGACTAAGATTAGCTTCTGTCTGGCTTTTCATTCACCGCACTCATGGAAAAAAAGAGGAAGGAAATGGACTTTAAACAAAGCCTGTGTCAGACACAGTACAGAATGGAAAAAAGCCTGTCAGCACAGCTTGTCTCAGCAGTCTTGTTTTGGAGAGTCTTGATCGATTAATGTACTCTGCAAATGGGCAGCACTGATTTTATCCAAAATATATGCATGCATAGCCACCCAGCTTTATGGAAATGTGTCGAGTCAGTTTATCCCCGCATTAGAGAATAGAGTGGTCGATTTTTTTTCCAGGATGTAGAGGCCGTGCCGATGCCCGATGGGGAGCTTTGTCTGCTGGCTCTCCCCCTAGAGTGCTCCCAAGGAGAGGGGCCCACCTCCATGCAGTACCTTAAGCTGTGCACCCGCTACATCACTGATCGCAAAGTAAGTGTGCCACACTTTTACAATTTCATAAAGCAGGGGTTCCCAACCTTTTTTGGCAGGTGACCCTATTTTGATGTCACACAACGTTGGCGACCCCAATCATTCACAACATCACATCCCATCTTTTACATCCAGTTGAGAGCGGTATATTTCCCTAAATGTCCTAATTAATTTGTTTCACTAACTCGCCTGCTTGTTTTGCTACTTTGTTTGGAACGTTGAACAAGCATTATTACCCATGATGATCTCATGGATGTCTAAGTTTATGTTTACATAGCTAGATTGTAATCCAATTAGTTACTTAACTTGAATATCATGAAGGTTTTCATATATTTTTATGTAATGTACTGGTCAATTGTAAGATACCCAATATCTTAACCGACCCCATTTGAGTTTCAAGCAACCCCACATGGGGTCCCGACCCCAAGGTAGGGAAACGATGTCATAACGTGAATCAAGAACATTTGAAGAACTGTCCAAAGGCTTGTGGTGCTAGCTGTATTGCTGACAGTTAGGTCCTACAATCTGGTGAAAAGTTGATGACGGTTGAGTTCAACAGTCAATCAAATTGCATCCCTCCCTTCCATGCTCCTGAAGATTGACTGAAGTAACTTAAGGCTTGTTCAGAGCCACTTTGTTTTTCCATTTATAGAGCTTGGACAGCACCTTTAAATGTAATTCTAAAAGCTCTCAGTTGCAGTGCTCGTAGTACAAAGCTACTTTTGGAAATGCACCTCTTAATGGATGCTCTTGATTATTTGGTGCTGTATACAAATCTGAGCCTCTGACATCCTTTCTTCTCACAGGGTGTTGTGTCGGGAATCCTGCTGGTGACAACCAATAAGATCTTCTTTGACCCTTGCAAGACTCACCCACTGGTGATCGAGCATGGGTGTGAGGAGTATGTGCTCTCCTGTGCTGTGGACAGTCTGGCCTCAGTCTCCTTCTACTCTGACATCTCACACGTGCACTTTAACGACTTAACACAGAGGTTCGTACCGACAGCCCACAGAGATCCGAATCACAGCCAGTCTTGGGAAGCTTTTGAGATTTATGTATGCGTCATGTACCTCCATAATGACTGTATAGTGTGAATATGAATTTCTGTGACTGTTTCTGTGGCTGTTGGGAATCTAAACTGACCTGAACTGAAATGAAATGATAAATAATCACATGATAAATATTTTAAACATGACATAGAATGGAAAACTGTTTTTACCTTGGCTCAGAAAAAAGTTGTTTGAGCCTATTGTGAACGGTCTTTGACTGCAAGCCCATCAACCAGCGTAAAGCTCACTTAATTTTTCATATGGGTGCCAGATAACCATAAGGGTGTACTAGATATATGCAAAAATGGGCCATTTTTTATCCCATTCTAATTGCAGGGTTGTAAAATAGCATGAGGAAATAGCAAGAGGATGTTTATCACAGGCCAAAATTGCATATCTTTTATGTAAACATCAGGGAATAAGGTAAATACATCCATTCTATGTCACCTTTAAAAAAATATTATTATTATTATTATTATTATTATTATTTTATACCATATTTTAATTTACTATCATAGATGGAAAGGGAAGAGAAAGAAGAGTAAATGTGATAAGATTGCTGTCAAGACTCATCATGGGGAGGTGCAGAGCACTGCCCCTCAGCCAAAGGGAGAGGCCATCCCTACCATGGTGTCTTCGCTGACTGCTGACTTTAGGCTGGCCCTGGGGATTGGTCGGGAGAGCAAGGAGGAGGGGACCAGCGAGAGCCTGGACATGGCCGAGGCAGAGCGGCAGCTGGAGGGGAGTCCACTGGAGGAGCTAACCCTGCAGGCGACCGAGCCACTGGGAGCGGCCGTGCTGAGTGGTGCTGCCGCCACCTTCTGCTGTGGTGGGAAGGAGACGGCCAGCAAAGAGGTTTCCCTCAGAGACAAGCCAGAACAGCAGTGTCTGAAGAACCAAAGAGCAGGTGATTTTGTACAAGATCTCTGCTAGTAACTTTCAAGGACTCCTAATTTAATCTTAGTTAGGAAACTGTTCTTAAACCTATGCTATAAAGATATTACTCCTAACAAGCCAAGTAATACTCTTTTTTTGACTGGTTACATTTTTGGGTTGTCGATGGTGTGGCTTTAAGAATAAAGGTACTCACTATCATTCCTGTTCTATGTTTGCTAAGGCTCTAGACCCTTATCAGATAACATGGGAAAGCTGATGTTTGTGCGGTTCAGACACCAACAGCCCTTGCGGAGGAAGAAAGGCCTGGAGATCAGAAAGTCCCAAACTCCACCGCAGAGGGATTCATGGTTTACTCTCTCCCAGGAGAGGTGACTAACCCAACTGCTATCATCCATTACCTCTTTTGCGCAAAATATGCACATGGCCACATTTCACGACATATGCACACACAACACTACTGTGTGTTTCTCGCTACATTTGAAAGTATTGCATTTTCCATATCTTCAGCCATGTTTTTCAATTTCAAGTTTGATTTCTTCAAACAAGTATCAGTGTCTGGTGTCTGATGTATGAGCAACTGTGAGAAGACTGAGCCTTTCCCTCTGTGCTTTTCACTGTAGCTCTGATGAGCTCTATGCATACCTGAGCCAGTGCAGGCCGGACCTGTGTTTACTGGAGGGTAGGGATGACGAGGAGGAGCGGGACGAAGAGGACTTTGTCCTGGTGGACGACAGAGCTGACGCAGAGAGAGAGGAGGAGGAAGATGAGGAGGAGGGCTTACGCACAGACAGCCGCACTGGGGAAGACTGGGAGGTGAGTCACTCCGTTTTGGGTGTCAGATGATGGCAGAAATGCAGTGTTTTAATGTAATTAGTGGTCATGGAGAAAAACAAGTGACATAGTGGGGTGGTGAGGTCTGGCGTGGTGCAGTGTTGTGCAAACAGAATGGAATTCTGGCCATGTGGCTGGTTTTCATGTGTGCGTGAGTGTTTGGGTGTGTGTGTGTGTGTGGTGGGGTTGGATTTGATATGCTCTGTTCTTTTCACAGATGGTCTCTGTAGAGGATGGAGGAGTTCGAGGTCCAGTAGTTCTGGACAAGGAGCCTGAGGGACTGCGTGAGATTGTGGAACAGAGCCGCATTCTGCAGGCTTCACATGTCAGAGAGGTTGGTGCACGGTGGCAAGAGAAAGACAACGAGTGGTTCGCCTTTGCGTAGTAAGATTGGAAGACTGGAAAAACAAACTTTCAGTTTAAACCTAGTGGCAATGATTTATGTACGCCTTAATCTGTAAACCCTATTCACAGAGCTTGTCCTTAACACACTTCACTCCTGGTTAACTATCAGACCTCTTGATGTAACCCAGAACATATGTACTTGTAGTCCAGGGCTGTCGTTAACCCTCTGGAGGATGAATGTATCTTTTCCTCTTGCAGCTTGCCAGTGAACTGCCCCCTCGGACCGTGGGGCACACGTGGCACCTAGCCTACAGCACATCGCGCCATGGTGCCAGTCTCAAGTCCCTCTACAGGAAACTAAGTGGCACAGACTCACCAGTCCTCATCGTCATCAAGGACTCCAATGATCAGGTGATCCTTCTCTCTGTCTCCATAGTGGACCTTGTGATGTTTGGACCAGCTGTCATGTACGAGGAACAGAAAATTATGACCTGGTTTCAGGACCTCAGGTTCAGTTGTGTGTGTGTTTTTGTATTAGTTTATAAATAAAGGGTTGTGAAAATCAGCTGTGCTTGATTTGTGTTTCTGTTTGTGTTCAGTTAGGAGTTTCCCCTGAGGGGTTTTCAGTTTAAAATCGTTTTGTTGGCTCATGTCATGTTTTGTTTTTGTGTTGCAGATGTTTGGCAGTTTCCTCTCTCATCCCCTGAGACCGAGTGACAAATTTTATGGCACCGGCGAGACGTTTCTTTTCTTGTTACACCCTAGGTTTAAAGTGCGTTTACTCATTATATAGACATTGACTGTGATTATGTAATTCCCTCATTCTGAAGTAAAAGCCAAAAACTTAGCCAACTTAATATCCTCAAACAACAGTGTTAATGTATGATTATGATTATCTCACTTGAAATGCAAGTTCACAATTTGGTAATTTTATGTATCTCCTGCTGTGCTTTCAATCCCATGTAGTGTTTCAAGTGGACTGGGGAAAACTCATTCTTCATCAAAGGTGACCTGGATTCCTTTGCCATTGGTGGAGGAAGGTATATAACTTTTTTGAACATTTTAAATTTTAATTGGGTTAAAATGTAAAACGTTTTAAAGTTTAGTTGGGTTGTTTTTTTTTGTTTTTGCATCAATATGTGATACTTTTCAATCCCCCAGCGGACATTTTGGTCTTTGGCTGGACGAGACCCTCTACCTGGGCAGAAGTAGCCCCTGTTATACGTTTAATAACTGCTGCCTGTCGGAGACCGGGGACTTCCACGTCATAGAGCTAGAAGTGTGGACCTTCTGCTGAGGGCATTCTACTTCATCCTTTTGATCGCCTGGATGAGGACACAACGTCCTTTGACTGATGCTCTCACAAGAAAAAGACACTTGACATGAAGGCTGAGGGCATCCTTCATGGATGCTTTCCTCCTCTGCTCCATAGTCATCTCATGCAAAATTCACACTTTTGCTTGCTGTTGTCAAGGTGAATAGATTCCAATATTTATGAGAATTAACTATATTATGCCTCCTACTCAAAAGGAACATTGCAAAGGTGTGAATGGCCAGATTGCCCTGGAGATGGTCTGGTATAGGTGAGGTTGCTTCTCTTGACTAAGAAGCAGGTCTGGTTTTTGATTCTGAACTGACAACACAGCCTTAGTAAACAACTTTGACTCAAGACAATATCAGCACTGGATAATATTGTATATAATAAGGAAGATGTTGGTTTCTGTGTGAACATTAACAGACGATTGCATGCTCCTGCTCTATTTGTGCCACACTTGAACTTCAGTGATACAACAACTAGCCTCATTTTCCATTTTGCACATACACTAGCGTACATGTTAAATCCTAAGGAAACCATGGGAAAAAAATTCTTTCATTCTTTGGGACCTCCGCCACTAACAAGAGCCTTATAATCTCCCATTCTTAATGTACGACAGTTGGCTTGCATTAGTCACCCTCTGATTCCTGCTCACTTGGTACAGAATAAATAAACTGGACAGTGGTTATAAATTCACTCTAAAATCACTCTACTCTGTTAAGCCCCTCACCCTCTCTGGCTTACAGCAGTCTGAAGCACACTCTTGAGGTTACGCTTGAAAACATCAACATTTATTCAGGGCACATTTTCTCATGTCTGTTCGTGGGCCTCTCTTTGTGTGGGAGAAACACCACAGTTTTGTTCTCGTGTCCACACAACATAATTCAGACAGAAAACACATCCAAGAAACACTTGGCAGCAAATGTTTGTCCAAAGATTTTTCTGGCAATTGTGAAACCAGATGTCATAAAAAGGTAACATAAATGTACATTCCTTTCCAAAAGCAGACTTGGCATAAGATGTACACATGTATAACTTTAAAAAACAGTTGTTACAACCTTTTTTAAGTATTTCACTCTACACTGTATTATTCATCTTTGGTTTAAGTATAGCCTTAAGCTTGTCCTTTTATTGTAGAAAATGTCATATGGATTGGCATGGTTAATCATTAAGCTGCCCCCTATGGAGTGTGTTGGGACAACAAGAATTTGCATTGCTCTCCTGTACTGACGGATGACTCTCTCGGGACCAAGGGAGATTGCCGCCTTCCTCAGCTTCAACAAAGACATCAGGCTGGGCCCCACCCATTTGGGGCTTTCGGGCCAAGCCGTCACAAACAGTTCAAGCTCAGAAAGCAGTCACTCTCCCCTGCACCAGTTTTGTCGAGACTCACTACCATGTACACATGCCACAAAATGTACCTTCAAATACTGCACAACTATTAAGCCTACAAATAATAGTACTGGTTGCTTGCATTAGTTGCCTTTTAGAGGTAAAAAAAAATCATAAATAGCAGAAAGCTTAAATTATTTTGAGCAAGAGATAATTGTCCATGTCCAGGGATTAGATTGAAGTACTGCATAGTCGTTTGACTGGTCTATAAAATGTGAGATTCCTAAAGGTTAACTTGGCCGTATATTTAATGGCTGGATATAAAAACAGCCCCTCTCTAACCCATTGGGAGTGCCTCTGAACTGTTCACAGGCAAAAGGTTTTCTCAGGCAGAAGTGTGACATGCCTTAACTCTGAAGGTTTGGAGCATTCTTTGAGCCTTATCTTTGATTTAGTACTTCCGTGCCTTCAGATGGAGGCCAGTCTTCCTGTAATTAAGTCACTTGTGATTTCATGTTCCTCTCCTTCCCCACCCCCATAGACATGGTATGTATGACACGGTTTTAAGATTCCAGATACTGCTTTGCTTTCTCCAGTCCTTCTTGAAGGAAGCGAATGTACGTAGAGGTTGAAGGATCTTCAAAACCAGCAGAGAAGCTGAATGGAGCTTCATCTTCTTCTGGCTTCATAGATGTCTGATCCAGAAAGGTATTGGCATTTATATGATGGACCTAGAACATGACACGAAAGAGGTGTTTCTATCTGCCAAAGCTCAATCGTATACCACAGAATCTAATACTGCATTTGGTGATGTATTACACATTTTGCAAATTTTACATTTTACTTATGGATATATATTACAAAACTTGAACATGCAAAAAAACACCACTGTGAGTAAATGGGCAGTTTAATTACTCACCACTGTACCATTAGGCAATGCCACCATCATCTCCACTGGGAAGTTATACTTTTCCAAGTGTAATCGGGCCTGCTGACTTAAAACCGGATTATTCTCATCAGCCTGAGAGGGGAAGACAAATTACAGAGCAAAATTAATGAACACCAGACAAATCTGTTGGCACGGCAAGTTAGTACTAATTGATTTAAACTATTTTATATTCCACTGGTAGTAAAAAAAAATACCAGCAATAAATTATGCAGCTAAATTGTCTTCAGCTACAGTTGCATATCTTCAAGGGCCTGTCATAAGATTGTACATACTTGCAGGTCCTCCAGCTCCTTGACTAGCGACCAGCTGCTGACAAAGCTCTGGTTGAGCAGGGCCAAAACGGGCGAACTTTCCAGGACTGTCTCCCGGAGAGTTCGCCCCGAACCTGTGATAAGAACAAGAAAGAGGAAGATACAGTATATGGGTTCAATAGGTTTAAATGTTTGGTGCACAGAATCTGATGTAAATCTACAATGGGTAATTCCAAAACAGTAATATCAACTCAGTACATGTGTATAACAATCAGTATCATTGTACATCTGTAGTGTAACCAATGGCTGACTTGGAAAGTGATGTAAATATCTTAAGGATGTATATGTAGAAAGGCCCCATTATATACCTCAGCAGGATTGATCATCCAAAGCCCCCCAGAGAAGAATAGAGTGGACCAGTTTCTTCTCTGCCTGGGCTCTGCTGAAGGCCTCAGTGAAAGGCAAGTATGAAATCTGACGCAGGATAAAAGCATAACACCTGATGAAGCGCACAATACTGCAATGCAAAGCCAAACCAGTCTTAAAATGTAAATTAAATGTTGATAAAAGAAAAGGTAACACTTTACTTGACAGTATTGACATAAGAGTGACATGACACTGTCATGACACATGAATCCTAACCCTAATCCTAACCTATAACTCTATCCCTAACCCTAAACCTAACCGTAACTTGTTATGACAAAAACCAAATTGCACTTAATAACAGAAGCTTTGTGTCATAAACGTTTATGACTTGTTTATGACACGTTCATTACAGTGTCATGTCACTCTTATGTCGATACTGTCAAGTAAAGTGTAACCAAAGAAAATAATATATTTTTATTTTCAGTACATTTCTAATATGCAGTAGATTTAACTTCAACATACCTTCTTGAAAGGGTAGAAGGTGACCTCGATGTTTTGTGCAGCCTCATCCTGTCTGATTTCTGATGTCCAGTGAATCTCCTCAAAGACAAACTGAATAGGCTCACTTCCCTCTTGGCGACTGTCAATCACATTGCCATTCTCATCTTGAATGACAGTGGGAATTGATGGCCCTGTTGCTTGGAGTTCCATCTGAGGACACAGTTTAAAGTCTCTTTTGCAATACCTCTCTGAACAATTACAGGAGTATTAAAGTGCTCCATCTAAAAGTGTTGATGGTTAAATTATTTATATATCAATAGTTTACTGACATTTATATGTTATTACAGTGATATGTTGAAATTCCTTCAGGCTTACTGAGTTTTTAAAGCTTCACTGTTTACAATCCCAGCAGATGGATGTTACAACCCCACTTAGTTTTGTATATCTCAAAGTTTGTTCTGTATGTGTGTGCTTGAGTGTGTGCCAGACTAGTCGCATTTCTGAAATTAATGCAATTTAGTTACACACAAATTTACAGACTCATACATCTATACTTTAAATCAACAGCGTGTTGATACATTTCACATCTTAAAGATAAATAAAAACACAGGTCATGTTTGCCAGGCCCCTAACCTGTGGTAGGTATCCGATATCCACTTCCATGTTACTGCTCTCACTGGCTCCATATAACCACTCCATGTCAACATTAAGGGACCTGTGAATTAGCACACCTGTCAGAAGTCACACATAATGTACAAAATCTATGCGCTTCTACTGGTTAAGTCTGTGACTTACCGGTCATTCGGAACATGAAGATGGAATTCACGGACATGGGAAGAATCTCGGGCAAGAATAATGTTGCCAGTGAACTGTCCTGGTGTGAACCAGAAAGGGAAGTCTGGGACTTCATTCAGCTGGAACTCTGCATGAATTCTGTGGTATAAACAAAAAAAGCGTGGTTTGGGTTTAGAGGGGTGGTTAGATGAACAAAATTACTTTTCAGAAAAAATATATAATCATGGCCATCACTGCCGTCTTTGGTGATACTTTTTCTTATTCAGTGGTAAAAAGGGTCGGCCAGTGAAGACATGATCCAGACTCAACAGATTTCAGACCCAATGAATGCAGAATTGGGGCCAATGTATAAATGAACCATTGTATTTCAGTGAGTTCTATGAGTATTTTTTGTTGTTTTTGTTTCTAACCTGTAGCACTTTGAGATCTTTGATGAAAAGTGCATTATAAATAAAATGTATTGTTATTATATTAAAGCTCTTACAAAGCCTCATTTTTCCTCCTCACCTGAATGTGATGTCATAGTAGAAGTCGCTTACGGCCCTAACGCAGGCCACAACACCCTGTGGAGCAAAGCGGGATTTCACAAAAGGCCGCGGATGGAACATACTCAAAAGAGAGTGAATGAACACCTGCAAAATAAATGATCAACAAAAGCATTAATGCTGAACCTAAAAAAAGCCAAGAAAGAAGATTAGTTGACCACATGTTCTCACAAAGTAGGCCTACCTCTTTGCCACGAGGTGGAGGAGGCATGTAACGGTTGTTTGGCAGATATCCAGTGAAGATGTTCAGGTCACTTGGAATGATCCACCAAGTGTCACCCACAGCCTCCTTGTTTTTGGGTGGCAAGAAAACTCTGAACTGGTTGGCTGAGAATGTGCTGGAAGGGACTGCAGGGACCAGCCATGAGCGGAGCCCGCTCAGTGATCTGTGAGTCACCTAACACACAACAACTTGTTTTAGGAAACACAATTTATAGCAATGTATTATAGGCCAGATTTAAATGACTATTGAACTCATTAACCTACCCCTAAGAAACCATCTTTGCTCTTGGTCATAGAGTCCATCACCAAGGGCTGCATTTTAGCTTCCAGTGTAATGGTCTCTGCATCAGGATCACTGGGCACATCATCTTCCTCATAATCAGAAGGCGGAGCAATTCCTGCAATTAACCAAAATATGAATGACTTCTGAATCATATGGGGTTACAGAGGGGAAAAAGGATATGTGTTAAAAAGAGTTGAGTGATCCACTACACTACCTGTGAGCTTTTCGGCTATGGGCTTGAACTCCTCTGGACTGAGATACAAATCATGGTCGGTGTCCAAAGAATTGAAGATAAAGAGGCCGTCGGCTCCTAGTACTTTCAACCCCAGTTCCTGAAGGAATATTGTAAAAACAGAAGCACTGTGTCCATTTGCTGCACGTTTATCACGGTCCAGCAACTTTCAATAGGACACGCGCCCTTTTCAAAAGTGGGACACAAATGTCAAAGCACACCATGTTTTCCAATTTATCGAATTAGTATTAGCCTACTCCAAAAGGGCGGTGAAATTGGTTAGGCTAAGTAGCTAAAGAACTGCGTGCAGAGGCGACCCTACACAATGGAGGGCTTCTGGCAAACCACTCATCCACAGACCCCAGTGCATTTGCCTTCTCCTGCAAGCCTGTGTCAGTGGTTGCAAATACACCGCCACCCAATAAACCACTTGGGAACTGAGAACAATTGCGGGGGCTGGGTACAATTTGTAGCAAGTACGTGGCATGTTTAATGTTACTCTCTTTGAAGTAGTGGTGGGCTGCTGGCATACTACACGAATGTCACCTATAAAAGGAACAATGTAACATTTCCCCACTGAGACAGGGCGATGTACTACCAACATTACTGGTTTGCTTTAAAATTCCTACTGTAATTAATGTTACAAATGTAACTGTACACAAGTAACTACCACGAGGGCTTACATGTAGGCTAAACGCAGGCTGGTGATGTACAACTTACATGACGCTGCCGGAGCTGCTGATCCTGATAATATTTATAACCAACAGCAAGAAGAGGTACGGCGATTATAACAAGAAGAGTGGAAAGAGCTCCACGAAATCGTTGTGGGGTGGGTCTGTTAATCCCACATTCCACGCCTGAAGACGGCTGGTCTTCAACCACATCCTCCGGGGCCATGGCATTCTTCTCGGGTATTCTTTCATCCACTTCCGCGGACATCCTTGTTCTTCTGACTATCTCTCCATTGCACTCTGGGTCTCTCTCCACTTCTACTCGAAAGAGCTGCTCACAACTCACATAAGTACATAGTATCAAATGTGTAGCCTAACTGTGTTATAAGACCAAATGTGTGGCTGATGTTGCTGTTTCTCGCAACTGGAACTGCATTTACGCAGCCTCCCAATTTTCTCCTTTCCCATTGGAAGTAGAGGAGCGCCTGTGGTCAATGGTAGGCTACAACTCTTAAAGGGCCAGCACATTCTCCTATCGTTGGTTACTCTAGACATGTAAGCAGGGTTTGCTTCTATTTTTATTGAAAGCAAGTGAGGGGTTGTTTTGGACCATGTTCCCAGAATTAAATGGAGGGGAAATCATTTAGCCAGTTTTACTGTGGTTGCCTTACTTGTAGGAGGAATGTTAACCCCTACAATGATTGATTTGCCTTTATCATTAGCTTATTATTATGATCATAACCTTTATTTAACAAAGAATAAAACTCAATGAGACATAAAATCTCTTTTACAAGAGTGACCTGGCCAAAACAGGTAGCAATGCAACACAGTTGCAGACAAACATTACATTTTACACCAAGAACCCTGGTAGTTGGGTTAGCCCCTTGAGCCGTGGATCAGCCCAAGGTTTCTTCCTTGGTAAGGGAGTTTTTCCTTGGCCCTGTTGCTCTTGGGTGCTCCTTGTTGGTGTCCCCCCAATCACAATCCTCCCCCACCTTTCTTATGCAGCCCTTGCCACTTAATCTACTAAACCCCACTTCTACTGCACTTTTTACCCCCCCCCCCCCCCAATGCACAAATAGGCTGACACCAGATATAATTTTACTGCATTTCTTACTTCCAGTAACTATATGCATGTATCCTATTTAAGATGGGAGACAGTTTGTAGGATGTTAGCCTGAAGGTAAGGGAGTAGTCAAAGTATAGATTTATAAGAGTATGCCAGTAGTTAAGTCTATGGGTGGACAGGGCAGGCCATCCAAACCTAACAAAGTAATCAATGGTGAGTTATTATGACTAAGATATGTAATGAATCTCAGTGGTAGACAATGGAACAACATGAGACACTGTTAGGACGTGGGCATATCAATAACATCATCTCCTCAAGCACAGGCATTAAGGTAGTTACTAGTCCCCTATTAGCCTCAGAAGAAAAGCACGATTTGTTTCTAAAATAAAACCCTAACTCCAATTCCTACTTTTAGAATCTGAGGCTTAAAAGAAAGATAATCTAATACAATTCCAAGATACAGTAGCCTACATGTAGCAAGGTACAGACTTTAGTCTCAGAGCCCTGGTCAGTTTCTGGTCATGTCATGGTAATGCAGGCAGAAATCTTCTTTTATTCATTTAGGAATGTTTAAAAACATTTGTATTTAATATTCCAACACTTGGTATTGTATTGAAGGAGCACTACTTTACCTCTAATTACACATTCTTACTAATATAACCAAAAAACAAAACAGGCAAATACAACCAAATAGCTTACTTTATTAGCTATTACCAACACATCTCCATACACGTTTGAAGCATCTCCATATTTACATGTGCATATCATCCACACCATTAGAAACAGTCCACTGAACATGTCAAAGGCTAAAGGACATTTTGTACAGACTCTGTAAACCAGGATCATTATGTCCATGCAGCACTAGACACTGGTAGGTGATATGGGTTCCTTTAAACTTTCCTTAGTCCATGTCCTCTTCTACTGCCTGGGTGTGTACCTCCACCTTTTTGTGTGGTATGTATGAGCCCATTCCAGCAGCCCTCTCAGCCTCCTCCTGTGTGTACGGTTCTTCTCTCAATTGTTTCAGCCTGTCAAAAGGCAAAAGGAGACACATCTGTTACCTCACAAATATTTGTTAAGATCGGTTAACTATGGATGGACTGAGTGAGGCCCTGTGAGAACTTACCTTTTCTTGTGGATTTTGGTTTTAAAGTGTTCCTTCATTGCTTTTAAATCAACGAAGTATCGCCTGTGGACAAAAGACAAGGTCAATATCAAGTACTGCTGACCAGGTAAATTACTATATAAAAAATACATGTCTGCTTTGGGGGGGGGGAAAAAGACATTGAACTCAAGTAACTCCTTGTAGGTATATGGTAAACCTTGGAGTAACAACAATGCTCATCCGACATGTTATTTGTGTGTCATTTCAAAGTGTGAAAAATATTCCTGGTATTTTTGGACTTATACCTCCATTGTTCATGTACTGCTAAGTCTACTCATTATAATATAACATTATTTTTAAATCTCTATATTTTGGATTTGGAAGGTTAGCTTCAGTCAGTTAGCATCCAAGTTGATGCCAATAATGGGCCATATGAATGGGGCTGGAACTTCCATACTTATTAGTTTTCATTCCCATTGAAATTAACATTACATCCAGTACACTGACATGAATAATGAATTTGTATGAGTAATTCTAGTTTTAAAGTCACAGTCAGTACTCCCCCCCCCCAAGATAAAACTGACCACTGCAGACAGAGAGAAACCAACCACTATAACATTCCACTGGTACAGATCTTGTACCAGGTCAGAGTAGATTATGTGCACTTGTGCAGCACGTTTCCTTGAAGGTTTAATCAGGGAAGAGGATTCTGCACTTACGCACAATGTAGACAGTAATGTTGTGCACTGCCTGTGACATCATAATCTACATCTTGTTTCAGCAGCTTAGCTGCTTGGTCAGGTCTCATATCAGTGTGAATCTGATCAAGGTCTTTTGTTCTGCGTTTGGTCTTCCATGTTTTGGAGATGTTTTTCTTCTTATCACCCTTATGGTTTCCACATTGTTTAGATTTGCCCATGGTCAGCCAGCGTTCGGGCTGTTAAGAGAGGGAAACAGAAACAAACAAATTGGTTTTGCTGTGTTCGGGCTATGTGGCACTATCGTTTTAAAATAACTTTACAGGACAAATGCCAACACAGAACAGCCGACGTTTTCTTGAGAACAATTATTGAATGGTTAAACGGTTGAATGGTTTATTGAAAATGATCATCGGTCCGTGTACCTTCTGTTCATTTGATTTTCAAGGTTGAAACAGTGATCAAAAAACGGATTTGAAGACCTTTACCTAAAACAGTACTTCCCAGAGAAAAATAAAACACAAATATTGAAGCATTTTGTGGAAAAAATAATCAAATATACAATGAGGGTTTGAATTTCAATATTGTAATTTCAATTAGTCATTATTCAAGTTAAAAATGAAAACCCAGGCACACGAGGCCACCACACACTCAACAAGCTACTGCATGCTGACAGCATTTTTTTGCCACTGCCCGAATGGATAATTCCTAGCCTATATGTTCATCAAAGGGAGCAAGATGGTGATGTTGAAGGACAGTGATCTGCACATAGTTGGAATGTGATATATCGGTTTTAGTAGGCCTATTGTATTTGCATTTACCTTGTGGTGTGTTAGCATGTGTAGTCTTCCCTTGGTTGTACCCATAGACTGTATATATATATATATATATATATATATATATATATATATATATATATATACAGTCTATGGTTGTACCTCGTGTTTATTCATGTGTGTTGTGTGTGACTACCCGTTGTGCATGTGTTAGTCACCTTGTGTGTTCTATAATGATGTTTTGACCTGTCTGTGTTCCCCGTGGAGTATACTACGAAGCACGTTAGACATATCTAGGCTATGTAGATATATCGAGGCTTGACAAAGCCTTGACTCAGGGGTATACGTTAAGTGATACTACGACTGCAGTTATGTGATATATTTGTCAAACTAGGCTTTCAGCTCAGATCTGTGCGCGTTCTCGGTGTTGGGATGACTTTGGCCAATCGTGTAACGTGGAGACGCACAAGACCGCCTCTATTTAAAAACAATTACTTCCACATTCATGAGCGATAGCTTAATCTACACTGCGGATTTTGTGTCTAACCTGTAACATCAAATAAATCAATTGTCATTAGTTGTTGTATGGTATTCACGTCCATAGTGGGATATTTGCACGCACAGCACTATTAAAGTAGCCTGGCGGGCCATCCTATATCATTTGAAATGTACAGGCTGAGCAAATTAATTTGCCGCTAGGGTGCGTCTAGATTTCTAGGCTACTATTAAAGCGCATTCGAGATCCAAAATGTTAGTAGAGGCGGAGCTCCACCTGTAAGACATATGACAGAATCCTACACGTGAGATAACTTCGTTTTTAAGACAATTGATTGGTCAGTGTGCGGTATATTACACGATTTGAGCTATAACTTAACACATAACCTCCTCCCGACCAGGTTTGGTTGACAGCATAAGATACCATGGTGATATAGCGACACTAAAACAGATCCACTTTCGTGTCACAGCATAGCCTGGCTTTGAGCACAACATACCTCGCTAACCCACTAATCGAGATTCGTAGTACACCGCTCCTGACCCAATAAATGCACTGATTTGAACCTTGTTGCCTCAGTTGTTACAATATGAATATAAATATATAAATAGCCTACGTCCTTGGTCAGCTGGCTACTATGCTTCCTTAGGCCTTATTACGTGCGCACCCCCCAATGCAAGGACAGCTCATTCTCGGCTCATTCTCGATTCTTTCTCCATTACTATTCTCCTTTACCAACATAATACAGGCAACGATAGGCTAGTCGCGCATACAGAACAACAGAGGAGCCCAAATGCATATTTTCGTGCCTCATGCTAGGCCAGTGAATTGTTGTCAGATTTTGTCCAGCTCTGCGTTCTACGGCTTCCACTCCCCTTGCTCCTAGTTGATACAACGTAGGCCTAGTTGACATTTCTGCGTAAGTTAGCTTGTTTACAAACATGTCTCTAATTAAAACGTCATAGGTTTCAATGTAGGACAGCCTAGCGGGGATAGGCCAAATGAAAAATTGAGGAAAGTGCCGATTTCACATTATTGTTGTGCGGATTTTGAATTTCGGTCGTGGGGATACAAAGTTTAATATCCAAAACAAAAACACGAGGGGATTTCCTATTTTGTTTTTTAAAAATACAGATATAAAGTCGTTTTTCGATTTTCAATTTTCGTTTCGAATTTGAAAATCAATTGAACAGAAGGTAACGTTACACGGACCATCATCACTTTGGTGTTCACAGGTTAAAGTTAGATGACAAAACCATTTCCAAAGCTACCACCCCAACGTTGTTATCCGTTTTCATGTGCAACATTTAGCATAGCGTTCGCACCTTGTATTTAGCGTACATTTTTGTGACATTCCCCGTAACATGGCCTGCAGCACAGCCAACTAAAAAATCCACAGCAAACATACATGTACATTTATTGTTTACAATGTCTTATTTTTCTATATCATTTTAAAAGGTCTAAAGTCTAAGTACTCACCAACCCTAACTGCCTTTTCTGATCACACGTGTTTACTACTCCATATAATCAGTTCCGGGTCAAATTGCAAATCACAAAAATATCCAGTAGAGAGTGCCAAAGCGGAGCGCCAGTGTCTATGAGTGAAACGCACGCGCTTTTGTGCAAATTGGTTTGTTGTCGTCAAAAATTATACTTCTCTGCGAAACTTGTAATGGCAATGAAATTTAGCAATACAAATGTACCGATAGCCTATTAATTTACACTAGCTTAATTGGATCTTGTTTTCCTCAGGTCTGTTAAGCCTATAATGTATCTGTAAAATGTTAATAAACAACACGAAATTAGAGAAGTGCCAAATAATGACCTTCGAGTCTTTTATTAACACCTCAAAACACATCCGCATGTGTTTTCCACAACACATAAAATAATTAGTAGGCACGGGTTACTTAATTATCTGTCATTATTTGCGGGGGGCATTTTATTTTCTGTGTCCGCACTCATCTTTCTTTGTTGTTTTCTGCTTTAAACCAGAGACGGCTCATCAACCTGTTCAATTCGCTTTAACATAATGCACGGCTTTGTGCTTCTAATGTGCACACGCCTAGAACCCTCCTAGTGCCAAGCCACATGTTCTCCCCATCATCCAGTCAAAAATGAAAATATCAAATCTGTCATTACCACATTGAGAGGATTGGTGGTAGTCGTGTCCTCAGTTCCATACCTGGAGTACTCTTTGCAGCCACATGACGCCGTAAATGCCTACGCGCTGTAGCTTTCTGTGAAGATGGCGGACGGTGCAGTTGAAGCTGAGCCCGACTGGGCCGACCAGCTATTGCATACGGTCGAAGACTCATTTCTAGTTATGGATAGTTTGCAAGCTACTCTACAGCGACTCGAATTTGATCTTCGTCAGAAAGATATTTCGGAAAACTCGTCCACCGAGTACTGCAATAACTTCTGTCAGGTACCTGCTTTGTAAACTGTAGCAGAATGTGACCCCAGCTATGTTTTCGCGGAGATGCTAGCTAGTTGGGGTAACGTTGAGGCTGGTGCTAGCTCTGGGGGTGGGTACCCCCATTTGGGCCGTAATAGCATGAAGTGGGGGAATGTTACCTAACACAGCCTAACATACCAAGATTTGACTGCTTTTGGCAGTACTACTCCAATGACAAGTGGATATTCCATTTATGGGTTATGTATTGTGTCAAAATGTTCGAAGAGTTTCACGGTGCGGGCAGTTAGAGAAATAGACTTCTGTTTTTTTTTTTTTTTTACTCTGCTAGCTTACAAGCTAGTTTGCTAGTGTTGTTGGCCATGGAAGAAGGGACTCCAGTTTTGCCCGATCAGTCTACTGTTAGCCATTTAGCTAGTGAAGTTAGTGTTGCAGCAGTTTCAATTTCATATCCCCCCTGACATGGTTGTTATTGTTAAGCTTACCAGACAGTTGATCATAGCCTATTTGCCATGGATGGATAGAGCAAAGTAACATCTAGCTAAGAACTTAACTCAGTGGCTGGCTAACTGCTTGGTTCGGGGTGGGGCGATGCACAAGCTGTGATCTTGCTTAAATGCAAACGTGAGAATGTAACTAATTCCATGCCTAGCGACATAGACAAAATAATAACAGCGCTATAAAGATACTTAAGCATGAGTCCCTGAACTTAAATGTGGATTCTGTCCCTACATTAGACTTGTGATGTCCAAGTTAGCCATAGTCATGAAATTTAGTTCAACTATTAAAAGTACTGAAATTAAGCTTTTATTGTATTAAATCTTGGTATGGATAGGATTGCATATGCATTTTGTCCCTTCACCGCTGGTGAAAGTGTTTCAGTACGTGTAACGAAGAATCACACTTCCTTTATTGTAACTTAGTGAGTGGTGACATTTTGAGTATTTTAGAGACATAAATCCGTAGTATTTGGAAAATAAAGGGGACTTGCTTGGATTAGGGTTTTATTGTCACTGCCAGCAAACTATATCACATGGAGCAGGCTGTAATTATGGTTGTGGTTATGGTGGTTTCACAACAGGCACCTGCCTTACTGTACTGAGAAGATGTAGGCCTATTTTGTCAGTACTGGAGTCATGCTTATCATAGGCTAAAGTTTGTTCAAATGTAATATGCCAATGCTACCCTGAATACTTAAAAGCAGAGATCAGACGACTTGAAAGTGACGCCAACTGTAAACTCCCACTTAAAACAATCTCCGAGAATCTAAATTCATCACCTTGGACCAGAGCCGGACAGTAACGGAGTACATTTACTTGAGTACAATTTTGAGGGATCTGTACTTTACTCGAGTATCATGACTCATGAGTACATTTGAGAGGCAAATACTGTACTCTTTACTCCACTACATTTCTATCCATAACTGTGAGTACCCGTTACTACTTCGAAAAAAAAGGGGAAAAGAAAAATCTCCGAAACCCTCATTTTGTTGTTTCCCTCTCAAACATGATTGGATTGTGCAGGCGCCACTGATTGGGACAGCCTATCAGCAATCCCCTTCAGCTTTCCGCCAAAGTCAATTCCATGGTCAGATTTAGATAAGAGACGAAACAATGGATGAAGACGCAGCAGGTCCATCCCGGGAATGTGCCAACCTGTGGCCCCACCTCGCCAGACTATTTCATATTTCTGAACAAGTTAATGATAGTTTTCGCTTCAAGTGTTTCAATTACAAAATAGTATGTTGTATTTGAAATACGTATTTTAAATACATGTATTAGAAATACTGCCCATCCCTGGCAACATGGTTAAAAGATGAAAATGACTTGATTTTAGTTCCAATTCATTTTACATTCTCCAAGGTATTAACATAACATTTTTCATAACTCGTAGGACGTTTCTGTACATAAATGTAAGCACTGTGGCAGTAGTAATGCAATATTTCGAAAATGTAGGCTACTCTTGTACTCTTGATACTCAAGTACTTTTAAAAACAAGTACTTCAGTACTTTTACTTAAGTAGACATCTGACTGTTGTACTTTTACTTGTACTTGAGTAAAATTTAGCAAAGGGTATCTGTACTTTTACTTAAGTAATGAAGCTGTGTACTCTGTCCGCCTCTGCCTTGGACTACTAATGGAACCTCTCAGAATACAACCAAAGGCAACTTGAGATGTTGGGAGAAGCCTTGATTCAAATGCCTTCACCATGCGAGTGAAACATGAAGCAAAATGTATGCAAAATAAGTTAAATGACCAAATGGAGTAGGCCTGTCTGGCTTCATAGATTTGCAAGAGGTATAGTAGTCAGAGATTTGCTGTTCAGAAATGTTGAGTTGGTGGTGTAAAGGAGTAGATTGCAACTTGAAGTTACGTTTTTTTGTCTGAAAGAGAAAGATAAGACTGTGCATTCGCTTTCACTTTCCTGATAAGTTGTGCCTGCAGACATGTTTCTACTTATCCTTTGACCAAAGTACTGCACTGAGATTTGCTCTTACAAAACATTACCAACCTGTTGTAATGAATTAATTACTTGTATGGTACAATGATGTGTACTCTACTGTCTGTTTTGTCTGCTGTACAGAAATGAACTGAGTTCAGACTGAGCTTCAAAGGTTCATCATTTGCTTGTGTGCACTGGTAGGCCTATGGACTATATACCATGGAAGGCTGTTTCAGCCAGCACATTTATTTCCAGTGGAGTGTCAGCAACCTTCTGTTATATTCTGCTCCTTTCGTGTTCACTCCGACACTAAACATCTTGTTAATACCCAACAGTGCAACTCTAAGTTCAACTTAGACGCACACATAAATCCTTCAGCATTTTAACATGCTCATTCACTAGGTGTATCACCCAACCCGGTCTGTGTAAACAGGTACGCTAAAACAATGCAGGTGATGGTCAATCAAAAATGATTGTGCTTGCTAAAAAGCCTTCCAGGAAGTGCATGGCATATTGCAATTCAGCAGCCTATGTGTCAGTAGCCCCATTTACATTGACAAATTTCTTGTGAATGTATTCGTGAACGCTTTCCTTTTTACACACACCGAGGTGGGACGAAGTGTCTCGCCAATTTTACCACCAGGCAGGGTAGACATTTTGACGAAACGATTCATTCCGGCACCAGTGTAAATGCGTTAAGGCGGAATGGGGGAATCTGGGCGGGCGTTTTGATGACACCACATATGTCCAACCCACCACAAATCTGACTGATCAAAAGCAGCAATAGCAGAGACAGCACATTACAACAATCTTTCAATCTACAAAGCTTCCAGTCATTTAACGCCTGCTAGAGTTGACTGCAGGTCGGAATGCAATGGGTTGCCATATTGGCTATCCTAAAATCCAGCGATAAAACAAAGCATGAACTCATTGAGCATCTGTCCTAGAAAGCTTTTACATTATCACATTATAACTACTGTAAGCCACACAACAAGCTTAATTTAATTTCACTGTTTAACAAACAAACTAGCATGCTATGCAGCCAAACAAGCAAACACAGCTAAACGTAAGGACAATGAACTCCTACCTTTATGGTCTACAAGTTATCCACAGTTATCCATAGTTAGTCCACTGTTATTTCCATCATGCATTCTTCTCGATATGAGCTAGTTATAGATAGAGAGCGCTTGGCCATATTCTACTATCACATAGGTCTGACTAAATTCAACGTTCTCTCCAGAAACACTTTCTTGTAGCTGAGGCTATTGCTTATGGACCTTGCCCAAAACTTGCGACAGTCTTTACCCTTACAAACAGTCATAGTGTAATATGCAGTTTCTGGTGTCCATAAGAAAAGCATTTGTAGATGAATGGCCAACATAACTTAACTGTAGCCTACATCTGACTCATCTTCAGGGAATAGCAATGTTATTCTCCTTCAATAACATGACGCACAACTTTATTTTCATACATTAATTTGATTTACAGTCTAGCCTACATGGCGATTAAGCACATTGAAGAGGCTTTCTGTTCATTGTATCACATTTTATTTTCAGTTGTCAAAAGTTATAAGGTAAAATTAGTGATGGTAAAATCCCCAGTTCAGAAAATCATGCATAGTTAGTTCCCATATGCAGTATGTCCCGCCCAATGTTGCATGTCACGCTTCATTTCGCTATTTAGTATGTAAACACTCGCGGTACGAAGTACCAGGCTGGCAATATTTCGCCTTGTTTTTAGACACACAATGCGGCATAAAGACGTCTCCTCTTCCCATGAATTTTGCGCTATCTCGGTGTAAAAACGACTAGTATTTTTCTGTGTGCTCTCTCCACCTGTGGTGAAAGGATTGGACTCCCATATTTTGACCATGTGAACATTGATCTGATTGTTTCTTTGGTCCCTAGAAAATGAATGAGTTTGAGGGCCACAGCATACTGTCAGTAATTATCTGGATAAGGCAAGCAAGCACTCAACTTGGGTTACGTTGCTGTTATAGAAGCTTTGGCCATCAACTCAAAACTAGAAAATGCAGAGAATTGTGATTGAGAATTTATTAAGTGAAAATTGTATTAAAGCAACACCAAAGAGTTTTTTGTACCTTAAGATAATGTTTCCAAAATCATTGCAGTGGTTCATCAACTTGTAACAGGGTGAACAGCACTTCTGCATTCGCTTTGCGGCCCTCTATCGGCTATAACCGCACTATGTAAGTTTGCCAGATCGGGTAGCGGGTCTGTAGTTTGATGGAATGAGACATAAAAAACGACAAATTTGACTTGCATCTGATGCCGCAATACATCGTACTTTCATAAATCGTGCAACATATTCTATTCTTCATATCATTCATTCTTCCAGAGAGTTGCCGGTTTCTTCAATAAATAGAAGGAACGTTCTTCTTTAGTGTGCTCTGCATTCTCATTGCATACATTGAAAAGATGCATCTGGAAGGAGCCAGGGTTTGAAACAGAGATCACTTTTTAGCAACTCTTTTAGCATCTCCTTTTCTACAGAATAAAATGTAATAAAATTATTCCTCTGCTTCTATTGGTGTGAAACAGAATATCAGTTGCTCAATTTCAACATTGCAGAAGCAACTAAAAGGCTGTGTTTGAGTCTCTAAAGTGACATATTTTGCCTTTCACTGGGCATTATTGAACATTAATAATAATGTGAGGGATGATCCCAAGGGCTAATACCTGTCCCACTAGGCTATATCATAATTTAGGCATGACAGGTTGTAGCAGGATAAATTTAGAGTTCCCCTTTTCCTCCTCTGTTTCCTTCCTGTAATGATCGCACACTAGGGTATCACACCTGACATGGTGTGTGTAAATGTGGATGTATTTTGCCAGCGGTAGTCAAATGGAGAGCAACTGGGTGTGCTGCGAAGCTTGGGGAGTGCTTTGTGAGGAGTCTCAGGAGTCCAATCAGGGGCACACAGACAGATGGAGAGGCTCATAGGTAAGGCTGTGGAGGAGGTATTCCCTGAGAAAGCTGACATAGGAGTGGGCTTTCCCAAAAACAATCAAGTTAAAGGGCTTATTTGACAGAACCTTCTTGACCCATATTCTGTTTTGAAATGTCAAATTCACTTCTATTGGAGCACAAGTGAAAATGTGATGAGAGCGAATGGTAGAGCAGTTATTTATTTTGTTGAGTATAATGAATTGTCATATTATTGGGGCCAGAAGCAAGATTTTAATGATCCAATTGTGAAGTTGTCCTTGTTCATCACTGTTATTGTATGGCATTCTGATGATGTTGGGATAGTTATTTACTCAAAGGAACTTTACATTACTCTGAGGAACACCTGTAATGGAATTCATCAAAGAGACAAAGCATTTGTTGTAAAGACAATCAGGGCTTAGATTTCATTGCGGGTATTGCGCATAATTTGTTCAAATCCCGCAACTCTAGCCATCATAATGCGAGAAATTCCCGCATACACTTTTACAGCCTGTCTGATGACGTTAATATAATCATGAAGTAGCGTGAATGCGGTGCTATTGACCAGACGCAGACACACACACACACACACACGGAGAGAGAGAGAACCACTTTGCGCTTACGCAAATAGGCTACGCAACCATGGCAAACTTTTACATCTGGAAAGAGCTCCTTGGTAACTATCCTGCTAGCTTAGGTCACGTCAACACTTGATCCCAGGAAGATTGTCTTCGACTTGTTAGTTTTTTTAACATTTATTTTATCTAATGACATAGAAAACATAACAAATTGCATCCACATATCCTTATGCACTATGCACAACTTTTATTCACTAGCGACTAGCCTAAAAAACGTCAGGCTGAAGGGAGGCTAATTACTCTCACATATTTCTTAAAGTGACAGGCACTCAATTACACCTACTCATCACCCATAGATATATAGTGACAGTATATATATCTATGCTCATCACCAATGTGCACTCAATTAGACCTACACACTACATTAAAGATATGCCTAAGTGTTATAGTTTAAACGTCGATATGAAGCATTCAAATTACTAAATATGTTTAGCTACTAGTAATTACTAGTAAAATGCTATACATTAAAATACATTATTAACTAAATACACTCTATATGAATTTAACATTGTGTGGAGAGAGTCAAGCAGAATCTAGGATGTCCACTGTTGTGAATGATCCCACTACAGTATATATTACTGATGACGTCAGGGTGGTGGGGGCCCCAAAATCAAACACATTTTTAAAAAAGTATTGAAGTATCGAAATTGCAATTCTTGACTTGGTATCAGAATCGAACCCCCCTTCTCCCCCAAATTGTGTGAATCCCCCCTACATGAATAACCTAAGGGGGGAAAATGAATTTTAAGCCCTGACAATTTTGGTCTTATTTAGATAGATAAATAGCTGCGCATACTTAAATTGGCACACAAAAATGTTGGTTGTAATTGTTAAAAAAAGGTATAAAAAGGGAGCTCAATAATATTAAAGGAGAAAAGAAATGGTGGGGGGGGCGGGGCAGTGTCTTCCAGAGGGGAGAAGCTGGAACAATTGTGGGGAGACTCAGCTTCATGTGAGCGTCTTCCCTAACATCTTTTCCAGGTGTGTAAAAGGCACACCCCTAATCGTTAGTAGCTTTACACTGAAACTGACTTGTACTAGGTAGGAGACTTTAGTAGGATTTAAGGACAATTTATGCTGTTGTCTGATTCGAGTTATTGACTGGCCTTGGTCTAGCCACAGTGAACAAATATTAATTGAAAATGTATTTAAACTGAGTCTAACTGAACTGTAAGCCATACAGTTAACACAGTTACAGCCAGAAATGCTTAAAGTAAAGTAACTAAAGTGAGTCATTGCTAGATCTGACAAAGCATATGGTGAACGTGACCTATACAAATGCCCAAGCTGCTACCAAAAGTCTGCTGTCGATGACATGTCTAGCTTGTTTTTGTACTCTGTCGATACGTATACTCAGATTTTTCAGACGTTCTGGATTCTCGGATTTACCTTGTTGGATGCTGTATGTAGTCTACAGTAGGCCCAAAGAGGAGCCTTTGACAGATACCGTTTTTATTCCTTCCAGGTTTAAAGTTACAATAGCAAATCCTTTCTGTTTCTCCCTTTGCTCCCTATCTGTTCTGCCCAGCCAGCTTATCTCTTGAGTGCCCTTCTAGTTACACTGATATGATAAATATGTAAGTTCTGCTGCTGCATAAATGCTGCTTGTGCTGTGGAACAACAAAAATAAAAACATGACTGGAAGCGCCGTGTGTGCAACAAAAATACACTTTTAAACCTTTTAAAACCTTTAATGTCCAAAAGGTGTATTTGTGTTACGAGTGAATTAAGCAGTAAACACCATGGCTAAGTATTTCTGGTTTAGGTGGGCAGTGCACTAGTTTAGATGGGCAGGGGCCAGTGGCGCCGGCAGGCGTAATCCTGTACGCACTGTGTACAATTTTTTCACGGCTTTATTTGTGAAATCATTCAATATTAGCCTACAACAATAAAAAAAAAACGTGTGTGACAACTAGCCTATATTTATTGACTCATGTGCAATCTGAATATTGGCATTATTCCAAATAAAACCGGAATATGGTGTGCATGGAAACCATAGACTATATATATGAAAACGTAGCATTGTCATGACATGATAACGATTGACCTGTGGCGGTTTTCGGGCGTGGCTTTGGATAGGTCCATTCTGGCGCTTAAAAACACAACTTTCCATTCATTCATAGGATAATCATCAATCAGTCATGAAAAGAAAACAACAGCAGCAGCTTAATATTTTTCAGGCGTTTAACTGTAACGTTAAAAGATGTAGGCGTACTGTTCTTAGCAGTGATGCTGACACTGACGTGTCGTATGGTGCGTACTATGGAATACAACCCTAGCGGCGCCTCTGGCAGGGGCGATTAGCTCCCCACATCGGAGATAAGGCAGACTGAGTACAGGTGTGTACAAGCCGTCAGGGATTATTTTCATGGGAAAAATTAATTAGGCTTGGAATTTCACCATTTCCGTTGGACATATTTGGTGGGGGGCACAAAGGCCACATGTCAGGGCACCAAGGCCAAAGTTAACAGTAGTAGGCTATAAAAATGATCAATGTTGCATTTAGCCTATTCACAGCAGTAGACCTGCATCACTGTATGAAACATTACAAAAACATGAAACATGACATTACATAGAACTGTAAATCATCTGATCATCTAATATTTACAGATATCTAGGCTATATTTAACATTTATTTTGTACTAGTGCAGTGCCCGTTTAAACATGATATTCCTGCAGCCCAATTACATGCCTGCAGGTAGGCCTGCTTTAAAAATAGGATAGGGAAAAACATAATTCCAGGTAAGCATTCAATAATGAATAGGCCTACAGATAATATAATAATGTAATAAATGTGAAGTGAGCAAAATTTAAGCATGGCTGCATGTGACATTTTTTACAAATCAAAATGTCATAATCCTAACAGCTGTTTTGAGTCAAGGCTATATTCTTAGCCTATTGAATAACTTGATGATGGAGAAAACAAACCATTTTGTGGAATGGTATGAAATATGCAATGGTGTGACTCAAAAAAAGTCTCTGGTGGCCTATAAGTGACATCACACTCTGTCTGCCACTTGTTGCTTGTCGCTGGTTATGCTTTGCATGTGTGGCATTCTGAGACGTTCTTTAATTCGGGACCATTATTGCTCGTTTCAATTTAGGACCTTGCAGTTGGAATTGTCGTTTGCTTATTCGAAGTCTAAAGACAGTCCAAAGTAGCCTGGGCTATTTATATAAGCGACATCACACTCTGTCTGCCACTCATTGCTTGTCGCTGGTTATGCTTTGCATTTGTGGCATTCTGAGACGTTCTTTAATTCGGGACCATTATCGCTCGTTTCAATTGAAGACCTTGCAGTTGGAATTGTCGTTTGCTTATTCAAAGTCTAAAGACAGTCCAAAGTAGCCAGGGCTATTCGAAGCGTTTATTGCGCATCATTTTTTACGTTATTTTGAAGAGCCACTGCATACCTGTGTGTGTTGGCGAGTTGTTGCAAAATCCGCAGAGTTCTTTATTGTTGAGGTCAGACATGTTAAGTTTTTACCCGTGTAACCTACACTGATCCAGTTCTGCCAAAGCCCTGCTTCTATCCTCACTGGTAGCTTAAAGTACAGTGGTGTGTGGGAGGAGGAGTGGCTAGCGGCAAAAGTGCTTCTTTTACCGATATATTTAACGATATCTTTTGCATTTCTTATTCAAATTTGGCACTGCACATACTCATGCCCATAGCAAGACACCTGCCAAGTTTGAAATCAGTCTGACAAACGGTCAGCGAGATATGCGTGCCACAGACACACAGACATCCGGACACACAGACACACACACAGACGCTTCTTGCTTTATAGATAGATTTGGCCTGTTATGAAATCACATAGAAAAAATTAAACACATTGTAAAACTTAAAGCCCAAATTTGGAGACATGCATGTCGAAATTTGCTGCAAATTCAAAACTGGATTACTCTGGAACGGCTAACTGTACAGGGGACTGCTTTAAACCTCCGTGTTCGGTAAGGTCTGCTGTTTATTTTGATATATGGTTTGCCATGTGTTGAACAAAGGGTTTGTGAAGTATTCCACCACTTTCCACTTTGGACTTTCTTTATTCTTCTCCCTTTTATTTATATATATATATATATATATATATATATATATATATATATATATATATATATATATATATATATATATATATATATATATATATATATATATATATCTCCTTTGCACAGCCTTGGAGTCAGTGGAACAAGCATTTCACTGCATTTATAGGCTACCTGTATAATGTATGTGACAAATAAACATTTGATTTGATTTAGAATATGATGATTCAATTTAATCATAGTATTTATTTGTGTCGCGAACTGTTTACCAAACGGCTAACATTCTTCAAAAGCTGAGAAAAAGCTCTTTCATGTGATGTGATACTTGTGATGTCTATGATGAGTTGGCTACTTCATGAGTAGTTCAACTGAGAAGAATGGGTGAATTTGGACGCACTTTCTTTATTGCTGTGCGCTGTCACTTTCTCCACTGCGTAAAAGACTAAATTAATTTGCGCTGTGAATGCTAAGATTATTTTGACAGGCCATATGCTAATAAAATACGCTTTTAGTCGGACGCAAACCAGAATATTGAAAGAAGGGGGCACCAAGGCCACAGTGGCCTGTAAACCTCTGATTTTCAAAGGGGCATCACGGCCAACGCAAGGGGCAACGACGGCCATGGCCGTCGTGGCCGCCGTGAAATTCCTACCCTGGTTCAGTGTATACCTCAGTGTTGGTTCAGTTCAGTCAATTTTCGTTACAGCAAGCCTGTAGGCACTGCTAACCTAAAATTCACTAATGCATAATGATGCATAACGGTAATAGTATTTTGAAAAGGTGTTAGTTAATTGACTAAACTGACATATAGTCCGCCACTTATACTGTATGTGTGCGAACTAAAATTTGAAACATAGTCCGCAGGCAAAAAATCCTACTGCTAATTACTGTTAAAGACTGGATTTGGTACATTCGGTACACTGTATTGAACCTAACGTCATGAACCTAAACGGTTCGGTACCAATACGTGTACCTTTACACCCCTTATGTGAATATGTATCTTTCAGGAACTAAATGGTTTCATCAATGGAGGGCATCTTTAAACCTTTTACTTTCTGTTTGTGTTCAGGTGCTGATGCATTACGCTGGGAGCAGGAACTCAGTAGAGCACGGATTGCCACTGTTGGAGGTTTACTGTCTGTCCATCAATTGTTTTGCTGCTGCAAGACCACATCTGACCTCCGAGTCAGACAGTGTGGCCCTTGTGTTGAAGCGACTTGCATTGTGAGTTAACTCAGTACCTTCTTTTCTCATAAAGCTTGTGCAGCTGCAATGGTAGCATCTTTATGATCAAATTTTCCTTTTGTTTGATGTTATGCTCACAGGAGTTGCTTTGAGCTGCTGTTGTCTGTTCCTGTAAGTGATGTCCCTTATAATACATGGATGCAATTCCACCACTCTGTTCAGGTGTGTACTAAACTAAAGTCCATATTGGCAAAATTCTCTACTCTGCAACCATCTTGGCAAAGCTTCTGAGATCAGGGGCCTCTCTAAATGAATGGGGAGAGATTCATATCTCCACATAGGATAGTCAAACAGACTAAAGTACATTATGCGAATCCATGTTAAAAATTGTCATCAGTGGTGTGAACATATTTCCCCCAGCTTCTCAAAAAAAGAACCTTTTGCACTGTACGGACTTTTTGCAGTTCCTAGAACTACTTTTTTTGCACATTCGGACAGGATGGAACTGGGGATTATTGAGTTCCTCTGACCGCAGTTCCTATAACTATTGAGCTTCTTTTCAGGAATAGGGTCTTTTCCTTGCACATAGGAACCATGACTAATGTACATGCCAACTTGTCCAAGGCAGCAGAATATATAATATATATATATTGTCCTAGTAGTGGTATCACAACCAGCTTCTGTTTAAGTTCAGATTTTGTTTGTGTACTTAGGTGGCTCATGATTCCTTGCTGCAGTATGGTAGCACAGACTTGCAGGCTCTTCTCCAGATCACACAAGCAGGTGGCCCATGGAACCTGCCAATCCTAATTGACTTGCTTACTGGTCAACCAACAGATCCTGAAGAGCGTAAGTATTAATTTGACACAGGTCAGTTATGCAGACATGAAACATACATGACCATTATTTTGTCATTCACTTTTCCTTTTTTTTGTTACAGTCTGTGCCTTCATTGCCTTAGAAGGAGACGGCTTCATGGAAATGAGAATCAAACATCTAGAGAAACTTGGAGAATTGGATAAGGCCATGATCCTGATGAAAGCCTGTGCAAATTGCATACTTCTTCCTAATTACACCGGTTTCCGGCAAACCTTCGTGTCCCAGCTTTGCAAAATGCTTCCCAATGATGAGGCAGTTTTAGAGGTACAGTATGTTTCTTGTTTTCACCTGAAATTGTGAAGTGTGTGTGTGTGTGTAATGTAATAGTCATGCAATTCTCTTTGTTCTAATCAAAGTCCCTTTGAATTTTAACACAACAGATTTCTAGACTTGATGGCAAAGATGTACTCGATATTATTTGTAATATGGAGACAGAGGGTGATGAAAATTCTGCCCACATTCTGTGCACCACCTACCTTACGTGGCAACTGCAGGAAGAGAGCCTTTACTGTTCTTGGTGAGTCTCAAAAGTGAAAAAAAATATTGTGATGGCATGGCATTATGAAGTAGGCAGTTTTTAAACGTTTCCATTTTTGGCATCTATCAATGTTCTTGTATCTTTCAAATGCAGGGAACTTACGCTTTTGTGGAGTAAACTACAAAGAAGAACAGATCCTTCATTGGAATCATTTCTGGAGCGTTCCCTGCAATTTGGTGCCATTGCCAAAACAGCCTACCATCTGCTCTTCCTTATTCAGGTCGTCCAGACTGAGGTGTGTTTAAGGACCCCATTTTCTATACAGACTTTCACATTTCAAGTATTGCTAAAACTTTATGGTTGTCTTTTGTGTTCTTTTTGCAGGCTTTACAGCTTGGATTGCGAGTTTCAGTTGAACTTTGTGTCAAAGCGCTTCAACTCCCAAGTCAGGAAGACAACGACACAAGGACTGCTGTGTGCAAGACTGTGGCATGTCTCCTGTCAGAAGATCTGGAAGTACTCAGGGCTTGCCAGCTGACAGAGTTTTTACTAAAGCCCACTCTTGACTCCTTTACAACACTTGAGGAGCTCTACCAACAGCCTGATCAGAAGTATGACGAGGAGAATGGCATAATTCCAAACTCACTGCGCTGTGAGCTGCTTCTTGCTCTCAAAGCAATTTGGCCTTTTGATCCGGAGTTCTGGGACTGGAAAACTCTTAAACACCACTGCAACAGGCTACTGGGTCTTCAACCGGAGAAAGAGGAGGAGGAGGAAACGACACAAGAGGTGGATCCTCTTCTTGCAGCAAAGGACTTTAAAGAGAAGGAGGAGGAGAGAGATCAAGGAGATAAAAGTGAAATAGAGAAATTGAAAAGAGAAAATGTGAAGAACTGTGAGTCAAGGATCAGCAGCACTGGCCATGAAGATGATGACCAAAATGAAGATGACTTCAAATCAAAAGAGGGTCTGAGATCACCTTCAAAGAAGATAGTCATGTCCGAGAGGAGCCTGCGGTGGCAGAAATATAAATTCTGTTGTTTGATATGCAAAAAAGAGGTAATTGAGGCCAGATTCCTCCATCATTCCAAAAAACATGAAGAGAATGGGGTCTTCACCTGCCCTGTGTGTCTTCAAAAGTTCCAAGGAAAGCAAGAGTTTTCTCCCCATATCAGCACACACTCACAAATGCCAGCCCGTGGGCGTAATCCTCAGAAGAAGAAGAAAGTGAAAAAGAAGGTGGACTTGGAAAAGGAAATGGATGAGGATGAAGTTGATGACTTGGAACCTGGTGAGATTGCATTAGACCCATCTATAAGAATGTACTATGAGTCTACACATGATCCTGATGTGCTGGATCACATTTTGGAGCAAGCTGCAGCTGTGCCCAGAAAACAGGCAGATCAGGATTACATCACTTTTGACTACATCAGCACTCACTTTGCATTCCAGGACCGTGAGGTATATACCTGCCCTGCAACTAACTGCTCAAAGAACTTCAAGCTTGTAAAGTACCTGAGTATGCACTTGAAAGACCACAAAGATGGCGACCGTGACCCTAATATAAAACACTATTTAGAAATGAAAGACAAACGGGAAAAGTGCAGTTTCTGCCGCAAGCACTTCATGACTGCCTACCACCACCGTAAGCATAGACGAGTCCATTTTGGTGATCAGCCTTACATGTGTATAGTCACCGGATGTGGAGCTCGATTCAATGCCATCAATAAACTTGTTGAGCACAAGCACAGCCATGCTGTCCGGCTTGGGTACCAGTGTGAGCTTAAAGGATGCAGCATCTCCTTTTCTGATCTTGGACAGCTTTACCACCATGAAGCCCAGCACTTCCGTAATGCTGCTTACCACTGCACCAGTCCGAGATGTAAGAAGTTCTTCTACTCACGCAAAGAGTTTTTGAAGCACTTAGTTACACATGGTATCACATTCACTGAGGATGATTTTGAGGCTCAAAGAGAGCGACAGCGTAAACTTGTGGATGCTATTTTAGAGGAAGACACCACCCCCAAAATGCCTTGCAACTCAAATGCAGCAGAAGTCATCAATGCTTTACAGAAAGACACAACAACAACCACAACAACAACAACAGCTTGTTCCTCGTCCCCATGTCAGAATGTGGACTGCAAGGATTTTAAGGGCTCTCTGACAAATGTGGCTGTTTGTTTCGATGGGGAAAAATTCACCTGCGGTTTTGAGAAGTGCCGCAAAACTTTCTCTAAAACTAAGGACATTCAGAGGCACCTTAAATGTGCACACCCAGAACAGGTGAAGATAGAAAAAAAGGGATGCAAGAAAGTGAACAAGGACAAGGGCTTAAAGACCGACATCAAGACAGATACAGGTGGTCAGGATGTGAGATTATCAGTAAGCCCACTGCCTAGCCATGAAACAGGTATCCCAAGCACTCAAATGCATACTGATCCCATCACTACATCTTCAACAAATTCTGCCCCAAAAGACTCTTTGACCGATATCTTGCTAAGCCTTAGCAAGCTTAGCCTACATTGCCCTTTTTCCAGAAAAGGTTTATGCGATCCAGTTCATCCAGAATCAGATACACTGGTCACACCCTCATCATCTCCACCTGCCAACTCCTCTTCCAAATTAACCTCTGAAAAGTCAGAATCAAAACCAGGCCCGCCTGTTGAAACAAAGAAGCAGCAACTGAAAAACAAATCAAATGATGGCATTCCTGCCGAGACTCAACCTGAGACATGCAAGATGAGCAGCTTCCTCATCCAACCCACAACAAAGCCTTATACGTGTGATATTAAAGGCTGTAGTTATCAAAGTGTTACTAGCCAGGCTTTAAAGCGTCATTACCAGACCAAGCACAACATCTCAGACGAAGAGGTGAAAGGGTTGGAGAAATTTAAAGCCGAGTTCAAGTTCAAGCCATTCAAGTGCCACCTCTGCCCCAAGGGCTATAGAGAGAAGAAAGAGTTAAGGAGTCATTATATGCAGATGCACAATATAAGTGAGGCAGTGGTTGATCAAATGAGCTGCTCTGTAAAGAAAAGAGATGAAAGCAAAGTCCAAGACTCGCCAAAATCCAAAGTTAGTCTCAAGCTGAACTCTAAAAAAGACTCGGTAGAAGAAGACAAGACAACTGATGTGCCTGTGTGGCGATCTCGATCACAAAGACGAAAAGGGTTAGCGTTAACAAAGCTTGAGTGTGAAAATGATCAGGCACCAGAGCAGAAGAGCCGTAAGTGTAAAGATCTGCCAGCTTTGCAACACAATCATTGTGAGGATGGGGTCACAAAAGAGGGAAGAGGCAGCCGGCGTCTAGTAGCGAAAAACAACCTCTGCTACATCCTGACAAACTACCATAAGCCCTTTCACTGTGTGCATAAAGACTGCAACTCTGCATTCACCAACCAGACTGGCCTGGTGCGGCACCTGCAGATTGTACACCATTATAAGCGGTCACAGCTGAGTCTGGAAGGGGAACAAAATGTGAATCAAAATGCTTGTGTGAAAAAGGAGCCAGCTGGACCAAATCTCTTCTTTTGCAAGTACAATGGATGTGGGAAGCATTTCCATCACGCAGCAAGTCTGTATAGGCATAATCGACGGGTGCACAGAAAGGTACCCTCAAGGGTTTTGCACACGTCAAGGCCTCTCAGCACATTACAAAGAAGAGAACCTGTGTCAGAGGAGCCCATCCCACGGTTTAAGTGCACATATGCCAACTGCAATGCTAGTTATCACCTAAATAGCAGCTTGTTGCGTCACACAAATAATGAACATTGCGACCAAAATTCTCTGAGCCAGACTGCCCAGAAATCACCAACCCCATTAGTGCGTTGTAATTTTGAGGGGTGCACTCGAGTTTTCTCCCAAAACTCAAACTACAGGAGACATGTGTTCTACAGGCACTATGAATATTATGAGTCTGTTGTAGTACTTCAGAATGCTAACAAAAAAGACAAGCCAACCAGTGGATGCCAAAAGAAATTGATAACACATTCCCCTAAGCTACCTCTGCGGCATTCCTTGAGATTCTGCCCAAAGCCCCAAGAAGTCATTCAGTCTGAAGAAAGTACCGAGGAGAGTGTGGAAGAATCAATAAATGAAAACGTGAAAAAGGAGAAGAGTCCAACACAATCCTCTCTAAGTAGACGACCGCTAGTCTTCCGCAGTCACGAGGAAGCTTTGCAAATGTGCCAAGATCGCTGCTTGCCTGTAGCCTTTCCCTGCATGGTGCAGGACTGTAATACAGTTGTCACACTTTTAGGTAGCATGCGCCGTCATTACAGAAGAGTCCACAAAATGTCAGATTTTCGGATCAACCTGAAGAAGGATAAACTCGTCCTAAATTCTGAACAACTAGAGGAGATCATACAAAAGAAATCGGCATTGGTTTGTCCTGACATAGTAAGGTCACCCAGTGGAGTTCTTAAAATGGAATATCAAGCGGAGCCTGACAATCCAGGAGGTCCACCTCTTCCCATGAGCCTTCACTCCATCAAAACGGCTCAAATGGAGGAGCGGGACATAGTTGTATTGTCAGAAAAGCCACCATCTGACAGTAGTATACTTGATGCAGATAACTTGCTGTATGGAGAAACTCCGGGACACACTGAGGCGCTGCCCGAGGTTCAAAGCAGCCATAGTCAAGAGATCAGCCAACCACAATCTCCGAACCCTCCTCCAGTCCAGGCCACTCTGGTAGACCTTTCTCCACCACCTTCTCTCAGAATCAGTGTTGATGAAGGGTTTGACTCATCAGGCAATGACAGTGGCAAATCAACGAGATTCCCTGCTACACCTGCACCTACTGTAACTGTGCCTATAACTCCACCACGACAGCCTCTCAAAAGAAAAAATGAGCTCACTGAGTCTGCACAACCTCTGTCTCCCTCCCTCAACTCAAAAGATTTCTCAACTCTAAGCCCTGCCCAGAACACTTTTGATTTGGCGACATACAAGCCAATGGGGTTTGAATCCTCTTTCCTGAAGTTCATTCAGGAAAGTAGGGAAAAAGAGGACATTGAGCCAGTCCTGCCTGAGCCATTTAAACGGCGTGAGTGTTGTCGCCGGAACTACTCTGTTAAAGAGAACAGTCAGATGGGATTTAGGATCACCCGCAGCAGACTGGGGAGGGCGTCACCACTGAAGCCCTTACTCTCAGCCAGTGAATTTCACTCTGTGGAAAACCTGCACTACATCTTGGACCGTGCTCTGACAGGTTGTGGTGATGATCAGGCAATCAAGCAGCTGCAGTACCTCAGACCTGTTGTGGTTCTAGAAAGATCAAAATTGTCCTAGGTCGACCTCTTGTCATCTAATAATAAATAAATGAATTTTCTGGTTAGTTTAAAACATTTTGAAACTCTTCACCTTTCATAGTAAGGAGCATTCATATTTTTTGCAAATGTAATATTTTGGTTCAAGTTAGTTGCCAAACTATCACTTGGATGTACCTTAATTACTTTGAGATGTGTGTATGGAAAAAAGAATTATAATAAAGACTGCCCAAAAGGAAAGCATATATCTAATCTGAGTGATGTATACAGCATTTAGACTTGGACTTATACTGCCGGATAACCGAACTTGGCATTTTAAAAACCCTACAGTATATGCCATCTTGAGTGGTATAACCACAACCGAGTTCTTAAACAATAATTTTAAAAGATGGTTTCAACATCTCTTGTGTTTTCAATGAATGTTTTCAATCCTTACATTATGCTTCAAAATGCAAGCAACAGCCAGGCTCCATAAAGCTCTACACAGTGCTGGTGTGTAGTACAATATGGTGTTCTTGCGCTCTGTTTTTCACACATGGCTGTTTGTCAAAAAATGTTGGATGTTTACTGCATATTGATCCACCCTTGAATGGATATTTGAGGTTTTATCACACTTGGAGTGGATGATAGGTATTCATTTCAGAATACAGTATGCATGGAGGTAATGCATTACTGATTTTTTTATATAAATAAAAATATACATATATATGTTAGTAGTCCAAAGTGTAGATGAGGACTTTCTCATATCTCTGTAAATTATGTCTGGGGAAGTGGTTGATTTTTGTATATTTCAGTATTCAAAATAAACAATTCTGTGAAATTGTCCTCATCCTATGCTTATTTACCCTCAAACTGTGTTAGAGTTGTTAAATTATTTGCATGTTATTGAGCACCAAACTTGAGCCATGGTTACATTGTGATTTGTGGGCAAGAGATAATTCTCCTGAACACACACATAAGATGATCTTGATGATGTGCATTTTAGAAAATGGTCTCATACAGATAGAATTTTCATATTTTGGGGCTCCAAAAGGTCAGTGACAGCCTGCCATTGTTTACCTTTTCCTAGAAAACAGTCGCCTTCTCTATATCTATCAAGACGTACAAAGTTTCGATTACAAAAGTGTTTTATTTTTAAAATAGACTTGGGTCAAAATATTTTGTCAGTAAGGATAAGGTGTTAACTTAACAGTAACGTCATCACTGTGTATGTTCACAGCCCAGATTGTTTCCATCTAAACAGCCAGCCCATAGACACTAACAATGCAGTACATGGTTTTGTTCTCCCATCTCACAGTACAGCTTCCTAGGGAACACGCGTGAAAAGAGAATTATGTTGTTGTTTACTAAATGAACACATTGTTACATTGCTTATTAACAAAATACAGATTTAAACCTTCACTGTGATTGTTGCAAGCTTTGTACTAATTCATGACTAAGGACAACATTTTAGGTACTTCAGCAGCAGGCCTACTTACCATCAGTGGAATTGTCCCAGAAACAAGAACTTGCTGTATGAAGACCAGCCCCGTTTTTCTGCAGTATGATGCATGTCACTATGCAAAGGGGACAATAGAGTTGTTTTGTAGGATATATCTGTTAACACAATCTATAAGAACTAAAACAATTTCCAAGTATGCATGCGTGTAGGCCTACCATTTTTGCCAGAACTAACTCAGAACAAACATTTATTTATTTTAAGTAAAGAGGCAATTTGTTGTGTATCTTATGGATCACTTTGTCTCCTGACCGCTAAAAGCAAAATGGTAACAAACCTATGTATTTGAAAGATTTCCCTAGTTTGGTGAGTTGACTCAGACTTGACTCCACCACACTGGAGGTCCACTGATTAACGCGACTTTGCTGGTAGGTACTGTTCCCCATGGTAGTCTCCACAACCTGATGTCAAATAAGCAAAGACATCAGTGCACACAGTGATTTTGGTCCTGTAAGGAATGGTGCATGCTTAGCACAAACATCTGGTTACTGTAGTCTGTAGCAAGATGCATCCAACAGAATCACTCAAAATTCAGCTGGGATTTAGCCCAATGGTTTAGAAATGTTTATCCTTGTATGTTGTCCATTAGCTAGTAGGCCTATCAATTTTTGGTCTGTAGTTTTTATAGATGGGAAGCCAGGCTGAATTTAATCCAGCCCATACAATTTTCATATTCTGAATAGAATCTTTTTGACATTCTACAAATGTGATACCAAAGATCCTTGATTCTGTTTTTTTTTTTTTTTTTCATTCATTCAACCTTTATTCTCGGAGGTTCATTCCTAGTCATTTTCAGTGAAACCGAGATTATAGCGTAGCCTAACAATGAAATAACAAGAGATATTAGTAGGCTAGGCCCTATAATAGTTATGGTAAATAAAACTAAATAAAATAACTAATAAGATAACATACATAACATTATAGAGGAGGAAGGGGAAAATAAAAATACATCAAATATTAATAATAAAATAACATTTACTACAATTTGACATAGGAAGGTTTGTGATTACACAGATCTGAATTGATTATAGGAAAGTAGAGTAGCCTGTTACATTGAAGATTATTCCAGGAAGTAGGGGCACTACAAAAGGCCGACCTTCCCAACAAATGGAACCTTGAGCATCAAACAGTCAACCCTCTCTGGTGATACCTACTTCTTTAACTACTGTAGTGATGTCATCCACCACAAAGCCGGTCTGAGGACACAAATGTAGAATACCATGTTTGATGAGCACAATACCACATTGATCTGCAGTGGTAAGATATGGGAGAAAATAGAAAACAAAGACTGCAAATAGCCTACCTCTTCGGTGGTTGTAGCGTCATCCATGGTTTGTAATGTTGTATGTAACTATAGAAACGACACACACACAAGTGTGATTATAACCGCAAAAACAGTCAGCATCAGTCGAGAGTCGAGATAGCATGTAGCAGTTGACCGTGTAAGGAGAGAAACTTCACGTTTTGCGACTCAAACATGGTCCATGGTTGCATAGCCTACAGTATAATAATAAGAAAAATGATGATGATGATGTAGCCTAGACTGAACCCTTCATGAATTAGCCTAATACATCTTAATGATATTAGGCTACAAACCACAATTGCACAAACATAGGCTGTCCATTACAAAATAGAATTGCAGTTATAGCCTAGGCTACTTCTTCCTTTTTTTATAGCAGGCCTACATTGCAGTTATATTTCAGTTTTTTTTAAGTAGGCATACAGTGCAGTAGCCTAGAGCCTACAATAATATTTAATGTCCAAAATATTGCATTAAAAGACAGTAAGCCTACTGTGCAATGTCCAAATATCGCATTATAAGAACTGCAAATAATTCCTCCAAAACTGCAGTTTTGACACTTGCTGTAGGCCTAGTACTGTTATTTTTGTAAGGGGTAATGTGATTTTACGTGGGCCTATTTAATTTTATTTGTTGGCAGGCTTTATGGTCAAATGCTGTGAAGTTATGGCTCAATCACTTACAAAAAAAAAAAAAAAACTGAAGCTTTGGGAGAATTCCTTGCTGTTATTTGCAGGAATGCAGTAGACTTTTTGGACATGCTGCAGAAATGAGACATAAACCTGCACTTGCACTGTTTTTTTTGTTGTTGTTGTTGTTTTGTAATTTTTGTCTGCTGTAATTTCCGTCGTTTCTTTTACAGTTATTTTTTATGACATTATAAAAATAATCATTTATGTTGCTCTGTTTTTGCTTTAAATGCTAGTGCTGTCAGACTTGTTACAGTAGGACAGTAATTGCATTTGATAGAGAAACGAACTAAATGTACTAAATAGCCTACTAAATCGTAGTTTATGTTAACTTATTTTTGCAGAATAATTTTGTTTACAAAAAGGACTAGGAACTGTCGATAGACGATGGTAGCTCGTACGTGTTTTGTAGGGGGTGACATTTTACAGCTGCACAAATGTGGATAGCTGTCTATGGTAGCAGGAAGTTCATGAGCATGAGTTGTCATTGTGGTTCTGTTACCTTATATCGCAACTCGTGAGCATATTGGTGAACTTAAAAACACAACCGTAAACTTTATCTTAATGAATCTAAACATATTGTCGGTTTGATAAAGAGCAGGAGTCACTTTTGCAGCGGGACGCTCAGCGAAACCTATTACCTTGATCAGACAGCAAGCTAGCACCCAGCTAGCTAGCTATGATCTCAACAATGCTGCAAACAATAATGGAGCTATCAGTAGAGAGTAAAATATTTTATGCCGTATTGTTGTTCTCATGGGCAGTCTATCTATGGGAGGCTTATCTTGCCTTCAGACAAGTAAGTGTAATTGCTGAGAGATGTCAAAATAGCTGCACGTTAGCCGATAGGTTTTTGTTACTCTAAGTTACTCTGCAACCTAACGTCACTTTTGATGGCTAAAGTTAACTTCTTGGGTAACTTAACCTTCATATTTTTTTCCCTCACACACGTTTGTGTCATGTCTGTCTAACTGAAGGGCACGGCATCTGATCAGTCCATGTGTTTTGTCTTTCCTCCTGCATAGTTTGCTACCCTGCAGGAGATGTCACCTAACATTGTGATTGATTAACGTTACGACGATTAAAGTGCATAAGGTATGGTCTTATATCCGTTTTAATCGTGCCTGTCTCTGCTCGCTGTAGCGGAGGATGTACCGGACAACAACGCACGTACCCCATGAGTTGGGGAAGATCATGGATGCAGAAACCTTTGAGAAGTCCCGTCTGTATCAACTGGATAAAAGCAATTTCGGTTTCTGGTCAGGGCTCTATTCAGAGGCTGAGGGTACGGTGAGTATACCAAAAGCTGGACTCCCTGGTGTTTCTGGTAGTTTGAATGCATCAGGAAAAGTTGTCAGGATGACTGTTTGTGGATCACTTTTTTAAATTATTATTAAGAATGATTACCATCACAGTTTGTTTCTCACCAGTACACCTTTGTGTGTGTGTGTGTGTAGATGATTCTTGTGCTTGGTGGAATTCCCTTCCTCTGGAATATTTCTGGATCTGTGATTGCACACTTTGGCCTGGGTGCAGAATATGAGGTAAGCCTTTGCCTGTCTTCTCAGCATTGATGCTTGCCTTAATCAGAAAGCCATATACCGGTAGTAATTTCTGCCTCAATAATATCTCAAAATGATTTTCAGGAATAATGTGTAAAACCTTCAAATTCTCTTCTGTTATCATTGCCTCTCATGTAGGTAATAATGACTGTAGTCATATTTAATATACTGTAAATGAGTGGTGGTTTGGTTTGTTCTATAAACCCATGTATTACTTTGCAGTTGCTTTTTTTATCATATTATAGACTATTTGTCTGATTACCTTATGTCACATTCTCTTCAGATTTCCCAGTCCTTGGTCTTCTTAATGCTAGCAACCCTTTTCAGTGCCTTCACAGGCCTTCCCTGGAGTCTCTACAATACTTTTGTTATTGAGGAGAAGCATGGCTTTAACCAGCAGGTTAGGAAGTGTTGTATTCTATTTATTACATTAAAAGGATATAATGTTAACAGTATATCTGTTTCTAAATGTCCCATTACGTTTCAAGTGAACCCACTGTGAATTATTTTTCTGTTTCTTTTCAATACCTGAATCTTATAATAAACTATTTTACTAATTTTGACAACATTTATGTCCTTAAAAATATTCACATCTCATTTCCCTAGACCGTTGGTTTCTTCTTGAAGGATGCCCTGAAGAAGTTTCTGGTGACCCAGTGTATCTTACTTCCAGTCACCTCGCTATTACTTCACATCATTAAGATGGGAGGGGATTACTTTTTCATCTATGCCTGGCTTTTCACCTTGGTTGTGTCTCTGGTCAGTTTTTTTAAAAAAGTCTTACATTTTGGTGTATAGAAAATGTTAGAATGAAGGCCTTGCCTCAGTTGGATTGGTCAAATTATCTATCTTCTGTTTTTTGGAATCATGACTTTCACTTATAGTTCATTTTTACTTGAATGAGTAGTCAATACTGAGCTACAGCATTGTTATGTTAGCATTGAAGCTAATTGCATTCTTTGGAATCTCAGTAAAGTTGTGAGCTACATATGTGTTTAGCTCAGCTGTTTGCTATTTAAAATAAGTGAATCTCATATAATTACCTCATTTTGTTCATCTTTGTTTCTTTTGTTTTTACTGTTGTCCTCATGCTTCCTTTATTGTTTCCCCCACCTATCCTGCATTCAGGTGCTGGTAACCATCTATGCTGACTACATTGCCCCCCTGTTTGATAAGTTTACTCCTCTCCCAGAGGGAGAACTGAAAGAGGAGATTGAAAGCATGGCCAAGTCCATCAGCTTCCCTCTGACTAAAGTTTATGTTGTAGAAGGTACAGTTATAAACTTCAGTGAAAGCCTTTATGATGAATATCAGCATATCTAAGTGTATGTTAATTAAAACATGTATTTCTTTGGCCTCTCTTAGTCTTTAAAGACATATATCTATGACTTACAAATTTCTATGACAAAAATCTATGACAAATACAAATTTCCTGGTTTTATATTTAAACTCTACTTTTTCTTTGCCCTTTCAGGCTCCAAGCGTTCCTCCCACAGCAACGCTTATTTCTATGGTTTCTTCAAAAATAAGCGCATTGTACTGTTCGATACACTTCTAGAGGATTACTCTCCCCTCAATCAAGGTGGTGAAGGAGACACTGATCAAGGAAAGGATAATTCTGTGCCAGAGGAGACCAATGCCAAACCAAAGGTTAGAGGTCAATTCTTATCTCCTATCAAATCTGGCTTACTATGGATTTTATTTTTTCAAGATTCATTAAGGACATTAACTTTTGGTCATATCAGTGGGTATTGTTGAACACCAGTTGATAACTGTCTTTTCTGTCTGTCTTAATCCAGAACAAGAAGCAAGGTTGTAGCAACTCTGAAGTTCTTGCAGTTCTTGGACATGAGCTTGGACACTGGAAGCTGGGTCACACTGTGAAGAATATACTCATTAGCCAGGTGGGTTTTGATGATGTGTTCAATAGTTACCATGTTCATAATAATTATACAATTTAAGATGTTTATTATCTTATATCTTTTTTTTTACAGATGAATTCCTTCCTATGCTTTTCTCTGTTTGCACTTCTGATTGGTCAGAAAGAGCTCTTCCTTGCCTTTGGTTTCCATGACAGCCAGCCCACCCTAATTGGTCTCATGATCATTTTCCAGTTCATATTCTCCCCGTATAATGAGGTAAACTGTGATGCAGTGAAATGTGGTCTTTCAACAATTGAAAGAATAAGACACAAGATTGTTATGTGCTCACTGTGGTATATAAATTGAGGGTGTACTAACATGCAAATACTGCTAGCTAAGATGCTATTGTGGGATTAGGAGCTTATTTCTGTTGTGTTTGTGATTCCTCCCTTGTGCGTGTCATCCGGTTAGCTCTTGTCGTTCTGCTTGACGGTGTTGAGCCGCCGGTTCGAGTTCCAGGCGGACGCCTTCGCCAAGGGGATGAACCGTGCCTCTGAGCTCTACTCGGCTCTCATCAAGCTCAACAAGGACAACCTGGGCTTCCCCGTGGCTGACTGGCTCTTCTCCATGTGGCACTACTCTCATCCTCCCCTGCTGGAGCGCCTCCGAGCCTTAGGGGGCCCCAAGCAGGATTGACGGCACCTGAAGGGAGGGAGGCGTCTGTCAGACACCCCCAAGGGCCTCCGTCGGCCCCTGTTGGCACTCTGACTACCTTTTTGTCACCTGTTCTCTCTCGCTCTCTCTTTCTCTCTCTCTCTCTCCCCCTCTCTTTCCTTACTCGTTATCCCTCAGTTTCACAATTCCTCTATCCCCCGTGGTTTTTGTGTTCATTTTATCATTTGCCCCCCCCCCCCTGCATTTGCATCACAGACCAGTGCACTAACCAGCCTACAGGGGGTTGGAGAGCTGATTAAAGAGCTGATCTCATCTATACGCTCTGCTTAGGCTGGCGTCACGGTGCTTCTGATGTTCTTCACAGACCTCAGGTTGCCCTTTGCAAGTATTCTTGATGACATGTATAATTATTTTACATACTTTTTTTTTTTTTTCATTTTACTCATGATGTTTTCATATAAAATATTTCCAGTTCATCCAGACATTCCTATTTCTTCTTTGCTGCAAGTTCTGTTCATGGTATAATAACCTGAAGTTCACATCTTGATCAGCTTATAAAAGAGTGGATGAAGATGTGAAATTGAGCTGTGGTGATTTGGAAACTAGTTACAAGAATTAAAGGGACAAAATGAGACCAAAAAGCATCATCTGTAGGACATGACAGTATGTATGATGACGTTCATAGGTTATGTCTACTAAGTCAATGAGAGGCATGGTCATCTCTGGTCATCTCTCCCAAGACCAGAACTGTAACCCTTTGCAGACAGTTAAGACTTCCTGTTTTTGTGCACCTAATGGTTTAACACGGCTCAAGCAGTGAAGGGATCACAATGAGCTTTTAAGTTTGGCAACAGCCAGTGATAAGGCGAAAGAAAAGGTTTGTTTTCAGTCATTTCAAGCATTATTTTTTAAGAAGATGTATTTGACGAGATCAAAAAGTGGCTGTAAATATTTCATTTGTGATTTAGAAACATTACTTTGAAGGACTGACTACAGAATCTGAACTATTTAACTATTTGAAAGTTCTGTTTAAACTGTGATTGTTTAGTTTCTTTGTTATTAAGAGTGCCTGGGTCTGTAAGATGTACAGTAGTGAGGATAAGGTTATAGATTACAGATGCTTGATCAGATATCCGGTTTGATGCAGAAGATGTTCTCTTCTGACACTGTATCGGAAAGAAGCAAGCACCACAGAAAGAAGCAAGCACCACTCTTTCAGGATTGGTTGGGTAGATGGGCTCTTGCCCACCGTAGCTTGCTGTGCTAAGTGTGATACTGACATGGTTTTCTTGTATTGGGAATAAACTACCCATGTGAAATCTGTTTCCACCGTGATTTATGTGTAGATTTCAGGCACTTCCCAGTACATAAGAACTTTTGAAATTGGTCAAATTGCACGTCTTACTCAAGTCTAAATTGATGTATTTGACTTCAGTTCCACTTAAAGTGGTTTCTCCAGGTTGAAGGGCAGGGATAAAGCAGCTTAAACTCACAACAGTCCAACGTATTATTTTTAGAGACTTTCAGCCATACATAGTCTTTGAGCCAGACCCCATAATTTTGGTCAGTACCGTTCAAGGGGAATAAGTCTCATAGTGATTTTTGACAAGGTATACCACCCTAGAATTAGAAAATATGTGATCGCATTGCATTTGGATAGTTTTATGTCCATTTTATGCCTATGTCTGGAGGGATAGGTGAATAGGTTATTTCAATAGATAATGGCTCATTTACACATTTATACATAATATTTCAGAAAGATTCCAATATAATTATTTTTTACATGATGTAAATAATCAGCTGTGGAAGTTTTGTAGGGATCATCAGTTCTTTAGCCTATTCTGTAATATATCCATAAACTGGGTGATAACACAAAAAGCTACTACCAATGCAATGCGATTACTTTTTTCTAACCATCGTGGTATTGCCAAAAATCATTATGAGACTTACTCCCCCCAGATGGTACCAACCAACCCTGGCTCAAAATATCAATAACCTTTATCAATAACCCGAAATCGTGGATTGTACCTATATGACTTGGTCAATATACCTAGAGTGGTGCAAGATCAGATGTGTTGCTATATCTCTTAAACCGCATACACATAGAAGGCGGCATGCGCTGCGCTCGGCCGGTTGCGCTTGGAGCTAATGACCCCAAATATTTGTGTTGTGCTTGCCGCCATGGCGCAAAATATGATTTACAGCGTGCCGTGTTCAACATTGTTGGCTCGGCGCAGAGACAGACCAGTTCTTGCGTGCGCAAGCCACTGAAATGAATGAGTTTCAGAGCGCAGCGGTGCTTTGGGATCTACCACGCTCTATACAATTCTACCAGAATAAAGGTTGAACCCTTCATTTTAATTGGCTTACCATTTTCTAGATTTATCATTTATATAAGCCAGAAGAACATGGAGCAAGTGTTGTCACTACTAGAGCGCGATGTCAAGTTGCGTGAACTGCTCCCTACGTAAGCGGGCTATTTTCCGGCTGTACCATTAGGCTATTGAAGTATTCGGTAGCCTAATTAATTGCTGGATCGTTTGGCAATGTAAACGTGGGCCTATAGAAAAGCTTAGACTGCATAATTAACTACGAGTGAAAAAATAGGCTAGTCTATATTTTCACGAAGCATTTCAGATAAGTTCGGTCTCCCCATGGAGTTTGTGGTGGGGGCCATGTAGCCTACGTCTATTTTAGCAAGGACATGCGTGCATGTTATTCAGTCAGTGGAACCGTACGATGGCGAGATTCTTACAAGCAAACTTTAGAAATGTGTTGGCTACGCAGTTAAGGTTGTCATCCGATAAGGTATGCAGGGCTCCAAATCGGCTATATAATGTAGGCCTAGTGTAAATTATTTTCTTTTCCCGATCGGTGTCATTTGACAAAGTCCAAAACATTATTTTAGTCAGTCTAGCCCAGCCTGTACTATCAAAAAGGATGTGTTGGAACAAGGACAACACAATGCAGATCTTAAGCGATTCACAATATCTGCATTTCGTTGTCTTTGTTTCGTTGTCTCACAATGACAAAGTTTAATCTAATCTAATCTAATCTAATCTAATCACACGGTCATCAAAAAGGGGTTTTATATGTTTAAAAGCATGCTGCACAATTCGCCTAGTTGTTTATGTTAAACAACAGGATTGTGGCATTCTTTCAGACAGCCTAATAATGTCCACAGCGAAGGTATAACACGTGTTCCTCTGCAATATAATCAAACCAACTTTGAGATGTGTCTGCGTATCTGTTTAAATCTGTCATAGTCGGGTGAACATGGAAAAGGTGTAGGTAAAGGTGGTGCGGGCGGAGGGTCTACTCGAGAGGCAGGTGCTTTTGGGAAGAAGAGAGCAACGGAGGAGGAGATGTACTTCAAGTGAGTGTTATGCACTTCGGCTGTTTGACATGTTAAAACCATCGTTCACCATAGGAACTGTTTTGGGAAGTGTTATTTGGGTGTTTTGTAGCAGTTTTGTGCCTTGTTGAAAGACAATATTAGCCTAGACTACTTTTAAAAGTCATGCTACCATTTGACCTCACTGGGTCATTCATTGGTATTTTCTATCTTTTCTAACTGACTTTTCTATGGAAACATCTAATAATACAACCAGACGTAAAGAGAAGGAGCAGTTGGGAGCTCTGAAGCAGCACCACCAGGAAGAGATAGACCACCACAATAAGGAAATTGAGCGGCTGCAGCAAGAGATCAAACGCCACGAAGGGAAAATCAAAGAACTTAAAGACTGAATGTGGCTTTACAGAAGTGCATAAAGCTTTGCACCTGTTTCAGACTTGGTGATCGTTTGTGTTGCATGATCTTTGCCCTAAGTTCTACTTATCTGATTGTTACTTCAGTAGGCTATGAGATTATCAAAACCTGTTTACCTAAATGTCAATGTCTGTATGTAGGGACTACTTTTCTGTAATTTAATAAAAATTAAAAAGAATGGTAAGCTACCCATATACATAATTTTGTAAACTCATCCTTGCCCTAACACTGACACAGAAACAGCCAAGTCTAGTTGAAACATGCACTTTAGAACACAGCGGGGCCAGTTCTAGCCTAGGCTACTTGGTGGGCTGGTAGAAATATTGGGTGGGCAACATAGCAAAGCGGTGAAATAGAATCAAAATTGACCTAAACACAAAAAAAACAGGTTGAGATGGGCCTTTAAGGCCTATGTGTTTCAGAGCTTGACAACAGTAATGATGAATTTACAGAATGCTTAAAAGTGTGCTTATAAAGCTTGGAGTAGTTTGGCCTCATGCAATTTGAAGCTTGGCGTGTATCATACAGTGACATTTTTGGACAACATCTGGTAAGTAGCCTATGCGGACTTTTGTTGGATTCTAGGCCTACTTGTTATTTTTCATTGCATTCAACCAAGGCTACACAGAGAACTGCAAAAATCTATACTCCAAATAAACAAGTTTGCAGTTATTTACAATTGCTTATACACAATTTCAAAGCTTGGTATATTATTTTTAAAATTACACAAATCTAACTAAGCTTTATTTGTATGTTTCACAGAATGCAACTCAAAGTGCTTTACTTGGAGCATTTAACACAATAATAAGAAAAAAAAGTTGTAACAATAAAAAGCAGTAAAACACCAGAGATTTAGAATTAAGTAAAAATGAGATTTCACAAGATGGTAAGGTGATAGATACAACAACTCCGTACAATTAATGTAGTTAAAATAGGAACACCCTGTAAGTAGCAGTAGAATGTGAAGAAATTTGGGAACACTGCACATTCAATTTCAAATCAAAACATGATCAAAATTGATCAAGTTTGTGTTATACCTTTAAAGTGAAGAAAAAGGAATGTTCGGCAGTTCAAAAAAATAGCAGTGTTTGCATTTTTCTTTACAAACTCATATGTACTGTATAAACTGAAAAATGTCTCAAGATTTTGCTTTACTTTGAATTACTGCACTAATATCTAGTTGCATTACCGTTATTTCTGAGAATTGCTTCACATCTGTGTTGCATGGAGTCGACCAACTACTGGCACCTGCGAACAGGTATTCCAGCCCAGGACGATTGAACTACATTCCACAATTCCTCTGCATTTCTGGGTTTTGCCACAGAAACAGCATTTTTGATGTCACCCCACAAGTTTTCTATTGAGGTCTGGGGATCAGGCTGGCCACTCCATAACGTCAATCTTGTTAGTCTGGAACCAAGACTTTGCTCGCTTACTGGTGTGTTTTGGGTCATTGTCTTGTTGAAACACCCATTTCAAAGGCATTTCCTCTTCAGCATAAGACTACATGACCTCTTCAAATGTTTTGATGTATTGAAACTGATCCAAACACCACAGTATGAGAAACATCCCCATAACATGAATTGTGCACCACCATGCTTTACTGTCTTCAGTACTGGCTTGAATTCAGTGCATAGGGGCCGCAGACAGTTTGTCCAACGACCCACATGCACCGAATTCAAGCCACAGTACACCGAAGATATATAAAGCATGGTGGTGCACAATTCATGTTATGGGGATGTTTCTCATACTGTGGTGTTGGACCTATTTATCGCACGGCTGGAATACCTGTTCAGTAGTTGGTCAACTCCATGCAACACAGATGTGAAGCAAACACTGCTATTTTTTGCAGCCTTTTTCTTCACTTTCTGTTAAGGTATAACACAAACTTGATCAATTTTGGGCATGTTTTTTTTTTAATTGAATGTGTAGTGTTCCCAATTGATATATGGAATTAACAGCTATTCTAAGGATTTTGAGCTTTATTAAATTTGACTGCTATTATTCTGTACATAGCTGTACCTGTCTGAGCAAGGCCCTTTGTCTCAGATTACTCAGTTGACTGGGAGGGCAGATCTAGGAAGACTGTTGGTTGTTTCAAATCTTTTCTATTTGAGAATGTTATAGCTTACCGTGCTCTTGGCCACTTATGCTGCAGACATTTTCTGGTATCCTTCCCAAGATCTGTGTCTTCACACAACCCTGTTCCGCAGGTCTACGGACAATTCTCTCTACCTCGTGGCTTGGTTTTTACTCTGATGTACCATCAACTGTGAGACCTTATATAGACAGATATGTACTCTTAATAATGTGCAAAAAATTCACTTAGGCACAGGTGGACTCCGATGAAGTTGTAGGAGCATCTCAAGGACCATAGAAGTTTAGGATGCACCAGAACTCGATTGCAAGCGAATGGTCTGAATACTTAAATACTAGATATTTCAATCTTTCAATCTATAATTTTACAAAGCACTCCAAACACCTGTCTTTTTTGTGGAGTAGGCCTATGAGCATTGTGTAGATTGATGATGAAAAAAAATAATTGCATCCATTTTAAGATGAGTCTAAAATATAACAAATTGTGGACTTGAAAGGGTCTAAAAACTTTCCGTTTGCTCTGTAGCTACGAGCTGCCTGAACCTGTGCCTCACCTCCCATGCATAAATGCTTAGGATGGAGACGGAAAGTAGGCTATGTTTTCTCCTCTGATGCAGCCAGTGTTGTGACTGCTGCGTACAGAACAGACGCTATGTCAAGTGGCGTGAACTGCCCCCTACGTAAGCGGTGATGCTTTCCGGCTGTACCATTATTGAAGTAAATTAGTAATTAATTGCTGGATCGTTCGTCAATAGTTGTCAATGTGGGCCTATAGAATATCTTAGGCTGCATAATAACTACGAGTAAAAAACATACACCATCTATCTCTTCACGAAGCATTTTGCAGTCTGTCAGTTGATCTCCCTCTGAGGTGGTGGGGGCCGTGTATCTATTTGTGCACGCGTGCTGCGTGCATGTTTTCCTAGTCACTAATCGTTCGATGGCGAGATTCTTACAAGCAAACTTTAGAAATGTGTTGGCCACTCAGTTAAGGATGTCATCCGACCAGGTAGGCAGATGCTGTGCTTGAAATCGTTTATGTGTAATGTAAATTATACCCCCCCTTCCTGATCGGTGTCATTTGAGCAAAGTCCAAACCACATCTTCATTAACAGATAAGGAATTGGTCTAACTGCTAGCATAGCCTTGCATTATTAAGATTTATTCACAATAGCCTACCTCAACACGGTCATCAGAAAGTGTTTTCAGGTGTTACCCTCCTGTTGTGTTGAAAAGTATTAACTCATTCTGACTACCTTGAGGCTTCTTGCCTTTGTTAAAACAAGGCATCTGAACACACAAAACACATTTTGATAATTTTTATAACAATTTGAGTGTTTTATTTAATTTTAGAATTTCCGGTCACAAATGACCGGCCATTAGAAATGAATGGGTGGGAAAATGGTCAGTGTATAAAATTGAGTCCAGGCACATAGGCTAGCCCTACGTATTGATCAGGGACTGTAATATGTGCTTCTGTAGATTAAAACACACCCTCACTCCCCCTCTTTGCTAGCCCCCACTGGAACCTTTCCCCAATAGTATCTTCCCCTTTCTGACTGACATGAGCTCAGGTCAGTGAGGCCTGCAGGGCATAAATAGCAAATCGAAGTTTAAAACTGGTTATATCCAATAGAACACAAGTTGATACAAAGGTCTATCACAACATTAGATGATAATATGTGTGTTATGGATTTATAACAAGATAGAATGCAGCAACACAAAACTAGTAAACATAAAACGAACACAACAGAAGGGTTAAAAGCATGCTCCACATAATTCACCCACAAATTGCTTATTTTGATCAACAGAATTGTGGCATTCTTTCAGACACACTCTAATCATGGCCACAGGGAAGATTTAACACGTGTTCCTCTGTAATAATACAGTAGTCAACTTTGAGGTGTCTGTTTTCTGTCATTAGTTGGGTGAACTTGGCAAAGGTGCAGGAAAAGGTGGTGGGGGCGGAGGGTCCATTCGAGAGGCAGGGGGTGCTTTTGGAAAGAAGCAAGCAACGGAGGAGGAGATGTACTTCAAGTGAGTGTTTCTTATTATGCACAGTTTGACATGTTAAAACTGTTTTCACCATGTGAATGTGTTGGGAAGTGATATTTGGGTGGCAGGCCTTGTTGAAGACGGTCTCAAAATTAGTTTGTAGCCGAGTAGCTACTTTTAAAGGGATGGTTACCATGCATTTGCCCTCTAATAATTTTCTATGTTTTCTAACTGACTTTTCTATGGAAACATCTAATAATACAACCAGACGTAAAGAGAAGGAGCAGTTGGGAGCTCTGAAGCAGCACCACCAGGGAGAGATAGACCACCACAAGAAGGAGATCGAGCGGCTGCAGCAAGAGATCAAACGCCACGAAGGGAAAATCAAAGAACTAAAAGACTAAATGTGGCTTCACAGAAGTGCTTAAAGCTTTGTACCTGTTTCAGACTCGGTGATCGTTTGTGTTGCATGATCGTTGCCCTTCAGGTCTACTTATCTGAGTTAAATATGAGGTTATTAAAATTAGTGTTGACCTAAATGTTGATTTGTCTGTAGGACTATGATTTCTGTACTTTAATAAAAATGAAAAAGAATGGGAAGGCCTGCATCATGTTGTATCCTTGCTCTTGCACTAACACAGTGATGGCCAATTTATGTCAAGTCAAGTTGAAGAATGGGCTATTTTTTGTGCATATGCCATCAAGTCACACAACTCCAGTGTAAAATGTTGCATATTTTTCATAAATCCATCAAGTTTCAAAGAGCTGTCTTGTATTTTTCACCCATTATAGATCATGTAAATCCATGAAGATGACCACGATATTGACGGAAAAAATACTTTATTGATCCCCAAGGAGAAATTGCAGCAGTCTGAGTAATATACAGTATACAGGTATCCCCTGTGGTGCCCCCGTGCTGATGCACTCAGACATGCGATCCTCCTGCACAAACTGTCTGTCAGGCAATCCAGGATGTTAAGGTGTTGGCATATTTTTGAGCTTTGGTGGCAGTAGCCTATCTTGATTATTATAAGTCGTCTCTAAAGGAATGGGGTTCAGTTGTGGCAAGTAGTAGAGCCCGACTGATTAATCGGTGTGCTGATATTAGCTATTTGCCAATCAGTATCAGCGTTTATAAAAGTAAGTAATAGTAAGGTGTCTTGTGTAATCCCACTGGACTTTCTTTTATTTATTTATTTTTTTGCATATTTTGCTAGTATAGAGTCTAAGGAACAAGATTTTGTTTTGTCTTCAAATTTTCAAGATTCATTTTCACACTTAGATGACATCATTTATATAATGCATAATTAAGACTGGGACTACTAGCACATGGGGGTCAAATGTGTGAAAATGCTGATTGGGTATTTTGCCTAGGGTATTTTAAGTTTTGGGTGCTGATTCTAAATATCATATTTACATAGCTGATTTTCTAGTTTTAAACCTGCTAGCATTTGTTGCCTAAAACTGGCCTCCATAGGCAACATAGAACGGGTGAATAGGGTAAGAAATTTAACTCCTTGATATTCTTATGAAACTTCACTAGTTGATTATTTATGTTGCGACAATATTTTTTTGCATTACAAGTTTTCTGAAAATACATGTTTATGAATGTAATTTAACAATATCTCATTAATTATGCACTAATTTGCATACATTGCAAGTTTTAAATTTCAATTTAATTTCACTTAAAGAGCTCCAAAACATTACACATGTCTCATGCCGCTTTACAGAGTGTTAAACATACAGAGAGGGCCCATTAGTAACAGGGGCGAGGAAAAACTCCATATAATTGGAGATACATATAGGAAGAAACCTCGAGCAGATCCACCACTCAAGGGCCTGACCCATCTGCCAAGGGTCAGTTACAGAGCAGTAAGATACATGATAAATGAATTGGTTAGTTAGGTGAAGAGAATAGAACATGGTGTTTAAAGCCACCTGAGGTATATGTTACAAAGAGGTAGGATGGTTACATATCCAGTATGATAGTGCATGAATCCTATTTAGTGTCAGAAAGTTCAAATAGTCCAGTGTAGGGAATGAATTGTCCATGGGGATTAGGAGTTGTCATTGGGGCAAGTAGTGGGTCGCTAGGCTCTGCGGGCCAGGAATCCGTGCAAGGGGACAGCAACTACAGGCGATGATAGGGCAGTCGGATGGGACTTCAGGTGAGATGAGGGCCAAACACAAGGATGGCTGATGACTGGTAATGGTTTACTTCACAAGTGAAGTAAGGGGGAAGAAAGAGAGATATAGAGTGGGTTATTAATATAAGTATATATATATGGTACTATATAGTGTTATACTATAGAGAGAGGGAGAGTTGAGAGAGAGAGGGAGAGAAGAGGGAGTTGAACAGCAAGACAGAGAGAAGAGGTAGGAGGGAGAGTTGAGAGAGAGAGATGAGGGGTTGTACGGCGTGACAAATGAAAAGTTACGCTATGCAGCATAACTAAGGCATGGTGAAGGGTAGTCAGTACCATCGCAGGTATGGTCAGTGACCACCATCGCACACATGACTGGGGTGCCAGTCACACAAGGACACAGCAGGGTGGTCCATTCCAAAAAAAACCTGAGGTGGTTGAAGTTCCACACTGCACCATACCTAACTATGAGAAGCACTAAAGAGTTACAGACATCTGAACATTGGATGTTAACATTGGATGTAGTCAGGTTCAGGTTTGCTTTCAGAACTTTTTCTGGATTCAGAACCTTAAAATAAAGGCTTGTTGAAGTGCCAGTCCTCAGTTATGCTGATTTCAGTCATCCCTTTATCTTAGAGACGGATGCAAGCCATACAGGATTGGGGGCAGTTCTGTCACAGGAGAAGGATGGGTTATGGCGACCAATAGCCTTTGCTAGCCAGGGCTTGCGGCCAAATGAGAGGAACAAATTATAGTGCCATGAAACTCAAACTCCTTGCAGTCAAGTGGGCAATCACAGAAAAAAAATCACGACTATCTCCTGGGCAACAAATTCACCATACACTGACAACAATCCCCTCCAAAACCTGCAGTCAGCGAAACTGGGCGCTGGAACAGCGCTGGGTTTCTCAGCTTGCCCTCTTTGATTGCAACATCAAATATAATCCTGGGACAGCTGATCGCAATGCTGATGCCCTTTCTAGGCTTCCCACAAGCTGCACTAACACTTTGCAATCTGTGTCACACGGCCTGGACGTCCTCCTGCCGATAGCCATAGCCAACATGCAAGCCTCGAGTGCACCTATCCAAGACTCTTGGGTGGGAGAATCTTGTAAGGTGGACACCATCCCTGGTCGAACCAAAAGAGACCTGAAAGTCCTGCAAGGGACTGATCCCTGTATTTCCAGATTTCTGTGGTTTTGGCGACAGGGACGACCACCTACCCATAAAGAGGAGGAGTGAATCAAGGGAAGTCCAGCAGTTGATAAAGCAGTGGCCCCGGATACAGGAAGTGGATGGGACCTTGGACCGAGTGATCCAGGCTCCTCCTTCCAGGGATCCGGTGCTGTAAGCTTTTACTGCCCAAGGTGTTGCGAGTCGAAGTGCTCACTAGCCTACACAACAACCATGGCCATCAGATCTGATACGCCAAAGGTGCTACTGGCCCCAGATATGGCATGAGGTGCAAAAGTGGTGTACTGAGTGTGAGCGCTGTGTGGTTGCTAAAGGAAGACAACAAGCCTGAACCTTCATGGGAAATCTTTTAGCCACTAAGCCTTTGCAGATAATCGCCATTGACTTTACTCTCTTGGCATAACAAAAAGTAGAACCACTGCTTATCATCCAGAGGGGAACAGTCAATGGGAACGTTTCAACAGGACACTTCATGACTTGCTCAGGACCTTACCCCCTGAAAAGAAGCGTAAATGGCCCCAGTTGCTCCCTCAGCTCCTGTTCGCCTATAATACCACAGTGCACCAGTCCACACAGCACTCCCCATACGAGCTGAGAAGCCACAGTTAGTCGACCACCTACTTGGAAATACTGAAGGTAACCATGGGGACAGTCCACCGACTGATTGGGTGGTGTAACATCAAGAGTAACTGACTTCTGTCTATGCTAGTGCTAGGAGACACTTAGAAGAGGCTGCAACATATCGTAGGCATGGTGGTCCTGACACCGTGCCCATATTACCACTTAGCACTATGGGGGTATCGGGAGGGAGCCAGGCCTCGGTAACCCTGCAGTTGGAGACCCGTTGAGGGTAGCCATAGTCCACACCAGGACTAGTGCTTAGCATCACAGTGACCAGGATGGTGTCAACTCTAGCCATGACCAGCTGTCCCAGGCTCATTTGAAGGGCATACCTCCAGGTAACCCTGAAGTTGGAGACCAGCTGGGGGTAGCCGCAGCCGTGGCCTACCGGTTAGTGCTTCGGACTTGTAACTGGAGGGTTGCCGGTTCGAACCCCAATTCGAACGGCTAAAGAACCCTTGAGCAAGGCACCTAACCCCTCACTGCTCCCCGAGTGCCGCTGTTGTAGCAGGCAGCTCAGGGACTAGTGTGCTTCACCTCACTGTGTGTTCACTGTGTGCTGAGTGTGTTTCACTAATTCATGGATTGGGATAAATGCAGAGACCAAATTTCCCTCACGCGATCAAAAGAGTATACTATACTTATACTAGCCATATAGCTCACATCAGGACTAGCACTGAGCCTCCCAGGGGCCAAGATGGTGTTAACTTTAGCCATGACCAACTGTCCCAGGCTCTTTTGGAGGAACTTTGGAAGAACCAGAGCTGGAAGCATCAAGAAAAGCTAAGATTAAGAAGTTGTTTTTGACATAGGCAACTAGGGAGGTGTTTTTACACTTTTCAGACACTCAAAGTTTGAAAACTATGGATATTGTTTTAGAACCAACAACTTTTCTACATTAACCGGGGGTTTTGTGTGCAAAAAGTGGAATTGTCAAAATTAGAAGAAAATAATGGAAATCACTTTTCTGACTAGATATAATCGCTTATTTTAAAATATACAGATAAAACACTATGGATCGTGAAAATTTGAAGACAAAAACTCTTGTTCCTTAGACTCTACTAGCAAAATATGCACACACACACAAACAAAAAAACAAACAATTTTCACATGAAAATCCAGCGGGAGCCTATTTTCCCAAACACAACGTACTATAAAGGAAATCCAAATCTTCATTTTGCCCAATTTGTTCTCACTTTTAGACACAACTTGTCCTCCTTTTTAAAGTTTGTGGACCCTATTTCTGCTACTGTATAGCACCCGTGTAGCCTCCACTTCCCTTTTTAAACACAAATTATGACTAAAACTGGTCTTTTCATTGTATTTCAGCACAGAACTGCTCATTTGAAGTGGACAAAATAGATGCCTTCTATTCTCTAGCTGTGTCGTAGTTGCAGCACGCTTCGAGCCATAGAGCCTACCTGAGACATGGACATGGCAGCCTACTGTAGCTGCTCCTGTTAACATGGGTGCCAAAATGAAAATCAAAAAGCAACGGACCTCTTTCTGCAGACGCAATGCAGGCAATGTGTTCAAGCCTTAAGTAATATGAGGGTATGGATGTTATCTTAAATTTTGCAATGTTCCTATCCAATTAAAGAAAGAATCGAACTGTTTAACAGTGTGTAAAAAAAAAAACACCAAGAATATCATCATTTGCATTTGTACTTTGAAAGTTATTGTGGCAATGTTTACCCCACAAAGACCTGATGATATTATTCATAATAATTAATCATTTGGATTTTGAGTAGTAGTTTGCTAGGTCTCTCAGTTGTGATCATGGTCACTGGATGGCAGTGGTGGCAGTAGAGATCAGCTCAGCACAGTTCTTCAACGAGGAAAAAGTCGTCACTTCCCGTACAGCTGAGACTCCTCCCTCGCCCCTGCCTTTTTCACTGGGCCAACCCGTCTGTCTTTCTTTTCGACATCATGGCGGACCGGTTCAATAAGGTGTGTTGAACTCGTGAAATGTAAACGCTTAAATGTATTATTACATGTATCTTGACTATTTATCCGCAGAGCTAAATCTGTTACCCACCATATTTTATGGTTTATGAATGTGTTCCAAAAATATAACTTAAGGAATGTAGGTCATTTTATTGAAATCATGACATGCTCCCCAGCCCACGTTTATGTTACTGAGAACATACAGTTCAGAAGCTAATGTTGGCGTTATTCCTGAACCAATCACCTGCCTTACTAACTTTTAATGTCGACGAGGGTTGGTTGTGTATTCTGGATTTGGATGCATTTTGTCGTTTTAATGATTCTTCATAAGGCTGGATGTAGGAGTATAAGAGATTAGCGTTACACTTTGCTTGTCTATCTAGCCTACTAACGCTAACGTTACTTAGCTGCCAAGTTACGCTATCGCCTAGGGTAGTTAACCACGCATGGTACGTGAGTAAATCTGACCTTGTCCTCGTTAAATACCCAATATTAAGACCCATTCCCCTATTCGAGGTTAAGCGTAAATTACCGTTAGTCTTAATTCTGTAAATATTATTCTGTGGCATAATTGTGTGTGTGTGTGTGTGGCCTTGAGTACAGCGGATAGCCCTGCGCAGTTAGCAGTAGCCTAAGTTGACGCTAACTCGAGTGACCCAACTTTAGCAGTTATCTCGGTTAAAGCGAGGAAGTAAATTCTGAATTTACCAGTGTTGACCTCTGCTTGTTTTGTCAATGATGAATTTCTCACTTGAGTATTCGAGTTTAACGACCATGAGAGTACAACATGCACTCCCATCTGAGACATCAAGCACAATGATTAACGTTAGTTTAACAAGTGTGTTGGCTGTTAACGTCCATTGAGTCTTCCCTTATTTGTCTATTTCCTTAGGTTCTGCTTATCGATGGCAGGGGCCATCTCCTTGGGCGACTTGCTGCCATCGTGGCGAAGCAGGTCTTGATGGGTGAGTACAAATGTGTTAAAAGTAATGAAACGCGCATGCCACTTAATGTGTTCAATGGCTTGTTGCTCTTGGTTTAGTTGATGACCAACTATCCTAATGTATTACAGCATTGCCTGGACTTGAGAGTTGACATCTATTTAAGCAATCAATAGAAAATGTGCCATAGTGCAGAACTTGTATTCATGGATACTGCTGTCAGTGATGCCTTTACCCATCTTGTTTGAGTTAACTATGATAAGACTCACATGCACTACCATCTGAGACAGTAGTATTCCTTAGGCAAAATGTGGACCACATACTGAGCATGTTCATCAAGGTGTTTATTTTGCTTACAGGCCACAAAGTGGTGATTGTGAGATGCGAGGGAATCAACATCTCCGGAAACTTTTACCGCAACAAATGTAAGTAGAATGTTCTTAATCCTATTTATGGATAACTATTTGTTCTATATTAGCCCTCAGTGGGCAAATGCTACAGTGCAAAACTTCTATTCTTGGATACTGCTGTCAGTGATGCCTTTACCCATCTTGTTTGAGATTACCATGATAAGACTCACATGCACTACCATCTGAGACAGCAGTGTTCTTTCTTGGTTTCTTGTTAGTGGAATGAGTTGCCTAGTGTTCTGTGTAGTTTTTTTTTAGTAAGTGTTAAGACTATTCTATTCCCCATGCACTTCGTTATGTTTTTTTTTTGTTACCATTATGTGTAATGTGGGCTTTTTCAACTTTCAGTTGAAACTATTTAATTAATCTAGTGTTAATATAATGCAAGTAAATTTGGACAAAAGCGTCTGCCAAATATCATGACCAAAAAGGTACAGCAAATGTTGATGGTGTTTTTGTTTTAACAGTGAAGTACTTGGCCTTCCTGCGCAAGAGGATGAACACCAACCCCTCTAGGGGACCATACCACTTCAGAGCTCCAAGCAGGATCTTCTGGAGGACTGTCAGAGGTGATGTTCTGTGCGTCTTACTGGGAGAGGGGATGAGGAAACCAACCTACAGCTCTACTTAATTAAAGCACGTGGCCTTCACCATGCTATGATGTACCTTTATCCCGAACCTGACTGTTCTGATGAGACATCCTTACGGATCTGACTACTGAGCTTGGCTGGAGTGTTGGTCTTTTCATAGATGTGATGGTTGGTCACTTGCCTAATGCACACTTAATTTGACCTGTCCACTTGATTGACAGGTATGCTTCCTCACAAGACCAAGAGGGGACAGGCTGCTCTTGACAGGCTAAAGGTGTTTGACGGGATTCCCCCTCCTTATGACAAGGCAAGTTACTATGTTGTTCATGTGTTGAATTGATCATGAGGTCTGTCAATGATGTTCTTCCTTACTAACCCTAACCTACCTTGTTTGAGAACATATGAGAACTTACAAGTATCTGAGACAAACACAAATTATTCCTTTGTATTGAAGGCATTCATGGGGTACTAACAGTTCATTTATGTCAACAGAGGCAGCGTATGGTGGTCCCAGCCGCTCTGAAAATTGTGCGCCTGAAGCCTACACGTAAGGTAAGTCGTGTAGCATGCTTGGTAATGTGCTGGCTCATAAAGGAAGATGGAATTGTCTTTTGTGCTGTAATTAACAGGATTAATGGTCTTGTTGGTATTGCATGTAACTTTTATTGTACATTAAATAGGTGGCATTACAAATCTGTTTCGTTTTGGTTCATTGCAGTTTGCTCTTCTTGGACGCCTGGCGCATGAGGTTGGCTGGAAGTACCAGGCCATCACTAGCACGCTGGAGGAGAAGAGGAAAGCCAAGGCCAAGCTTCACTATGCTAAAAAGAAGACTCTGGTCAAGCTGACCAAGCAGGCAGAGAAGAACGTCGAGAGCAGGATTGCTCAGTACACAGATGTTCTGAAACAGTATGGTGTCCTTGTGTGAGGGAGTTCGACGGACAACAATAAATGTTTATTAAAATAACTGTGCTGACTAGTATTTTGTCAAGCCACACATTTTTTTTGTTTTTAGTCAGTACTGTAAATATAGACTGTTGTAAGTGAGGTGGTTGTGTATTGGGTCAAAAACTTAGTTTATGCACTTTCACTTGTAAAAGCTCTTTGCCATTAAATGTGCTTGCGCTTACTGTGATGAATACCTATGCATCCTAAAATGGCAAGACTGGATTGTCGCATGAGGTCTTTAACGCATTCTCTGATATTAAGAGTATGAGGTGTATGAAAAGATGCAGAGTGTGCACAGCAATTACAATGTGGTCTAAGAAAATTGACTACTTGCTCACATTTTAATGCTTCAAAGTTTGGAGTCCTTGCTTGTATGTGACTTAAGTGGGATGTGCCTGCACAAATTGTCTAGAATTTTTTTTTTTTTTTTTTTTGTGTAATCCTAACTTTCTAAAATCAATCGAACAAATGCGCACAAGCTCTACCATTGCTTGGGATACTTACCTTTACCAGCTATGGTGTACGCCGACAAGGACGGGGAAAGAAATGAGGCAAGTTCTCAATGATACGCCGAGGCCCTGAGCATCACAGTAGGAAACCCCGTATCAACAACGTGCGCGTACCCTGACGCTGGGGTCGCGTTGACCGCGAGAATCGTGTACGAGCGGCGCCGTCTGGAGTCTTGCAGGAATCATTTGTCAAATATTTTGCAAAGTGATACTATTTGACGAAAGGAAGCGTGGTATTTACTGAACAGGCCGTTCTTCAGAAGTGTGGTAAGCAAGTAATCGTGTTTGCGAGTTTCCAGTTTTTGCCCAGCTAGTAGGTATCTAGACCTAGACCTAGCTCAAGGTTTGAACATGTAGCTAACGTTCAGTTTAGGCCGCATTTAATTAATGGGACGACGAATAAAGCTTGTATCTTGGTTTTCTGGTCTTTGTCTCTTACATGGCATGTTCCACTCGTACATTGTTGTACGGATGGTTTCAGGGAAGATGTGGCACAGAAAATGCTAGCTTATTAGCCGAGGAGGGGGCGGAACGGTCTGTTTGCTAGTTTGAAACATTTGAGACATTCGCGGACTGTCTGGGCAGGCGCATTTTGTTAGCTGTTGTCACTTTCAGGCATGCCTGTCAGCGTGTTTAAGTAGGGAAAGTAACAGTCGCGCTAATATTAAGCTCAAATAAATTATATACGCCATAAACGTAATGAAACCTCACGTCATTGGAAATGTTTGCATTATTTGTAACGTCAATAGTAAGACGTCTTAAGATGAAATGCTTCATTTAATTGACCAATTACCTAGTATTCTAGCCGATTAACCTCCCCAGTTTATTAACAAAGAACGCTTGTTAGAAAGGAGAGTTGTGGTTGTAGCATGTCAAAATACAAGTCAATCTATGAAGAGGAGGCGTCAGAGGATGCTCTGTTTGTGTGGATCATAGACTGTATAACAGTCTATGGTGTGGATAGGTAATTTCATGATCAACAAGCGCTTTACGGAGTAACTATTCCCAGTGGGTTCACCCAGAGCCAGACATTCTCTGGTTCACCTGACTTCCCACAATCTTATTATTCAAGACATTTTTTGTAATGCACAAGTGTCGTTAGTACGGAGCCCCTTAGGGGACATGAGCAAAAAATAATAATCTAAAGTTTAGTTTCGTGTGCTCACGCGAAACTTTCATGTGCGCAAATGAAAAGGTTTTGTGTGAGCACCTGAACGTTTTCGTGTGAGCAAGGGAAACCAATGGGCTTTGTTAGTCTATAAAGACTTTGTAAGTCAACATTATATTATGCAGCATCATATAGTAGGCTAATATAATGTTGACTTACAAAGTCTTTATAGACGAAACTTTCAGGTGCTCGCACAAAACCTTTTCATGTGCTCACATGAAACTAAACTTTAGATTTTTTTTGCTCATGTCCCCTTAGGGGCACCGTAAATTTTGCATGGCTGACAGGACATACAAAGAAACTAAATCGGTGATCAATATCGACTGAGCTGGATCGAGAGGAAGTACTCGACCAGGAGCTATGCTACTAATGTTTTTTTCTAGTTCTGATAGTGATAGTTATTATTCCAGAATAGCTACAGTGAAGCATTTTACCGTATGTTTTATATTGAAAAACAACAGTGGATGGTACATAAGGTGCTGATTTGATTGAAAGGCCATGACCTCAAATGTGAATAGTGAGTTTTGCAATTATTGGGCTTCAGGAGCATGGCTGCCGAAGTGAACGGCAATTCGACTCCGGTCAAGGAGGATGAGGAACCAATGGACATCACAGTAGCACACACAGAGAATTACCAGACACTCATTGACGCAGGACTCCCCCAGAAAGTAGCAGCAAGTCTTGACAATATCTTTCAAACAGGTAAGCCTTTGCCAGGTTTGTATGCAATAGTATGGATTTGGAACTAGGCAGTGGTATCAGTTGGACTGCAGGAGTAGTAGGCTCACGGAAAGGAGTTGGCATGTACACTGCTCCACTGAGCACCACATTGCATGCCAGTAACTCTCAGAGGAGTGCCACTAGACACTCAGCCATGAAATGCTGCCCCTGTTTACATCTGCTGTTATTAATAGATGACCGGTGGTGGTTGTGGATGTGTTCTAGGGCTGGTGGCATACGCTGACCTGGACGAACGGGCCATTGATGCTCTGAGGGAGTTCAATGAGGAGGGAGCCCTGTCAGTCCTCCAGCAGTTTAAAGAGAGCGATCTTTCCCATGTGCAGGTCAGTGTGGCCAGTATCTAGTGCTGTACTAGAGTTTGTGTTCTAGGGGTCTTGAGGCAGTCTGTTGATTTGAGCATCATTATCCTCTGTTGCAGAATAAGAGTGCTTTTTTGTGTGGTGTGATGAAAACCTACAGACAGCGAGAAAAGCAGGGCAGCAAAGTCCAAGAATCTACTAAAGGCCCTGATGAAGCCAAAATAAAGGTGAGGCTGTCGGGGCTTTCGGGACAAATAAAGTTTAGGCTATGATGCTGAGAACTTTGTAAGTGCTCTCAGTTTAATATTCACTCAGTAGTTGAAGTGCATGTGTATAAATAAACTTGCTGTTTTTTCCTTGAAGGCTCTCCTAGAGAGAACAGGATACACGTTGGATGTTACCACAGGCCAAAGGAAGTATGGAGGCCCACCACCAGAGGAGGTGTACACTGGGTCCCAGCCTGCAGTTGGCACAGAGGTAAGAGTTCTCTGTCTCGTTCAGGAATTGAAGGGAATATTCCATGTCTAGTCAGCGCAAAGTCGGTTGGATAAGTAGCAATCTGATTTTGGTGCATTTGTTGCACCTTACAGAAACTGTAGAATGTTGTGATCTGTGCAGGAGAAGAAATACCTGAATTTCCCCTTGGGGATCAATAAAGTATCTATCTATCTATCTATCTATCTATCTGAAATAGTTCTTATGTAGGTTAAGTTAATTGCTAATCAGAGAGTATTGATAAGAAACATTTCGTGTGACTAATGTTTTAGGTTTTTTATTATTTTTATTTTACTTTTATTTTACCCTGATCAGGTATTGAATAAATTGAGTCAGTATGAAATGTTAATTTTAATGAAATGAGAAAACTCAAATCATCTGTTGTGACTGGCAGTTTGTTAGTGATACACCGAATAAACACATTCCAAAACAGTGTCAGTATTTCTTGTTAGTCATATGGTGAATTTGGAATTGTCCACATGGATTAATATTTCATTACTTCTTTAAAAGCATGGTTCTCTTGTCACAGGTATTTGTTGGGAAGATTCCCCGGGATTTGTATGAGGATGAGCTGGTTCCACTCTTTGAGAAAGCTGGCGCAATCTGGGATCTGCGCTTGATGATGGACCCGCTCTCTGGTCAGAACCGAGGATATGCCTTCATCACGTTCTGCAATAAAGATGCTGCACTGGAGGCGGTAAAGTTGGTAAGATCAGTTAAACTATGACAAATGGGGTGAAGTGAAGCCTCATTATTCACTCACTACTCATTTTACAGATTGTGGTTGTATCTGTTTGCCATATCGCTTATCTCACAGCAACCGTTTGGCTTTCATGTGAAGAACTAAAAAAGCTTCTTTGTTTTTTGTCTAGTGCGATAATTATGAAATCCGGTCGGGTAAATATCTTGGTGTTTGCATCTCTGTCGCAAACAATCGGTTGTTTGTTGGGTCAATCCCCAAGAACAAGACCAGAGAAAGCATTTTGGAAGATTTCAGCAAAGTAACAGGTCAGCGAAAGATTTTTGTTATATCTTGAAGACATTTTTTCAATAATTCTTGAAATCCTGTCATACCCATGCCTCCCTTTATCATGTGAGTGTTTATAGTGCATGCAAAGGTAGACAAAACAGATACACACAGTCATCTTATTTATGTTTTAACCATAACTGTTATATCTATTTTGTAGCAGTTGAATTAGTTTTTTTTTTGTTTTTTTCATCTTTCATCACTGTAGAGCATTGGTTCTCAAAGTGGGGTCCAGGGACCCCCAGGGGTCCGCAGCACATTGTCAGGGGGTCCCTGACAAAGTTTGCTACAAAATATGAAATTTTTAATTAATCGCCAACAAAATGAAAGTTATGTGAAGCAAACACTATGTGTTCAACACAATAGGCCTACATTTGACAAAGAAACAACAATCCTTCTACTTACTGTCAAAGTTTGCTAACATGACTATTGTGGTATTAGCACTCTATGTTTTTAAAATACATATAACATAAGCATATAACAGAAAAAGGCTATACAGCTACATGATTAACCTAAGTTTTATGTATTGCGATTATGGTAGGGTTCTACCATATGGCTAGGGGTCCTTGGAGAATTTTCCACTCCATGAGGGGTCCCCGGCCCACAAAAGTTTGAGAACCCCTGCTGTAGAGGCTTCTTCGTACTCCCTGAACTTTTGCCTTGTGTTTGATTCCCCCTGTGTCCACTAGAGGGCCTCACTGAGGTGATCCTTTACCATCAGCCAGATGACAAGAAAAAGAACCGAGGTTTCTGCTTCCTGGAGTATGAGGACCATAAATCTGCGGCTCAGGCCAGGCGCAGGCTTATGAGTGGGAAAGTGAAGGTCTGGGGCAACCCAGTCACTGTAGAGTGGGCCGATCCAGTGGAGGAGCCTGACCCAGATATCATGGCAAAGGTTAGATTCACCTATTTACAAACTAAATACACCCCAAGCATCACTGATGAGCTGTATGTTCCCCCGTGCACACTTTGGAATTGCTTTCTCATTCAGGGGTTTTTGAGAAACTGTCTCTTAGTTTCTTGGTGAAATGATTGTAGTATTTTGCTTAGGGACTGTACAATATTTACGGGGGGAGGTCCGGTCGTCGTCGGGGGGGGGTTTAAGCCTTAGGGGAAGCCCAGGAGAATTTTTCTGGCCTGGGGGGAGGGCCGAGGAAAATTATTTTTTCCTGATCCATGATATGTTTTTCCCTGATCAATGATCCGTTTTCGATATTTTAAAAGGTTTGTAGGCCAAAACATGATTCACGTCTCTTTGACAAAGTGGGCGAGTCCAAAAAGTCGCAACCCTACCTGAATCTCCCACAACCCCCCTTGTAAGCTTGCAGGTTTTTAAACATGGCGTCTAGCAGTGTTGCGCGGTCTGCCCCGAAATTAAGCGGATGACCGCGGTTTAAGTTTTAACCTTGTAAACGTAATTTTTCGACCAGTTTTATTTCATTCACGTAGGGGGGAGGGCCTAGGAGAATTTTTTTGAGCCGGGGGGAGGCCCCTGGAAAAAAAAATTTGACCAGGGGGGAGGGCCAGGCAGAACATTTTTAACCCGATCATCTGGCGACCGGCCCTCCACCCCGCTAAATATCGTATAGTCCCTTATCTATCCATCCATTTTTGTCTCTCACTATCTCTCTCTCTTTTGTTCTCTCTGGATTTATCTATCTGTGTGTACTATTGCTAGCAACTTAAATCAACACCAAAGAACTTTCCCTCTGTCGCACGCACGCTATTTGTTTATCCAGCACCGGCATTGCAAATAACGATGTCCACAGACAAGGTAGAATATTTTGCATGACTTATAAAAGTACGATGTATTGCGACATCAGATGCAATTCAAATTTGTAGTTTCTTATGTCTCATTCCATTGAACTACAGATCCGCTACCCGACCTGGCAAACTTACATAGTGCGGTTATAGCCGATAGAGGGCCGCGAAGCGAATGCATAATTGCCGTTCACCCTGTTACGAGTTGATGAACCACTGAAACGATTTTGGAAACATTATTTTATGGTACAAAAAACTCTTTGGTGTTGCTTTAACAGTCCCCCTGGAAGATAATTTGCAAAAACATTTACTGCCACATAATGAAACATTCTGTCTACCTGTGCTTTTCACGTGGTTTGACTTTGAAGTTTGACTTTCACAATGTTGGGCAAATAACATAAGCGGCCCCAGGTTTTGTAAATATATTGCTTACTGATACTATTGTTTCAGATTACTATGATTTTACTTGACTGCACATTTTTGTAGACATTTGCTAGGTATGTCATGAAAAGTATATGAAGTTATTGACCGTGCAATGATGCTGTATTAATGCCTTTCATTCTATTCAAGTTGAGTTTGTAGTTACAATGCTGTATCCTAGCGATTGTCACCCATCGTGCAGATTAATTTAAAATGGCCTTTGACAGAATTAGTTCAGAATTATAGACAGGACTCGGTTTAAGGCCGGTTTAAGGTTTATGGCATATAGCCTTAATTTGCAGCTGAGACTAACTGCTAACAACAATAATAGCATTCTTAACTTTGAAACTAATGCTAATAAAGTTAATCTTAACTTTGCTTCTGGGTCATTCCACGTCAGTTCAACCAGGGCCCACGCACTTAGGTCTCAAAAAATTCTGAAAAAATTACCAGGTGAACTTTGACAAAAAAAAGAGCCCGAACAAAATCGCCACCCCCTCCCCCTGTAAAACTGGCTGTATCTTGGAAAGTATTGATCTTACATAAGAGTAATTTTACAGTGTGTCTCCTGGGTAACATAGGTACACCTGGTAATTTTTTCAGAATTTTTTGAGACCTAAGTGCGTGGGCCCTGGTTGAATTGACGTGGAATGACCCTTCTTTGAGAAATTTGTCCTAGTGGAAGGTTATTTAGAATCTAGAAGCATAGTTAGAAATTGTTGTGAGTTTTTGAGCTAAAACCTGGACATCTAGCACATGGTATTAAATGGGTTTTCACAGATAGATGTATTTCAAGGTAATATGTGTTGACAAAATAGTTTCAGATAGTTAGCAGAATTAGATTTAGATCAGAAATTCTGTCAGAAATGTTGCATGGAAATTGTGCTTCAGCAGGTAGTTTATAGGGGCTGTCTTCTGGTGTTTGTCAGGTGAAGGTGCTATTTGTCAGGAACCTCGCCACGCCAGTGACAGAAGAGCTCCTTGAGAACACATTCTCCCAGTTTGGGAAGCTGGAGCGGGTGAAGAAGCTGAAGGATTATGCCTTTGTTCACTTTGAAGACAGGGATGCTGCTGTCAAGGTTTGCAATGGTTAAAGTCTATATCAGACATGATGATGTCCATATACTCGCATAATAGGAGTCAACAAACATTCAATTCAGTGGAGTATTGTGATATTTTGCAACTGGTGTTCACTATTAATTGCTATTAACTCAAACTATGAAGTTGTGGGGACGTATGCTCACTTTTCAATAAAGAATTGTCAGGCATTCATTGTGAAGAACTTTACCTCTCTCCATCTTCCTCACATCATCAAGATGTCTACTTTATTTCTTTTTAACCCAAAAGTAATCCACAGGAGTCGTTGTCATCCACTCAAAGACTACAATAGATTGTATACAGAAGGCCGACATGTAGCTAATTTCAGCAGTGACATTTAGATTTATCTCATACGATACTGTAGGTATGACCTTGACTCTCACATGGTGCAGATATCAGTGTTGTTTACCCTGTGATGATTTATCAGATTATCTTGTGTTTTGTTATATTTAGGCCATGCAGGAGATGAATGGGAAAGAGCTGGAGGGTGAGGAGATTGAAATTGTTCTTGCCAAGCCTCCTGATAAGAAGAGGAAAGAGAGGCAGGCACAGCGACAGACCACCAGGCCGACAGGGTGAGTTAATAAATTGGGGGATATTCCTTATCAGGTAAACAGAATAAACCCACACCTTGTTTTGGGTGTATTGGCCTTAAGTAATAAATTATAAATTAATAAATGAAAAACACATGATCAATTCCTTTTGGTTATTGAGGACACCGACGCACAAATACATTTTAATAAAGTCTAATGCCTTTAGTCTCAGTTACCTTATCACTTTAGAAAGATCCTGTAACTAATACAATGAGCCATTGCTCCTTTCAGAGTGTCATATTCTTTGCAAACATTGCATTTTTAACTTTGTAAATTGCCATTTTGGAACCACGATTCCCAAAGAAATTACCATGGCAGTGATTGTCCGAGATACATTTGAACAATTCAAGGTGCACAGTATGAACCAGATTAGTAAGGCCTAAATTGTTTTGCAGTTGATGTATTGCCTGTTCTGCATGTTCTGTTGTCAGGTACGATGATTATTACTACTACCCTCCACCACGCATGCCCCCTCCAATGCGTGGACGGGGACGTGGAGGCCGAGGCAACTATGCCTACCCACCCGATTACTACGGTTATGACGACTACTATGATGACTACTATGGTTATGATTACCATGACTACCGAGGCGGCTATGAGGACCCCTATTACGGCTATGATGACGGCTATGTGGTAAGGGGGAGGGGCGGCCGGGTGAACCGAGGGGCCCCACCTCCACCTCGTGGCCGCGGGGTCCCGCCTCCACGAGGCCGAGGGGGCTATGGCCAGAGAGGGGCTCCCATGGGTGTGTCAAGGGGGAGCCGCGGAGGCCGAGGGGGTCCCCTGCCCCAGCAGAGGGGCCGTGGACCTCGAGGGACCAGGGGGAACCGTGGGGGCAACGTGGGTGGCAAGCGGAAGGCAGACGGCTACAACCAGCCCGACTCCAAACGCCGGCAGACCGCCCACCAGAACTGGGGCTCCCAACCCATCGCTCAGCAACCCCTGCAACAAGGTGGCGACTATTCTGGTAACTATGGTTACAATAATGACAACCAGGAGTTTTACCAAGATTCTTACGGGCAACAATGGAAGTAGCAGATTGGCAAAACTAAGGAGTTTTAAAAGGAGATTAGGAACATCGATTGATTGGCTTTCAACCCTTCATCCTTTATAATAAAATTATAGGACTAAGGAAAATTCTCATTCTTTACAAAATTGGCTTTAACATACTTTCTGAAATATGTATTTGTTGCACCATGACTATGGAGATAAGTGTACATACACAAGCTTTCCTTATATGTTTTAATCCTTCTTTTTGCTTTTGCTTGTGGTTACGTGGGACATCTCTGGTTTTAAATTCATGAAAACGCTTCTTTCCTTTTAAGACGTTTGATTTATATTTTGTTGGTTTGTGTTTTTTTTTAAGCCAACATCTGACATTTTTAAAAGGTGGACTTTCATTGAGAAAAACCCAAAACAAATCAAGAGCATCCAATTCATGAAGCCCTTTCACAAAAGTGACTGTCCACCGTCCCCCTCCCTCACTACCTTGGACTTTTTGATTTTAGATTTTTACTAGGTCATCATAGGAATCTGCTTGTATATAAAGGCTTTTAAGTGAGACTTTTATTTACAGTTGTGTTGCAAACCGGAAAAAAAAAAGTATCCGCAGACTACAGGAAGAACCAGGTTTTCTTCTTATTCTGGGATGGCAGCGCTTAAGTTGTGTGTTTAGCATTTGTAGAACTAGGCTATATGTGTTTTTTCTAAAACTGTTTCAAGCAATTTCAAGCATTTCTCTCTCAAATTTGCCCTTTTAGACAATGGGTCTGGCTTACTAGCCAAGGCAGTTTGTTCTTTGATGTGCTTGTATTTATAACTTGTTCTTGTTACATTTCAATAAAACGCAATCATACATCATTCAATTATCAACTATTTCAAAAATTCAGTTTTGTTATGCCATATTTTGATTTGACCAATTGTGACACCAAGAACTATCTCAACAGCGTGAGTAATCTATTATTATCAAGGTCATGAAAATGCCATTTTTGAGATGAGATGCCAAGGCCAATTTTCATTTGGTCACATACACGAAAATAACCATGTTATTTGTGGATGAGAAAGGAGACAATTGGAGACATTGTGTGCTTGAATGGATACAGTTTTAAGTAGTAGAGGATATAACCCTTTGCTTTCGAATCATTACTCTTTTTACTATTTTCATGTTAGAAATCAGCCAGATGAACAGTTTTTTTTCTTTCTGTTTGTTGGGAGAAATGCCCCCTATCACAGTGACACCCGCAGTCTCTCAAATGTGCCAGTTTACACTTGCTTTAAAAGCAATTTAAGATCTTGTCTTTGTCCACTAAATTTGATCTTTATCTCCAGACACCCAAACTTCTGGTAACCAAAGGGTCAAACTTAATTAGCAAGACAAGGCTCTCTTTTGCGCTTCCTTCTGTTGACATAATAAAAGCAACAGGGTGATCTCAAGCCAATCCGAACCAATCACACTCTCTATGCCACTGCCAGAGCTCTAGCCTATTCACTCCTAGCCACTTCCCATAGTTCTGTTCATTCCTGTCTGTACATTTTGGTTTCAGCTCTATTTTCTCCCTTGTTTGGAACTTAACGGTTCTTTTTGTTTTGCTTTTGTTTAAGTTTCTCCTTTTATTCCGAATCACCCAGGTGAAGACGCGAGAGCAGCAGCGCGTGCGTGAGGAACACATCTGTTCTCGGCTGTGTTCTTCTCCCTCTCCCAAATCAAGGGTGAGCCTGGTTTACCTCTTCACCGCTAAACTGGAGCTACTCTCACTGTGTCCAAACTCAATGGTTTTGCTCAGTAAAATAAAGCTCGGCTAAATGAACAGCTACTTAGTGGCTACTGAGGCAGTTATGCTGGCAATTTAATGCAGATGTCGTCCGACTTGACCAAAAGTGGTGTGGTGTGATGTTTGGCCAGGGACTTCGAAAGAAATGTTTTGTTTTACCAGCCACAGGTAATATAATGCAGTTGAATCAGTGTTTGGACAAGTAGTAATATTTTCATAGATAAATTATTAATATACTATGTTGTTTTTCTAGCAGCCTGATAAAGAAACTAGGATTGCTACCTTGTTGTCTTGTAGTCACACTGAAAAGAATGGTCATATTCGCTTTCAAACTCACCATCTATGAGTTGCCTTTTAATTGATATGTTAAAATCAGCAGTGGACCCTTACAAATTGTGAAGGAACGGTACATTATATGGAAGCTTTTTTCTTCCCAAGAAAAAGAGTGATCTTTACTGAGCAAAACAGGGAGACTACCCCTTACCAAAATGTGTCACAAACGCACCATCTTACCATGGGTACCCAAAAGGTTCAAGTGGCCAGCACACCTATGATTACACCTATGTTGATTGAATTGGTCCTGGACTGAAACATGTTTCACCTGCAGCAGTATAAATACTGATAAATACATGGATTTCAAAATTGGCCTTACTATGATCTGTCAAAGTGCAATGTGGTAACAGTTTGTCACCCACAATAGTCAGAAGTATCCAACACGTTGATATTGGGACTGCCGTGGCTGCTCTACGATAATATTAAGATACCAAGTTAAACTCTCAGAGATAATTGAAGAACTTTGTTGGGGGGAAAATGGCTGTTTATTTGACCCAGGGGGGAAAATCCCTCAGATTAGCACTCGGCCACTATTACTTCCAATTGGTACCTGCACTCACAAAGAGGAACTGTCCTCAATTTTGTCTGTACAGAATCCTCAAAATGTGTGTTGTTAAGAGGTCAGAATCTTCAAAACATTTTGCAGTCTTGTAGCACTTTTCTTATATTTATTAAGAAATTGTTAGTGAACATTTTTTGTATAATCACTGGTCTGGGTATGCATAGCCTGAAGTACTGAAATACTCAATTTGTATAAAAATTGCACAGATAGTCTTGAGAGGAGGTCTTTGAGAGATGACCTCGTAAAAAAACGAAACTCAAATTATGGAAGGTCTTTGAGATCAGACACTGGATGTACTCTTGACTGGAACCAATCTTGCAGAATAGCCCTTGATTTCTGATTGGCTCTGATTGTAATGCACACTCACAAGCAGGATTGGCAAACTCATGTCAGCGTTGTTCCTGCATTTCCCCCCACAGAATCCTCAAAAAGCTACACACTGCTCTGTCTAATCTGGTTCAGATTGGTGAGAATGTGATATGCAATGTGATTTCTATGTCTGAGAAAATTCGAATAAGATGACATATTTAGGTCACTCTTCTCAGGACAAGGGCAAAAATGTATTTTCACTTAAATTGGTGACATGATTATTATGTCATGGTACACTGTACTGGAAAGGAGTAGATGTTCTGTTTTATCTTATCTCTGTAATATCTTAAGGGATTTGTGTACAATGCATCACACCAGAAAAAGAGTTTTTTTATTTGAAAGAATTTGTGATTTTTTGCATCTGTCTAATCATCTATTGGATTTTCTCAACTTTGTGTGAATATTTGTTTGTGAAAACATTTTCTGAAATGAAATCCAACTAATATCTGCCGGAATATGATCACCTGTTCTTGTTACAAGTGAGCAAATTTGTCCTTCTCCCATCCTGGCCTCATAAACAACACAACAACAAATACAGAGGAAAATCAAACAAACTACCTCACATTTTCAATCTCCAATCAGAGCCATTGATCTGTAAACAATCAAGTGAACAGACAACAGCAAATAAAGCAATGTGCTTCATTTCAGATGCCATTCAGGGAAAATAAAACAGTGTAAGTAAGGCATTCTTGGGATTTAACTCGTTGCTTTTGTCACCTGACTTATCTATTAGGACTCGTGCGTGAGGTGGCCCCCGGCAGAGTCTTACGTCACGCTGTGGACTCGCCTGGTGGGGCCGCACGGAAGACACGGACATCAGGACAGTTCTTTGGTAAGGAAGTCCTTTGCAGAAAGAAAAGAAAGAAAGAAAAAAAAGAAAAAAGTTCTGTTCTCTCCCTTGTGTTCCTGCCTCCCCCCCAACCAATTCCCCCACCCTGCTTTTCCATTAACACCCTCTGTGATCCAGATGAAAAGAATAAGGAATGTTGGTCCGCCACCAGGAAATCCCAGGAAGGCATAGAGCCGGCCTCAGATTTGATTTGGGGTAAGAGGAAAAGAGAGAGAAATAACTCCATTGTACCTCTTTTCAGTGGTACAAGGAGCATGTTGAAATTGATCAAATCTCTGCATACTGCGTTAACGCTTGCTACGTGTGAGCTTGGGCACAGGGAGAGTTTTTCGGAGAGGGGGGTTGGTGGTGGCTAAGCTTTTCGCCGGCTTTCTGGCTGCAGCATGCAGACTGTCAGGCACCTGCCAGAGTGCTATGCTTGTGAAGAGAGCTTAGGGAAGTGATTGGCCAAACTGCAGAAGTACAGTTGCTCGATAAAAACTGACAAAAGGGGCAGGCTCAAATTCTTTGATTGACAGCCAAAGAACAGCCTTTTCCTACTTCTCTCCCCTTTTCATCCTGTATTCTAGTCACATGCCAATGGCTTCTCGTATTTTAACTTCTTTCCTGTTGTAGTGTTTTATTAATAACAATAGTCTTCTCAAAAAAATAGATAATTCTTTCCTCATTTGCCCTATTTCTCTGAGCGACGAGTGGAAGCATTACTCCTCTCCTGCTTCAGATAATTTGTGTTAAAGCTCTTACATTTGCCTATCAGATTTGCACATTCCTTCCGCTATTCGCTGTAACTGGTTGTGGATTACAGACGATTCACAACTTTATTCGCCAGTTTTGCATATCCTCAACTGAGTTAATACAATCTCATTCATAGATTAGCAATCTAGGCCAGTGCTTTTCTAAGATAGGGAAGTGAGAGGAGACATATGTAGGGCAACATCAACATAATTGCAGAAGGGTTCTCGACTGTTGTAGAAAGAAATGGCTGATCTTTATTGCAATATCTACATTGTCCATTATCAGCAACCATTCATCCAGTGTTCCAAAGGCACATTCTGTTTACTAATCTGATATCATTTTAAAATGCTAACTGAGAAAACATTTGAGAACCATTTTGCAATTATGTAAGCACATAATGTAATCTGAAAATTGCTGCCCTGATTAAAAAAAAAACAATGCAACTGATCTCAGCTGATATTCTGTCTATAATGGAGTTGAATGGAAATTTCCCCAAGTGACCCCAAACTTTTGACCGTTAAAGTATATTGATTGAATTACACACCCGAAGTTGCACCACAGTGATGTACGTAACATTTATAATATACCACAGTCACAGTAAATTTCAATGGTTTTTATATTTGGCAGATGTTAACAGTTTGGGATGCACAATATTGGATTTCGATCAATAATCAATATGCCAATATTTTGTAACTCATTTTGGCCGATTGCTGATACTGATATATGCCAGAGGGAAACAAAATTAAGGGTCTCTCCTCCACTGGAATTAACACATTACTCTCATTGTGATGGCTGATATACACAGCTCTGGAAAAAATAAGAGACCACTGCACATTTTTCTGATGTCATCCTACGGTTACTGAATGACATTCTAATGAGTTGACGATCATATTCAAATTTCCAATGGTCTCGTAATTGACCATCAACTCCTTCGAATGTCACGCAGAAACCATAGGATTACATCAGAAAAATGTGCAGTGGTCTCTTAATTTTTTCCAGAGCTGTCACTCATAAAAAAAATAAAAATAGCAAGTGTTGCAACATGGTGCAAATGTGAAATACCCAAACTAACATATGACATTTTCAAATACAAATGTAGCCTATCTGAACATATTTGTATGATGCTTCCTCTGAAACCCCAATAGGGATTATAGTAGTCTTGCCGATTTATCTGCCGATGCCGATAATACAATTCTTAAGATGTTATCTGCCAATACCGATGCTCTACCGATAATATTGTACATCCCTAGTAGCAGTATGTTTCTCTCTAGTTACCTTTGGTAATAAATGCAGGTATTAATTGAACTGAACATGCAGTGCTTTAAAATCAGTAGCACAGCCAGCAATACATTAGATCTTGTGCTCTTGCCTGCCAATTCTGTATCGCTGTCAGTAGTCAACACTTAAGCAGTTGCGCCATATTAACAAAATATGTTTTCAACCTCACCTGTAATTCATACTCAATAAAGTTTTTATGAACAATGCATTTGTGTGTTGGGTTTGCTTTCTTTATAGTTAGATTTTAATTTATGTGTTGAAAGAATCAACTGAATAAGTGCTCCAATTGGTTTTAGCGTTTATTCTCAAAAGAATCCATCTAACCCCACTTTGTAAGCTACAGGGGCAAAATAATTGTCTGGCACTGATCTTGGCACATTTCTTATTCAATTCTAGAACGTGTTAAATTTTTACTCACACATTACAGAGCCAAGAAGAGTCCATGAAATATTCTTGGAGCGTTTATGTAATTGAAGACTATCTGAGTGTATAGCCCTACCTGCGCAGTTGCCTCTGTAAAATATCACTCTCAGTGATTTTTAAACTGTGTGACTGTGATGTTTCTCCTTCCCACTTTGATATTTCCCCAGCAGTACTTCATGCAGTCACTTGAGGGCACTGTAGCCACTTCCCTATGCCTTACGTACATCAGCAACCCCTCTGCCCCCCCGCTAATCAAGCTGTGATCCAATCTGTCCTAAAGGTAATAAATATTGCTAACGGCCGTTGTCATAATGGAAAAGCTTGTGCTGTGTCAGTTTACAACTTGGTGAAATGTGGCCGTAATGCAAAAGTCGTGTAATACCTCGTGAATAGGGGGCCAGTAATTGCGTCTCACAAATTACCGTGAGTGTGCTAAAACGAGGCCGTTAATTTACCATTATCTTGACGTATGGGAATTTATTTGCTCTCAGATACAGTGCATTCCCCTTGACATGGTTTTGTGCCTGAAATCTGCACGCAAATCAGACTTTGCCCATCTTTAAATGTGTGTATTTCAGGTTATCCGAACCCACATTGCTTCTCGGGAGAGCTAGGTTAGTTCCTAGGTCACCAGAGTAATTTCAGTCAATGAAAAGCGCTGGACTGAATGCACTCCCTGCAAGGACATATGACATTTAAATGCAGAGAAAATCTATGTCCCATCTATTATTCAAGATGTCCCCATGAATGTTCCACACTAAGTGACAGCAGATTAAAAACCTTACAAAATGTACCTACAGTCTGTCTTCATTGTAGTGCAAATGATTATGGTGTTCAAGGACACTAGCATTGTGAACTGATCCATACTGTCTCTACATTTTAATGGTCAGTGTGCTTCAATCAAATCGCTGAGTAGAACAAAAAGTTTGTATCTCTTAATGCAATAGGAACAAGGGCATTAATGCATTCTGGTCTTGTGTGTTGGACTAAATGCATATGCTTAAAATACCGGTATGGCAAGGGATTGGATGTTCTGTCATCATGCTCTCGGTTGTGTTTTTCAGAGAACCATACAGAACCGAGCTCAGAACTGCCCTGAAGGATTTGCAAATGTTAACTAGGATCGTCTACTTAGACATAAAAGCCGAGCCTGCCTGCGATGCTGTTGAGTGCCCAGAAAAGGACTCTTCATGAGCATATGCAGGACTATGCGTGTGCATCATTTCTTTTCTCTTTCACTCCCCTCTTTTTTTCATTTAAGTGGCTCCAGCCTCATTGAGGCCCGTTGCTTATCTTTCAAGTAATTACGCTCTGTGAAGGATTGAGCCTGACACGCTCCCTATCTTGGCATTTCACTGCAGCCGATTTCAAAGCAGCCGAGTGAAAGGGGGAGAGAGTGGGGAGGATGTGTGCATTGAACTGTTGAGCAGAAAATGGAGTGGACATCATGGATGTGTGCCGGCTTCTGCTGTTGGATGCTCTCTAATCGTATTGGTTTAAAAGAGGAGTGTGCTGCTGTGGGTTTTGTAAACTGACATGCTGGTTGTCAATGCTGAACTACCCACATTTCCCCTTAGGTCTGATGTATGTGTATATATGATTGGTTATTGTGTATTTTAGCTATGTGGTTATAATGAAATCTTATGTTTATGAGTATGTGAAGTGGTCTGGCTGCACTTGTTCCTGTAGCCTGGGTGCCATTCTGAACTTAGTCCCGCCCCACGGGAAGTTCGGTCTGGCATTGCTCCATTGTGGTGGAAGTATGCTTGCCCTAAATCGGGCGGACCAATCAAATCAGGCTTCACGATGATGGACAGGTGAGCAACAGCGCCTGGTCTATCACGTCATCGGAGCACGCTTAGATTAGGCTTATGTTTGAAACAAAAACGCTGTGGCTAGAAGGATACATGGCTTTTAAGACCCCATATGGAAAATTCATATTATTTAATGAGGTTGTATCACTGAAAACGATTATTATTATTTCTAAAAACTTTGGCCAAAGTTGAGATGTGGGAAAACTGGTGGTTTCACTTTCATCAAGGGAAAACAGCGCTGTTGCATTGTGACATGTTCCCTCGTTTGTTTGAAATCTCTGATTGACCACCTGTTCGAGGGATTCGTGACAGCCTTTCCCAGCTGTTTAACATGTTTGTAGCATATCACTGTTCAACAAAATTATTTTTAAAAACGGAGGGGATATAGGAGAAGAAGGATGGTTCGTGTGTTTTTTTCCTACACCTCATGGTAAGCTATTTTGTTGCTCTGATTGGTTAGGTCTATCCAATTGAGTGCAGAGGCATTCCCCCCCTGTATCGGTTGAAACATGACCCATAATTACGTCCCAATGGAGCAGTATCAGACTCATATTCTGACTAGAATTTGAGTATGACAACGTCAGGCTACTGTTCCTGTAGTCTTGTCAAGTCATTGAGCATAGTGTTTTATCGTGTGTTACACACGTGTAGGTCACATGTTGCATTCATGGGGTCTTGGAATATTGGGGAAATCATTTTTCCCAGCGGAAAGGTCCTTGTGAATGCCTCCTCATGTGGGAAAAAAATCTGGGAAACTTGGGGAAGATTTTGCTAATAGTTTCTCAGTTGTGAACTTGAACTACCGGTAGTTTTTTCACCTGAAAGGATATATATCCTCCTTTCACAAGTGCCTCATGCCATATTTTTGAGCAAATACAGTCGATGACCCCATGCATGGCCATCATCAGCCATTTATAACACTTATAATATGTAGTTTCTGGCCATGTTTCATACTTCCATGTGATGTCATTTAGTTGTCTAATCATATTCTCCAAATCCCATCCTTAAATAATTTGGCTTTTCAGCTGCAGGTCCCCTCCCTTGGGTTGAGCCACCACTCAAGCCTGCAACACTCCATCTTTCCATCCATTCTAGACCTGCCTTTCATCCACACTTCAAAGGCACTTATCCACAGTAAGCTCCTCCATATCAGGATTGCACTGTAGCCTACATATTGTGTATACTGATACCAGTGTGCCGACCCAGTAAAGTACAATCCAAGATATTAGCTGCTCTGGTGCACACTGACTTCTGGTCTGTATTGATCGTGGAAAACTGGAAATATTCTCCTGTTTGTGAAATGTTAAGGTGGTTGTAAGCGCTATTTCAACCATATGGTGTCTTTTTCTGGTCTGTTCAGCATGTTTACAGTATATGCATTTGGCCCAAGTTAATTGGGATTGTACAATTCCCTATGTTCCCTATGTAAATGCACCAACTGGAAAATGGAATTTAGAAATAATTTATTCTAAGCAGAAAGCCGGGTATTTTAAAATGACTGGAAAAGAGGCAGTAGGTGGGAGAGCTGTCATCTCATAATATTTGTTCATACTAGACACAGCACTAAACATACCAGGGAGAGCATTTACATAGAGCCATGAGGTCTTGCTCAAATGTTATTTGTGTGGAAAGAAATACCCCAAGTTTTCAGAGCGGTGGATCGAGAGCTAATTTCACAGGTATTAGCCAGTACAACCTGGCATTTACACCCAGCGACCCGCGCCTTCATCCCTTGGTAAAGGGTGGCTGCGCGCCCGTGATGGAGGAATTGATCTGCCTCTGTTCTTCTAAAGGCCGGCAGATATAAGTGAGCAGGCGATCTTTTCTTTCACCAAGAAAAAGGAGAGAAGGCTTCACCCTCCAGTGCCAGGTTAATTTAGATGGGTGTGCAGTGCGCTTTTATGGGTCAGCTGCAGAGGCCTAACCTGACTCCGCCAGATGGATTTGCTCCGCATATCCATCTAGGAACTTTTCATTGAAGAACTTTTGGGAAGGGACGGAAATACTGGTTAGCTGATTGGATAAACCATCTGTCTATCACCACCTTTGGTGGTTATCGATGGGCCAAATCAACCAATTAGATGAACAAAGTGTTCTTCTAATGCCATCGTTTAACATACAATTAAGTTAGGTAACGTAACTAAGGTTAAGATGTTTTAACTTACCATTTGTATGTGACATGAACCTAAACAACGACAATTCCCATCAAGTTTTCACGGTAGGCCCAACACTTCTGAAGAAAGTATATTCCTCCATTATGAACTGGAATCGGCCGTGGAGGATGTCTGTGTCGTTCATTCCTCCCAGCTGCATGGCTGAGACTCATAGCTTCACAGCTTACCCAGGAATACTTTCTAATTCGAATAAAACTTGCGCGATATAATAGCTATGATCATCTCATCTGTGGATGCCATCATGTTGTTCGTTGCGTCACACCTCAACCCGCCTCAAAGCCAACGCTGATTGGACGTTCGTTTGGTGAACTGCTCCAAATTCTCTTTAACGAAAAGTTGCCAGACTGATCTGCGAGTGAAACCTTGAAAGCTTGCGAGATCAGGATAGTCTCACGAGGCTAGCAGAGGCCAGGGCGTAGTGGGAAAACTTGGCATTTAGTACACACACACACACACACTTGCTGCCGTGCCATCACTGACACCCCTTAGTGCTGTTAGAGGAGTGTTCAGGTTGATTCAGGTTTCAGAAATCTCCTGTGGTTCCTGCGCTTATCTTTTGACATGAGATTAGCATTCATACACACCCGCCTCCGAGCCTGCTGGGTATTCCCTACATGAAAGCAGTTTGTGTGGTGGTGAACAAAGGGTAGTGGATCCACCTTGATTATTTATCTGCCAGATCTGATGTATTAGCTTTGCCGGACCCACAAATTAGGAAGTCAAATGTGGTGAGAACGCCTGGAAAAATCCTCATAAAATCTGAGCTAACCTTGCTGCCTTAGTCTACAGCATCACTCCTAGTGGTTGGTATGACTATGAATGACCTCTGACCCCAGCTAACTCTTCTTTTCCACGATACATTTTTAATGCTAGCACATCCACTAAGCTCCCTGAAGCTTAGCAATAAATTGCAGTCATGCCAGGGGTTACAACTGCAAAACCCAACTCACTGTATTTAATTTATCATACAGAATTATTTCTATTTTTCCTGGTCACAGAGTGTTTCAATTCACCAAGGGTGGCACTGGTCATTGAATTTGCAACATCACAGTTGAATCTTAAAGTGTTTGCCTTCTCTGTGTAGCTCACTCAGCCGTGTCAAGATTTAGTCAAGTGAAACAGTCTACGACTACATGGCAGAAACTGATTACGGTTCCTTTAGATTGTTCTGGAAAGCGTGGTTTAGATGGCAGACAAAAATAAGGAGAAAAAAGATGAAAAAGCCTCTCCTCACTTGGCAGACCAGCGCTCTCATTAAGTCAGCGTGTCCTCAGGTGTTGTTGCTTAATTGGTTCTGTGCGTCTTTATGCCGTGCCTCATCTGGTCTCGGAGTTGGTTGCTGTGCCTGTTTGGCCCTGTGCAGAGCAGAGATGCGCACATCAGCAGGATGTCTATCAGTAGCATCCTAAAAGCTTACCTAATATTGTCCTTTATGGTGATAAACAGCTCTCACTTGCCTTGGTGCATCCATAGGCTATGATGTGAAAAGCTATACAGCATATGAAAGACAGGAATGTATTTTTATTTACATATTGCCACTTTACATTATCTAATGAAGATGGTATTTTCCTTTCCCTTTTAATTTTGTGTATTTTTTGTATTCAGGAAAAACTGTCATGTCCAGAATTTGTGGTGAGTCACGTGTCAATTCTAAACATGCAGAGAAGGAAAGGTGCACTTCCCACCCACTTGCATACTCCCACCCCAACACATACAGTCACACAAATTTGAAGAGGCAGTTTGTGCAGGAGGGGAGGGAGCACAAAATGAATATGTGATGGATCCTGAGTTGGCAAGAGCCAACAAGGAGATGTGTGAGATCTTGCCAATGAAACAAAAACAGTAACAAATCCACCCCAAGCATCCAAAGAAATATTAATGAGAGAAATAAACACAAAAGAGAAGGAGTACAGTACATGAAGGCAGAAAACCGTTGGTTGTAATCGCTGAGATTGTATTATATTACATTGGGCTGTTGACATTTGGCTAAAACAGTAGCATTAATCATGCAGCTGATCATGTAGTTGATGGACAGCGCTGTTTACAGCACACCTACTTAAGGCTCTGGCATGCTCCTGCGTCACATTTGCGCGTGTCCAAGACGTGCGTCATTTTTGCCGTGGACGTGAAGCATACTCCAATTTCTGCTGTCCTGAATGCGCGTTAAATTGTTAAGGTTAGCGCCTGCGCACTACGGATTAACTGTGATACTCTGCCCCACCAACTGGGGGCGGTACGTCGAGCCTGAAAGTAGGACACAACCACCAAAGAAGCCTGAAACGCCTGAAGAAAAGAAGAACTTGGGATGTGCGAGCACTAAACTAAGGAAGAGCTGATGAAGGAAAAAGCACCACGAGTACGTTCGCCTGTCTGCTGGGAAGTTTGATAAGCTGGCCCATTGCATCGCTCCATTTATCATCCACCAGAACACACACAGCACACCTGTTGGTATAGCTGAGAGACTAGCTTAGCCTACTTGCTTATTAGGCTACTCATGTAGCTAAGTGACTCGGTGCTGCGAGGGCAGCAATATTGGTGCGATACAAAGTAAAGACATTTTTCTGAACACATGCAGCAGTGTCATGGTAAGAAAGAGTTGTGCGTACAGATGTCCTCAATTAAATTTGTATTGAGTCTTCACACCTGCATCATACCAAAAAGTATGAACCAAAAACCTGTAAATATGACGTGTCAATAAAAGTTTTGAAGTAACTATTTGTGTTCATAATGTATGTCTCACTGTGATAATGGGTGTATTTAGAGCGAGCGGTAGCCTAGGTTATTCCTTCAATTATTATTATGAGAACATTATCCGGTGTTGACAGGCGAGTTTCGAGATTGAGTTCAGCATTGTTCAGGAGTAGGCTAGGTAATAATGATTGCACCTGGGAGAGGTAGGCTACATTCCCTTTATTATTATAATCACTATTGATAACGTATTATATAAGGAACAGGCGAGAATGCATCTCGATCAGCAAGTGTTACATGGGTTTCGCCTGAGCATTGTAGAGAGATACCTTTAATTGGCTCTGGGTTTTGCGACTTGATTTCAGCATACGCTCATTTTTAAAAGATGCATTTAATCCGAAGTCATGTCAGCTCTCTATGCAGGGAGTAGGGCTGTCACTTTTATTCGAACATGACGTGAAATATCCGTAGTCGAACTATAAATAAACTATTCGGTTTTTAGTGCTGTGTAGCATTTCCCGGTGTTGACAGGCGAGTTTCGAGATTTGAATTCAGCATTGTTCAGGAGTAGGCTAGGTGATAATGATTGCACCTGGGAGAGGTAGGCTACATTCCCTTTATTATTATAATCACTATTGATAACGTATTATATAAGGAACAGGCGAGAATGCATCTCGATCAGCAAGTGTTACATGGGTTTCGCCTGAGCGTTGTAGATAGATACCTTTAATTGGCTCTGGGTTTTGCGATTTGATTTCAGCATACGCTCATTTTTAAAAGATGCATTTAAGCATGGAGTAAAGGCTGTCACTGTCTATGATTAGTTTTATTTTATTGTTTACCATCTCATTCAGTGCTATATGATCCAGGGCTCATGACCAAATCAATCCAATATAATAGCCAGTAGCCACAATGAGCCCATGCAGCCACCCTGTTTCGACAATCAAAGGTAACGCACAGAACGGCCAGCAGACAGATAATTACGTCCCCAACTCATCTAAAATGTGGTGTCTTGAAATACTTTGGGTTCTACACCATAGATGGTAAAGTGACCGTTAAATATAATGTTAAAGAATGTATCTGTGGATTGTGGCTTTACATCGGTCGAAGTTGACTCCATGTCGTGGTGTCTCACGTAACTCAAAGCCAGGCAAGCTGAGGACAGGCGCTCTGTTCCATCGTCGTTATGGTAACCAAACAAGTCTTCTTCTGTCTAGGTTTGTTTCTACATTTAAGTGTTGTTCTTCTATGTGGTCCACCTACTGGAGGGGAGTGTTTACAGCAGTTCCGTTTCACACATGCGCAGTCTACGCGTCACTTTGACGCGCGGTCTTAAGCCTAAAGTATGGTCCCGCGTCTGCGTCCCGCGCACGCGGCACTGGTGAGCGCGTGACGAGAATTGCGTCATTTTTACAGCATGCGTCGCGTCTTTGAGTCGACCGAAATTTAAGACCGCGCCTTTAAATTTCGGTCGACTCAAAGACGCGACGCATGCTGTAAAAATGACGCAATTCTCGTCACGCGCTCACCAGTGCCGCGTGCGCGGGACGCAGACGCGGGACCATACTTTAGGCTTTAGTCTCAGTCACAAGGGTGATACCTCCGGAGAAACCGCTTCACGGTGCAATCAATACTGGCTAGAGTGGAGCCTCGCCATGCTGTACTGTACTTTGCCATTTCTTACTGCAGCCATGCTGATCAGGAGGACAGAAAATCTAGAGCACAAGGAAGGACATTTAGGGGGCAATTGCGTAGGATTGAGTTGTCGGATCTAAAGCCGTTAAAGTGCTTTAGAGGTGCTACTGGTGCCATGATTGTATTGGCATGTTATTGTTCCATTTTAGGTAAAGCCCCCTGGACTCCTTCCACCACCTCTCTTGTTAGATACCTGTCATCTGTGCATCTTGTCAAAAGATCATCTCTGGATTATTGGTGTGTCCATCAGTGAGAAATTCTCGGTCGGTGTTCCAGTGAGTGCCTGCCTTTCTGTGTGTCTGACTTTTTGTCTTTCCGCCTGCCTGCCTGCCTGCCTGTCTGCCTTACTTCCAGGGTACTACACAAGTGGTCTAGCAAAGGATGCTTGCTCTGTCCATATGTAGGATATAATGTGCAGTGGTGGAATGTAACGAAGTACAAATACTTCGTTACTGTACTTAAGTAAATTTTCCACAAAGTATTTGTACTTTACTTAAGTAAAATGTATAGTGCATACTTTTGACTTTTACTTCGTTACATTTTACAGCAATTATGTGTACTTTTACTCCGCTACATTTCTACAACACCATCGTTCCTTTTTACGATACATTTTATGATAAATTTTTTTTTTTCTCTCTGACAAACACGTTTGTTTTACCGGGGGTTGCTACCAAAGATTCTGGAGCGCTACGTGCATTCTTAGAAACATAAGCTTCTAGTCTAGACCAGGCAAAGCGTGAGCTTGTAGCCATCTGCATTCGGTAGGCTATATTCACCAGACCCATGGCTACACTGTACATGCAACTGTGTTCTGTGCCTTTCTCTGTCTGTTATCTGCAGCGTTAGGGCCTCCTCTCCGATGAGATTGCTATCCGCGGATCAGCGAAGTTACAGGCTATGCCCATGCTTCTGTCACACGTCTGATCATTTGCGGCACAAATGAATGGTAGACTATTAATGAACCGGTGGCCGGAAAAAACGTAACATTTTCCAGATTAGGAAATATTCCTTAATTGTGTGTGATTAAATAAAGATGCATAGCCTACAATTGGGGGGTAGTAACGTGAGCGCTCATTCAATGTCTATGCGTCTGCGCAAGTGAAACTGAACTTAATCATAAAGACACCTTTCTCAGCAACTTTTCTGTTCAATCAGCATAATTGGCATTACGATCCACCCGACGTTTCCCTTGTCTACCCCGTTAAACTTCAGGCTCTCGTGTTTTGCTGAATGATATTACTCAGCAGATCACCCTAGTAGATAACCAGAATTACAGTCTCTAGAATTGTAGGTCAGAATGTAAACTGGGCCACAGATGGTAAGCATTGCATTAACTTAAAACTATCTAGTCGAGTATAACCTAAAACTAGCTTAATTAAAATGCCACAGCCCATACTGATTTTTCCTTTTAGAATATAGATATTAAGAGAATAAATCATTATGCAAATACTTTTACTTTTAATACTTAAAGTACATTTAAAAGCAGGTACTTTTTACTTTTACTTAAGTAGGGTTGTCATTGTGGTACTTTTACTAATGTGTATTTGTACTTTTACTTAAGTACTGAGTTTCAGTACTTCCTCCATCACTGATAATGTGAGTAGTGTGGCCACCTTCTCATGAGTCCTCTGGGTGCTTGTCAGATGTCACATCATGCCTATCCACTCACTCTGACGTGACAGTGCCGTTAAGCAGCCAGTCTTGTTTTACATATCCCCCCACTTGACCTGTCTTGTCCTTTTTCCCTTGTGTGGTGTGGGAGACATTGCTGCAGCCGCATGGCAGGTTGGTGACCACAGGGTTAATGTGTTTTTTATTTACACACCGTAAGGTGTTTAAAGTCACATCTAATCATCTCTCATCATCATCATCATCATCATACATACATACATACATAACAGCAAGCACTGCAGTCAACTCCATGACTGTCATTGTGGTGACATGCATGTGTATGCCTATGTGTTTAAACGGGCATTAGGTTCATCTATGAGGGAGGGAGAGAGGAGGTGTTGATTGATGTGCATACGTGGGAGGCAGGTCTTGAGTATATTTAGTAAAATATCCCAGTGCTGCTATAGGTGTACTGAAGATCCTTTCGTGAAATTGCTCAGACTCTCAGACATATGGGGCTCTATTTTGACAATCAGAAACGCGGAGCAAAGCTTATTCTTATCACGACGCAAAGCTTATTCCTATCTTACACTCAAATTTTGCGCCATGCACTTCACTTTTATTAAGCTTTGCGCCCAGGGGTGTGGCAGAAGGTGTGGTCTGGCACATGATCCAAAAATCGCCCTCTAAAAATCATTACGCCACTGACCAAGAAAAACCTGGTCTATAGCGAAAGGCGTATCTAAAGCACAGCTGAAGACCCACTGTCATGAGACGTAAGCAGCCCTTAGCAAGCAGTCCCAAACAACTTCTCTGCAGGATAAATAGCCTTAGGATTTTTATTCAGTCATTCAAACATTATTGAGGTAAGTGTTGCTTTTTTCAGGCTACCTGCTGGGTATTCCCTACATGAAAGCAGTTTGTGTGGTGGTGAACAAAGGGTAGTGGATCCACCTTGATTATTTATCTGTCAGATCTGATGTATTAGCTTTGCCGGACCCACAGATTAGGAAGTCAAATGTGGTGAGAATGCCAGGAAAAATCCTCATAAAATCTGAGCTAACCTTGCTGCCTTAGTCTACAGCATCATTCCTTGTTGGTTGGTATGACTATGAATGACCTCTAACCCCAACTAACTCTCTTCTTTTCCACGATACATTTTTAATGCTAGCACATCCAGGCCTGAAGGTCTTATTGATGGTCTGAAGTTTAAATAATCATCTGCGCTAATGTTAGCCCAGATACTTGGAAAAGCTTACTGAACCCATATCTACCTTAACCGACAATACCAATAAAAGTTCCTGTGAGAAGGAAGTGTTAGTTGACTAAGAGAGAAACAATTAAGCATCTACTGTAGAATACAGACCCTCCTGTGCCATACCACTTGGGCTTGCTTAATACACACATAGTTAGAGCCCAGCCGAGAGGAGAACGGCACTGAAGTCATTACTCTTTCATCACAAGCCCAGTGAACCTGTGATCACAACCACACCAGCAGCCTGCCAGTGAGCGCTTTGCAAAGGAGCGAGACGCCATGCTTACGTGGCACAGAGAATGTCTTGGCGGTGAGACCCGCATTGCCATAAATCATCCCTAGTGCGGGTACCTTGGGGATCACGCATGTCCTGCCACCCCCACCCCGGCCGTTCTAAGTCCCAGATTTAGCATAGATGCATTTTGACGGTTGTGTTCATCATCTGCGACGCAAACGACATGGAATGTGAGCGCAGAGCTGTGTCGATGTGATGTGTGAGAGAAACCAAGGGAGTCTGACAAGGTGACCCGGGAAAGAATGTTCTTGATTTTGAAAAAAAAGAAAAAGAAGAATGATAATGATCACAATCGACTAATGAGTTTTCCAGGCTCTTAGCTTTTGGGCTATTGATTTTTGTCTCCGAGTAACATGCTGTCAGTGATGCTCTCAAGCAGAAGCCTATCAGCACCGGATTTGGTGTTAACACCCTCCAAAAGCCCTATGTGCTGCCTTAAGATAGCTCACAGCAATCTGCATGGTAGTCTTCAGGTATAGAGACAGAAGTGGACAAATGGAACCAGTCAGAAGGGACAGCAAAGGAACTTAAGCATACAATTATCACATGCTTCATATGTGTTCCCAAAATGTACCATAAGAAAATGCTCTGGCTCTTAGTATTTTATCTTCACTCAACATTCTCCAGCTAAGGTTTTTTCCCCCTTGGGTTCTGTGATGAGCAAGTTCAACCCTCGAGTCTACAGGCAAATGAGGCAATTTGTTGCTATCATGATAAATTGAAGAGATTGAAGAAGACCACAGACAGCAGAGATAAAAATAACGATGGGGTGGTGTCCTCATAGAGAAAGGGAAAGAATGAGAGAAACAATGCAAAAACAAAAATAACAAACAAGCATAGCCTGTTCAGTTTGTCCTGGCTGAGGGGGCTTCTCTTTTGCCCATCTGATTTTATCCTCTGAAATAAGCCTCAGGATCGCTCATCAGCACAGCTACACCAGCCTTGTTTAATGAAGGAGTGAAGAACAACCAGCACACACTTCCTGACCAACAAGAGACTGCACCCCTGTCACTGTCAGAGAGGGCCGCGTTGGCTTTCAGTGCTCATGCTGCTCTTAATTAGGAGATGTCCAGTCAATGGGATCTGGAGCCAGTTGTCTGCTGCCTGTCCAAACAAATACAGAGCGGGGGGAAAAAACTCCCTTCCCATCTGTTCGCTGTATGTGTTTTTCTTTTTTGTGTGTGTGTTTTTTTAGGGTAGTGTCAGACGGGTTGTTTACCCTGGTGAAGTTCCCCTGGAGTTGTGGTATGGCCAAGTTAAAAGTTTGACACTGAGAGAAAACAGAGGAGAGTCTCAGCCCTGAAACATTTCTATATTTATGAAAAACTTCAACACTGCAGGGTGTTGATCTATGGGTGTGCTGTAAACTCACATCTCTTCATGAAATCATATTTGGTTCTCTGTCAGCTTAGCAGCAAAATAATATTGGAAGGCTAGAGCAGTCCATCGGCCTTCCATCCCATATGTTTATGTTTTCAAAAGAACAAAATATTTTCATTCCACTTTTTTTTTGTACTGATTTTTAAGAAATCGAAATACTAGCACTACCATGTATTTACACTTATTCCTTTTATGTCCTAGGACCTACTAACTCTTAAATAATCCTGTCTCACTTTGTTATCTGATTTAGCAACTCATTCAATTATAACTTACAATGTACAATACATATTGCAATGTGAAACATTAGAATGTTACTCAAAATTGTATCACAATACAAAATGTTAAATTGCTTGTGTTAATAATTGGGCCTAGGCCTCATTGAATTTCCACAGCCTTATTCATATCAGCTTATGGTAGATCACACCTTACTGTTCATTCCACATGCCACTTATTCGATTATTTTATTGAGAGTAAGATCGTTGGTATGTACCAGTCTGGGTTACAGGCAATGCATATTAAGATGCATGCACTCTTGAGAGTTACAAGCAATCTGCTACTCATGGCTGACCAAAGCAAAGGCTGTTAAATTTTAGTCCTCTTAGACCTAACTGCCTTGAATGCAGCAGACCACAAACAAGTGTTGCTTGAGAGGCTGGAGCACTGCTCTGGGGTAAGGGAAAAAACACTTGAGTGGTTTCCCTCTTTTTGACCCCTCTCGTTAAGAGTTTCCCAGGGTTCCATTTAAGGTCCCCGCCTGCTCCCACTCTATCTATTGGGCCTTGGACAGATTAGTCTAGAGGGTATTAAGTTATAAATGGGCAAACTCGCCTTAACGAAAACAAGACAATTGTTTAAAAGTAATTGTTTTATTCCCCTACCACTAGTGCAGACAATTTTAGGACAGATCCTTTTATTGTTTTTGACCCCATGTAGTGCTTTGACTTGGTTAATTATTTTATGGTTGTATTTAATTCTCTATGTTCCCAATTCTATCATTTATACATTTCATTGTTTTTTTTACTCATACATCACTTTTAATTTTCTTCTCCTTTTACTTTGACCTGTGTTTTATCTAACAACTTAATAACTTTCTTCTCATATACAAATTTTGAATGTACTATTCCGTCAACCTGCCCAGGGACTACAGGTGGAAAATAGCAATCTGCTAAAACCTGGCACAATGCATATTCTCTTGTTGTACAAGGTTAATGTCTTATTGTGCGCTGTCCCTGTCTTGAACTAAACAAATTACAAATTACATTGTCTTTCAAATTATTTATTTGTGTTTTATTTTTATTTCCTTTTATTTCTTGTCATTCTTAACTAAATTTGTTGTCAAGAATTCTTGACTGTAGAGCACATGCATGATTTGACCAGCAGCAGGTCCGCCAGCTTTAGTGCCTGGAAGTGAAATAGTGAGTTCTGCTGTGAGTGTTCATACTCTAAATCCCCAGCTGGGAAACTTGCTGCTCTGTGGTGGACTGAGTGAGATTACTCATAATATTATAGTATAAAGTATTAAGTAAGAGAATTGCAGGTCTCTCGTGAGGGGACAGTAAAGCTCTTGGCAGTGCTCTCACCCGGTTGTCCCACTCCATATCGCTTGAAAAGCTGGGACAGACCCGAGGTCAGAAGGAGGTCAGAGGGAAAGGATGCAATTATGCAGGCTCTGAGATTGTCCTGGCAGCTGACAGAGCTGGAGCATCCCGGCGCGGCAGCCACGGTGCCTCAGTGAAAACAGGCATCTCTCGGGCCGGCCGCTCTCCTGTCGCAGCACAGCACTCATGCTTGGGCGCCTAAACGTCCCTCGAGGTCACCATGGGGCCCTGAGATTGGCCCAAACAAATGGAAGAAGACACTTTAACCCCATGTCCTCCATCAGGCACCGGTCCTCTAATGGCATGACAGTTAAGGGGAAACGAGGGGGGGGGCGGGGGGCATGTCATGCCACTGTCATCCCACCATCTGTTATGACAGATAGGGCTGAGCTACACCAGGCACGTAACTGAAGCGTTCCGTTCGCGTTGCGTCTGCTGCAACAATTAGCTTCCATTATAATCAATGGAAGTAGCTACACCAGACGTGACAGTGGGGCGTACGTTCGAAAAAAATAGACCATTCATCTAAAATGGATTTTACGCTTTGCGAACGGAACGCGTCAGTTACGCGCCTGGTGTAGCTCATACCTTACTCTCCCATTCTGCTCAGTAAATGAGTGGTCCATTTCACCATTTGTGAAAGGCCTCGTATTCAAATGGAACTCCAGGTCATTTTCTGAAGCTCTCTATTTGCTCCGGGTTTTTTTTTATTCATGAGGTTCCTGAGCCATGACACATTTCCCTGGTTCTTTCTTTGCCGCCGGCTCCGTCTGTCTCTGTAGAGAAGGAAGAAAAAGAAAATGTCCCCTGGAGGATGAACTTTGTCGGAGAGGAAGACAGAAAAAGAGAGAGGACACCAGCATGCCTGTTGGCTCCCTGTAGCCATTCCTCCTTCCTCTAACAGTTCGAAGATGTATGGTGACCAAGACCCTATCAGTTCCCTTCACCAGCTGTGAGAGAGAGCTGTTCCTCGAGACTCAGTAATCTTTTATTACGCCTTTTCCACAGCTGCCCTCGCCATAATTAGCAGTAGTTAAGATTAGCATATGAACATCGATTTCTGGTCCCTCGAGGATAAGAAGTGAATAAGAGAGAGAAGTACATTTCACAAACATTGTGAGAGTACCTTGGGCTACAGAATGAACCAGGCATGAATGTAAATTCATCGGTTTAGGAGGGAATGTAATTCATCAGTGTGGGAGAGTTGTGCAGAATGCAGAGCAGACAAGGCTGCTAATTTAGAAGGACAAACCTTCCAGCGGAGCTTTCCAGCTCTCATTTGCTGCTCATTTGTTGAGCCGGTTGTTTGTCACTTGGCAAGTATTGGACAAAGTTTCAAAGAACTGATGCTGCACACTCTCATTCTGTCAGCTTTTAAAATTTCACTTTTTCATATTCCTCGAACTTTGACGAGAGTCCTCAGGTGAAGGGGCGAAAGCAAAGCACTCAAATGGTTTTAAAAGCAGGTGCACTTTTCCTAAACCTGTGGACACCTGTACAGGAATGTTGGCCTGTAGTTTCTTGCTGTTTTTCACCTTCTTGAACAATAATTGCTGATGGCTAAACAACTATGCTTCACTGGAGGAGTTAATACAAACAAACAAGAACAAGCACACACACACACGCACTCACACATAATTAACCTCGCTTGCCTCCCTGGCCAGCTCAGCCCACCAGGCCTGTCTGAGATGGTCATCCCTGGGGAGCGATTAGCTAATTATACCCATATTAAAACCAAGCCTCAGCAGAATAATTAGTTTTCAATCCTAATGTTAGAAAGTCGTTGGATATTCGCAATGTGATACAGTGATTCTTTTTATTAGGGTCATTGACTGCTCACAGAGCTAATTGATACGAATATTTGAGTGGTGAATATTCTTGTACTGGAATACAAATGCTCTGAATTGAACAGAATGTATTGGAAGCATGGTTCAAGCTCTGGTGAGTTCTTTTTTTCTCCAGAAAGCAGCTGAGAAAACATCATGGCGGCCTCTCCTCATATGACACGAGGGGAGAGATGCTGGTGGTGACAGTAGTGACTGCTTTTGTACTCCTCCCAGAGTTACAGTGGGCTCGCTCTACACTGCAATATAAAAAGGGACTATACCTGTCAACACTCCCGTTTTTCCCGGGTTCTCCCGTATTTCAAGGTCATCTCCCGGCACCCTCCCGTTTTGTTATTTCTCCTGGAAAACTCCTGTAATTTGCATGGCCATCAAACTTCATTTTAAAATCATTGATCCATTCATTTTTTCTATTAGTCTGACATCTCCAGTTGCCAGATTGTGTATGAAATACACCCTACACATACACAATCACTTAGTTTCAATTTCAACCGTTTTGTCATAGGCTAAAACCTGGCAACCCAAAACCCAAATAAGGAAGCTGGTGCCGATTGTGCAGCCTGAGTCTCATCGTAAGCAAGCAGGCTAGTTAATAGCCTACTCCAGAACTAGCTGTTGTGATTGTTGGAAATTTAATTGATTAACACATCACATAAACTGTTATTGAGTGTTGTTGATACACTGAACTTGTGTCCTCGGAACCAAATCAGACAGCAAGCAGTTTTGGAAGTAGGCTGCAGGCAGGCAGCTGGTGGATACATAACTGACATGCGTAAGGTAATGGTAAGGTAAAAGTAACGACCCAAATGCAGTGTTGAAACACGTGTATGAAACGTATTACATATGCAAACACAGATCCGGTATAAACACTGACACCCCCCCCAAAAAAAAATCTCCCGTTTTTGGAAAGCTAAATGTTGACAGGTATGAAAGGGACCCGACAACAAAGTTAGCATTTTAAACTAAAGCAAAATTGAATGCCATCTATAAATGTCAGTGTTTTCCAGATCGGGCATAGTTAAATGTTATGGAGGTGATTCATAAAGAGACAGCTCATTATCTTGTTCAACAGGAGCTGAGACATTTAGCTAATCAAATGTTTCATTGAAGCAAAAAAATAAATAAACATTTGGAATCGCTCTCAGCAGAATTTCACACATTATATGTGTCACATCACAACATGAAGCCTAAGTCTAAGGAAAGCATTTGCAGTGGCACTTGCTTACCATGCAGTCCAGCCTAGTCTGACTCATATACAGCCTAGTCCTTTATGCCTCCTCTGCATTCGATCTGTTTCATATGGAAACCCCTCCTGAGGCTCCAATCTTCCCCTCCGCTGAGCTGCACAGTGCCAGGGACTCCGTGGCAGTGGAGGGAGGATGGTCTCCCCATAGGACTCCCTGGGCATGGAGACAGACAGACAAGCAGGCAGTGGTGACTGCTTTACAAACGCAACTGCAGAGGAAGAAACTTCAGAAACGTTCCAGTGAATAATGTATCAGAGCGAGAGAGAGAGAGTCTCTTAGTAGGGAAATCAAAAACACCTCACCGCTTTTAAGTTTTTTAAAAGGGAATCATCACCTAGTACCGATGACCACAGTGATGGGATTTATAACCTTGTCTGACTCTGAAATCTGTTGCAGTGGCACAGGGTCTGGAGAAGGGATTGATTGACATTGTCATTTTCTAGCACATTAGTTGCTAGTAATTGCACTCTTAGAATTGAATTATGGCATTTCAAAATTCTTGCAGCTGCCTAAAGTTATTAGCCTGGAAACCAGACTCTGACTTCGCAGAGAGTCTGGCCTAGATCCATAGGCGTTCGTTTATTTCCAGGTGGGAGGGCACAGTTTGAGGTTTAAAATCATTGGAGTTCCTTTGAACCAATCACTAACAACCGGCGTTTCGTCATACAGAGAAGTTTCTCTGCAGCACGCCCATAACAAGCACGGGTGCAACTTATCAGCAAACAATCACACGTTTCATCTGCGTAACTCTCGCCAAAATGCATCATATAGTGTTTTGTGAATGTACCCAAGTCAAACTTTCATAATGCATAAGTACGTCCAAAGCGCCACTTTTAAGCTTGTATGCGTTGTCGTTTTCGGGTGAAATGACCTTTTGAATGGGATTCCTAGGGCTACTACTTTTTTGATACAATCGTGTCAAAATCGCTATTTTTCAAATACTATGAAGGCTCGACACAACATGAAACTTTGATCAAAGTATCATCAGTGTCTCTACACATGAACTCGAGCACTGAGAACATTGTTGGTGTACACAGAGTTTACTAAAAGAGAGGTTTTGAACAACTCACTTGTTTTTTCTGCTCGCTGCCATCTTGCAAAGAGTGAGTTGTCCAAAATCTTTCTTTTTAGTAAACTATGTGTACACGAATAATGTTCTTAATGCTCGAGTTCATATGTAGAGACACTGATGATGCTTCGATCAAAGTTTCAAGTTATGTCGAGCCTTCTTAGTGTTTGAAAAATAGTGATTTTGACGCGACCATGTAGCCTACTAAACTAGAGTTTGACTCAGGTACGTTCGTAGCCTATTTTGAGTGACAAAATCTATGACTAAAGTTTAGCTGACGATATAACATCCTACTCCACTTCGTTCGTGACACTCCTGTTAATAGGCTAAACTATTATTCACATTTGCTCAAAGATTTCATAAATATAAGCCCTTTTCGCTCCCTACGTTGATGTATTCCAAGCGATGCTTCAGGGGCGGGGACGTAGCTAAACACCATGCCTGAGTACGTAATCGCTCTCAGGGACGCCCTCTGTTCGCTGGTTGGTCGGCTGCCCAACTGCCGAAGTAAACGAGCGTGAATAGAGTGGTGAAGTCCCGCTCCCTCCGTTTGCCTCCATGGGACCTATCTTTCAAAAAAATTTGAACGGCAGTCTATGGCGAAAAAGAAATTATTTTCTGGTCCCGGTTTACTTGTGCCTTGAATTACCCATATGATGTTTGTCAATTTTAAAGACAATTTTTCATGTAAAGACATTTGCAGTTTGTTTTGTAACTATTGAATTACAACATTGTGAAAGATCGTAATTCCAACGACTACAAACCCATCAGTCGCGTTGACGTTAGCTCATTCACAGCCACACTAGATTGTACAAGCATACCAGCAACAGGTCTTAATTGGGCTTTCCTTGCCGAAGAAAATACCATTAATGGATTAAACACATCAGGTAAGTTGTATTCGTCCATAGACTGTACATTACATACTGTTAAGTGACATAGCAGGCAGCAAGATGCAACCATTAACTAGCATAACAGCTCTTATCGTTTCATTACGTTGGTGACGTACATCGTTCGAGACGAGAGATGTAGTCCACTGAGTGGATTCGCACAAAACCAACATAACTTTTGAAGTCTATCGAACAACAGTACTTTCTTGACGTGAAAAAATATCTTTTAAATTCACACACATCATATGTGAAATTTGTGGCACAATTCAAACTGGACCAAAAAATAATTTCTCTCCATTAACTCCCATTCATAATTTTTTGAAAGATAGGTCCCATGGACCGGAAGTAGAAGGGGCGGGACTTCACCACTCTATGAACCTATTCCAGACGGAGTAGGCCTACTGTAGGGAAAAGAAATCGACCGGAAGTACGTAGACAGGCCAAGGCCAGGCTATAAAGTTATAGTCCCAGAGTCATTGTGCACAGACTGTTAAATTAGAAAGTTTCAGAGTAGATCTGAATCTGTGATAGTTCATCTGTCCTTTGTTTCCAAGAATAACATAACGCTCATACCTGTCAACACTCCCGTTTTTCCCGGGTTCTCCCGTATTTCAAGGTCATCTCCCGGCACCCTCCCGTTTTGTTATTTCTCCCGGAAAACTCCCGTAATTTGCATGGCCATCAAACTTCATTTTAAAATCATTGATCCATTCATTTTTTCTATTAGTCTGACATCTCCAGTTGCCAGATTGTGTATGAAATACACCCTACACATACACAATCACTTCAATTTCAACCGTTTTGTCATAGGCTGAAACCTGGCAACCCAAAACCCAAATAAGGAAGCTGGTGCCGATTGTGCAGCCTGAGTCTCATCGTAAGCAAGCGGGCTAGTTAAATGGCCTACTCCAGAACTAGCTGTTGTGATTGTTGGAAATTTAATTGATTAACACATCACATAAACTGTTATTGAGTGTTGTTGATACAGTGAACTTGTGTCCTCGGATCCAAATCAGACAGCAAGCAGCTTTGGAGTTTTGGAAGTAGGCTGCAGGCAGGCAGCTGGTGGATACATAACTGACATGCGTAAGGTAATGGTAAGGTAAAAGCAACGACCCACATGCAGTGTTGAAACACGTGTATGAAACGTATTACATATGCAAACACAGATCCGGTATAAACACTGACACCCCCCCCCCCCCCCCCCCAAAAAAAAATCTCCCGTTTTTGGAAAGCTAAATGTTGACAGGTATGATAACGCTGCCAGCTAATTCCCATGTGTTAAGAAATAAGAGAGCAGTTTTGCCATCCCACATTTCTTAATGAGAAAGCTGGAACAGCTCCTGTTCGAATTATACCACACGATGCGACTCCTTAGACAAAAATCTAAGATAAACCCTCATCGTTATTGTGAAACATCTTCTATCTGCTTCACTTGTATTCTATTTTTTTTTCAGCATTATTGATCATCTTCTGTTCCCTTCGCTTTGGTTCTTTGGTGTTCTATTTTTGCATTCTATATCAGCAGCTTTATTATTCTACCGATGAAAGACTGCCGCTGTGCAGGTGGCCTGCTGAGCTTGAGCAAACAATGCAAGCGTGTGACAAAAACACCACCAGCGCTCCCGGCCCATGGCACTGGAGTATGTTGAAAACAAGAGGCCACGTCACATCAGTGACACAGGATGAATGAAGAGGCTGTTTCTTCCTGCAGCTCTGCATGCTCAGGAGGGCTGCGGCGATGAAATACACTGGTGAGCAGACCACCTTTCATGTCCCTCTCCTCCCCATTACATGGAGCACTCTCTGGGGCTAGAAGCTGTGTGTGTGTGTGTGTGGGTGTGGGTATGGGTGTGTGTGTGTGTGGGATGGATGAAGGGGAGGTAATTCCCAACAAACACTGGACGTGCATTTCAGAAAAGAGCAGCAGGTGCTGAAAAAGACCACAGGTATCCATTGTTTCATTTGTCTCCTGGTTTCATATGAAGTCATATAAAATGTAATTCCTTTGTCTCGATCCCCTGTAGCCCGAGGGATGCTGAGTTGAGAGTTGGGTTGTGGTATGGGAGAGCTGCGTTATGGCTCAGAGTCAACTGGGAGGAGTTAATGATGCAAGGTCAATATGGGCTCAGCACTTTGATTAAAAGTTGTGGCCAGTAACAACAGCAGTTGGTGAAGAGAAGCCATGTCAAGCTGACCACTCTTTATGCTTATCTGTAATAAACAAAAGCATAAAAGTATATGAACCAATAGATTAATCCTTTTAAAATCTAAATTGTTACACAAAACATTTATGTGAAATCTTTGCATAATGGATTACCAGAAGTGGGTTGGCAAGATGTTGCACCGCACATCCAGAGTGTTGAGGGCAGGTGAAAGACCTGAGCTCCAGGTCAACACAATGTTTTACCACTAAACCCAAAGGGACCAATGACAGCTGCACAAGTGCAAGGCCAGGGATAAGACAAATAGTTGAATCATTCGGCAGCAAGAGCAGACATTATTTGGCACACAAGACCGTTATATTGGTAGAGAAATTACTTCCGCCCTCGAAGGTCACAGTGTTTTCTTTCTCCAAGACGTCACAAATAGAAAGAGAAACATATGTGACCTGATTTGGCAAAATGAGTCGCAGTGACCCAAAATTCAAAATTGAGATTATCGTATCAGTGGACAGAGGACACCATGAGCTTTTTAGACCGACATCCTGGTCAAAGTCATATCTTGAAATGTTGTCAAGATACAGAATTTTGAATTATGGTCTCCCGCCATCTTTTTCCAATTGAAAAACTGAGAAAATTATATGAAGTTACAGGTTACAGGCAGGTACATGTAGGATTTGCCCATTTGAAAAATATTTTTATAACTTTACATTCTTGTCTTGACTATGAAACTAATTCCTACATAATTTGAATGCCTCTTATTTCATACAACACCAAAAAACAAAAATGTATGTGCTTGTGACTCATTTTGTCAGATTGAGTCACATATACTACACATAAAAAAATATCAAATGAATGTCATCGCAATGTAATTTTCCTCCACGCATCAGAATATATTCTCTGAGCTATTGGATATACGAGACATATTGGTGGGGGGCCATATGCTACCTTTCAAACCCAGTCTTCCTGTCATCTCCTCAATGCTGGAGCATTAAGATGCATGTTCATATATTTCTTTACAGAGTACAACTGAACGTAAATGTGTCTTTCTGTGTTAATGAGAAGAATGCCAGGCTGTCTTATTCCTGTCACACATGAGGAATTAAGTGTGTAGACGAAGGGGCATCTGAAAGAGCTGTGACGGCGGGTTTCACTTCATGTTTTATTAATAGCTTTTCGTCTTACTCTCTGTCCACCTATTTGAATGTTTTAGTTGCCGTAGCGTATGAGTAGCTGTCCTCGATATCCTGAATGCAAGGGCCGATACAATTCCCCTCTCGGTCGGTCAATAGGTCTATGTCATTTTTCAAGCATTGCTGTCTAAAATAGATGTGACCTTTTCACCACGAGTGCATTTTCTTTTCCAGTTCCTTACCAATCATCATTTACGGTTATTTTGTAGCCATATCATTTGTTCAATCTGCTAAACATGCATTATGTATAAAGTACTGTGTATTTTATGTATGGAAAAAAATGCACTGCTGGAAAACAAACAATCTTTGTGGAGAAACTTCAAAGTGTGCCTCAGAAGCACCAGCAGCTTTAGGAAAACAGGCAACTGTTCATCTTTTCCTGGGCACTCTACTGATTTGAGAGCTTGATGGAGTAGAATAGGTCATGCTATTGGTGGTTTTTTTCCATTTCAGCAGATCTTTTTGCTCTTGCCATTATTGATTTCAGGGCATTATTCTTTGAGGTGCTGCAGCACATATGCTATGCAAACCCCCACACCAATCTCAGTCAGAGATTCTCTGTGTTCGTGCATGACTTCATGTGAAAAGCTGTCAGAGAACTAACAATATGTTTGACACTGTTGGGATAGAGGCCCTATTGATTTGTTTGAAGAGCATATTTCTGGTGTGGTATGGGGAGATAATATTGTAATGACCTCAGACAACTTCAGAAAAAAAAGATGCTGCAACATTGCTCTGACAGATCATGTCATTAATGGCATAACTTTCCCAGCAAGCAATTTTCTTTTTGCACATAGAGTATTCAGCATCTTCTCTGTATTCTCTTTTCCCTGAAAGTGGTCTGCAATCCACAACAGATTTATCTAGAGTCCTCATCAGATTCTGCCCCTGGTGGGATGCCATTGTGTCAAGATACAAGATTCTGATGGTCAGTCATGTAGCTCAGTGGGATAAGCCGTCGTCATTTCGTCATTGAGTCGTCATTTCACACACTACACAACATCACTGCACAGCCTACTGAAATGAAACTGCTAGCCTATATCCCAGGAGATCCTGGAAAAATCAGATTTTCCATTTGGGCAATAATAATTACGTGATGATGAGATAAAGACTACATTCTACAACCCTCACGGCACATAACTAAGTTTACACAAAAAAACAAGCTCAACAAATATATATAGAATATTTTCAGGATTGCAGTCTCCTATACAGAGAGATGGTATTTGCATGATCCTATAGGATATTTATATCAGTATTTTTAATGTTTCTGACATAGTCTGCAATACATTGTATTTCCTTATGTTTCCCAAAATGGAAATATATAATATTTTCAGGATTGCAGTCTCCTATACAGAGAGATTGTATTTGCATGATCCTATAGGATATTTATATCAGTATTTTTAATGTTTCTGACATACATTGTATTTCCTTATGTTTCCCAAAATGGAAATATGTTGAACCCACATGGACATATGTGACCCTGAAATGCCACTTTGTATATTTTCCAGCAAGTCATATCAATTCCTCCACAAACATTATCTTATGTTCACACATAATCCCTTCATTGTGAGAGAAGCATTTTGATGTGTGTGTGTTTCAGTGTTGTGACTACTAATCTTCTTTAGCGTTCCTGAAATGACATTTAACAAAATGCAAAATGTCACAAAAAGAGAGACATATTTTATAATCCTCTCTGATTTTGGATGAATCTGCCTCAGCGGCTAATTTTATGTTCTTATACAGATAATTCTTTGTTTTACTGCAGAGAATTCCACCATTGCTACAGTTTAGAGGATTATAGTGGAGCATCCGCTTCTATTTTAATGTTCTATTTCTACACAAAGTGCACAACTATTATTTACTTTATATTTAAGTATTACATTTTGTAGTATCTGTTTTGTGGTGATGCTTATTTCTTACATAAAAGTACAACAGTGATGTAATGTTTCTATCCATGGGCTATAGCAAAGTCCTTTTAGGCAAGTCCCTCCACTCGGCGGCCATATTGCAACGCTTTTTGGGCACTCATCGGGGATCCTCTTCGGCAGAAATGCAATCTTACTCCAGCAGCGAGTTCACATCATGTGATTGGCACGATGTCTTCACAACACACCATATGATTTGCTCAATGTATTCACATCACACCACATGATTGGCTCAATGTATTCACATGTCGACGTTTTGCCGAGGAAAGGGGGTGTGATACGTGTAGATGGCCATATTGGCGTTACAAACTAGCCCCATGCATTTCTATGGAGGATTTTTTGAGTGCTGTGTCTCCTCATTAGAAAGTCTCTGGCTATAGACATTGGTTTGCCTCCAGTTGAGGGTCTGCACCTATATGCCTCGGCTATATGCCTTGTAATTTTTGAAGAATACTATATAATATTTTAAGACCAATGGCTATGGTACACTCTGTGCTTTTTGTATAGTATTCATTTATTCATGGTGTATTTTTGTGGAATAATAATCATACATGTATTTCTGCAGACATTTCAAAAATATATCGTAGATATATAGATAGATAGATAGATAGATAGATAGATATGAACCTTGACAACAATGTTGATTATAAAATTATTAAGTAGACCTTTGATACAATGTTTTACATTTCGGGTGCATCTGTTCCAGAGTTGGCTGCTGTTTTGGAAGTTTTGATACATTTCTGTACACTTCTGTGAAAGAAATCACTTCCTGCTGGTCGATGGAGTAACTGAAACAGAATGTGAGGGTCTATGAGGGCCGAAGACCAGAGAACCTGCTCTACAGCATGTATGAGACTGTCCTCGCTGGGATTTGAAACTACTAATCTAAAGAAGATTAGTAGTCACAACACTGAAACACACACATACACACACACTATGCAACGGTCTAATGAGTTTCAAAACAGTGATAGAGTTGACTTCTGCATTTAAAAAAAAAATGGTGCAACTGCCGTTGATGCCACCATATGCAATATTTGATATGCAACACACACTTTTTCTAACTCTTTTTACCTCATAAAACGAAAGCCCAATATGGAGATGAATGACTGACACTCAAAGCCTTTTATCTTATGTAAATTTCTTCATCAGCAGGTTTTAATGAAAGGAACTGGGAGAAACCCAAAAGACCCATTGTCAAATCCAGCTGACAACGTTAATTGTCAAGGATTCTATTGAACCTCAAAAATTATTCTGGCACCAGGCTCTTTATTTTGGGGTTGCAGGAGGGTGTTTTGAATTGAAGGCTCCTTGGCTTGAATCTGGCCTCTTTCTGAGTATCTCACACCTACTACTGTGACCTTGAGGAAGACATAGAGCAGTAATTTGCTCCCAGTGGCTGTAAGCAGTTTCAAGAGGCTTTGTTTTGGAGTTGTTCAGCCTGAGATATAAGGCCATGTGCCAGAGGCTTCACACAAATTCACATAGAAAAACCCAATAACAGAACAAGTGAAGCGGAATGATTCTGTTGTCAGCCAGTGCCTTACAAGTTAGCACTACAACGCTGCTGTGACAACAAAATCATGCATGCGTTCTTCTGTTCTCAGAACATATGCTTTCTCTGTGATCTGGAGCGTTTCTCAAGCTATGAGCCTCCTCGATGAGTAGATTGCTGATGAATGAATTTAAATTATTCCCAGTTTATGTTTGTTAATTTGCCGTGCCGAGGACCACAAGAAAAGGAAAGTAAAAGTTTCCCCGATCAGGAAATACTTCTTTATTTGGTGTCATCAAATATATAGAGGCATAGACCTCTCTGGAATAAGTCCCGCCTCCGAAACATCCGGATCCACCCAACTTCCGGGCGTCGAATGTCTATGGGAAATAACATGGCGTTTCGAAATATCAGACCAGTCAAACATCTGTAGGTGGCGAAGTAGAAATAAATGGTGGGCCGATTGGCCTACACACTTCTGCCATCTAGTTTCCTGGATTTTTTGATTGTCGGTGCCATTAAAGTAGAAATATATTAGTAAGAAGCACTAAGCTGGTGCTCCCCAAGGCTGTGTTTTGAGTCCACTGCTGTACAACATCTACACACATGACTGCAAAGCCAACAGTAGTCATACCTCCATCATCAAGTTTGCAGATGACACAGTGATCTTGGGCCTGATTAGTAACAACAATGAACAGCTCTACTTGGATCAGGTTGATGAGGTGGCACAGTGGTGTCAATCTAACAGCTTGACACTGAATATCACTAAAACCAAGGAAATGGTAGTGGATTACAGAAGGCAGCAGCAGAACTACAGTTACAACCCACTAATGATCAGCGGGCAACCTGTAGAGAGTCACAAGTTTTAAATACCTTGGTGTCCACATTACTGAAGACTTAAAATGGACTGTTAACACTCAATATGTTCTGAAGAAGTCCAGACAACGACTCTACTTCCTTCGTCAGCTAAGGAAATTCAAAGTTTCTACATCCATCATGAAGGCCTTCTACACTTCAGCGGTTGAGAGTGTTCTAACTGGTAGCATCATCACCTGGTATGGGAACTCCACAGTTAGAGATTGTAGTACTCTGCAGAGAGTAGTGCGCTCAGCTGAACGTACTATAAGAACTCAACTTCCTGCTCTACAAGATATCTATTCCAGAAGAGTACTCCTTAGAGCCCAAAAGATTCTGAAGGACTTTTTCCTTCCGCTGAAATCAAGAAGACGCCTATGTAGTCACAAAGCCAGAACTGAGAGACTCAGGAGAAGTTTTTATCCCCAGGCCATCCGAACTCTGAACTCACACTATACTGACTTTGCACACATTCACTCCTCAGCACTCTCAAACATTTCCCAACTCTGAACTCCCACTATACTGACTTTGCACTCATTCACTCCTCAGCACTCACCCCCCCCCCCCCCCCACACACACACACACCTACATGACTTTTAGCACTTTTACATCCATCTCCCTATGCTACAGACCTTTTATTTATTTTCTTATTTCATCACACGTCAAAACACACACACACACACACATATCTGACTTTCTCCAACTTTTGCACATCTCCATAGATTTTTAACTTTTTATTTATTATTTTTGATTTCTCCTCCATCTATCTACCCATGTCCTTGATTGCCTAGCCTTTCTGCCCCCACCCCCACCCATCCCCAACACACACACACAAAAACACACACACTTACATCATCACTGTCATCACCTCACATACATACAGCACAATGATTGCTACAGTAAGCCTCCTCTACATACTTGCTGCACACTGCCCCCCCCCCCCCCTCCCTACATACACAGCACATTGTCTTCAGGATCTTCACATTGTCTTCAGAACACACATCCTCTACATACTTACAGCACACTGCCCCCACCTACCCACACACACACACACACACAGTCACTGCTCCACTCCCCTACCGCCCACACACACATCTTCACTGTCAACACTCACATACATCATACATAATGTACTCTGCTTGCAATAGTAAGTCCCTTCACCATACTTGCAGTACACTCCCCCCCCTCCCCTACATACACAGCACATTATTTCATCAGGAAGCTTCTCCAACACACATCCCCAACATACTTAAAGCACACTGACCCCCCCCCCCCCCAATACACAGCACATTGTCTCATGAGGAAGCTTCTCTAACACACATATTGCACACTGCCCTCTCCCCACATACACAGCACACTATCCCATCTCCCCTGTCATCCCCCCAACACACAGACCAAGACCCCTGGCAGTTGGGTTAGCCCCTTGAGCCGTGGATCTGCCCAAGGTTTCTTCCTTGGTAAGGGAGTTTTTCCTTGCCCCTGTTGCTCTTGGGTGCTCCTTGTTGGTGCCCCCCGCCCAATCCCAATCCTCCCCCACCTTTCTTATGCAGCCCTTGCCACTTAATCTACTAAACCCCTCTTCTACTGCACTTTTTACCCCCCCCCCCCCCCCCCCCCCATAAATGCACAAATAGGCTGACACCAGACATAAATTTCACTGCATTTCTTACTTCCAGTAACTATATGCATGTGACAATAAACTTCCTTGTATCCTTGTAAGCTAACGCACGCTTCGGACGCCGCGACTCCCTGAGTCAAGGTTCCATAGCAACGGCAATGTTTTATAGTTTGTCTTCACCGAAATGGAGTTTGTGGCACCAAAGCCTGTCTACGGAGGTGGCACCTGCATGAAATCGTCATGTTTGATAAGTTGTTAATACATTCTGAAAAAGTTAATGTTCTGATCAAGGTCATGCAAAATAAAGCTATCGACTCAATACGACTCTGCCTCTGATTCCTAGTCTGCTTATCATTATCTGTTTTTCGTGAATTTTTGTCGGCGATTTCTTTCTTCTTCAAATATCTCAATAACAGCCAACAAACTCTCAGCACAGTCAAACCAAAGTTAAGTCGTGTTGAAAAGAGGGTGAACCTTGCAAACGATTTACTTTTATAGACCACTGAAATCAAGCGTGAATCACACGTGAAAATGACCATCGCGTTAGGTTGTGAGCGAGATCTAACGCCCTCCTCAGCCAGTCCTAGCCTGAATACAGTGGCCTATCTGTCCATGACTGAGCACCAAGACCTCTTTTGATGGACGGGATAAATGAGCAGCTGGAAAAAGGTTTGAGCGTGTGAGCAAAAATCACACCATCGGGCCCCAGATCTCTTAGGATAGCACTTGTGGCAAAGTAAAGAAGGGGAGTAAGCAGGGAGGCATCTGGTGGTCATGAACATACAAGAGACCGCATAATCTCTTCCACCTCGTTTTATTTATTTATTTATTTTTTCGACCAAGGTGAGAAGATGACCGCCCCATGATGACCCCCATCCACATCACCTGGAAACAGCATGACAGTTGCTATCCCGGGTCTTTGTAAGTGGGTCAAGGTGGCCACATCCAGTTAGTGCACAGTTACCCAAGCAGCAGTGAGCAGAACACCACAGAGTTCAGATGGGGATGGACAGTTTCTCAGATTCAGTGCTGCAGTTTTTCAGCTGGCAATCAAGGCAATGCTCTGTTTGAAAGAAGGGGGCTTAATACAATGTAAATACATTAAACTAGATAATGCATACACATGAAACTATGCAATATACATAAACTATCAACACAACAATTTCTCTATCAGATCTGATGTCTTTTACCTTACTTGCCTGTCAAATCAAAAACATTTGGGACCTTTGACTTACCTGATGTCAGATTTTAGCAGTGGCTCTATGCTGACACCAGAAACATCTGACATGAAAGGCCTCACCATATTTATGCTAAAAGTCTCCTGGTTTCAGCTTAAGCCCTACTGAATGCAAGGATGAAAGGCATTTTTCTCTAAATTAGAGGTCTTTGGGATGTTGAACCTTCACATAACACATCACATAACACTGGATTCCACACTCACAAATTTTTACCAGTATGTTGACTGCCCTACAAGGAAAAACAGGACAATAGACCTCATGTATGCAAACGTGAGGGATGCATACAGTGCAAACCCCCTCCCCCCACTGGGAAAGTCAGACCACAACCTCATTCATCTCCAGCCAATGTACAAGTCCAAAGTACAGAGGCTACCAGTTCCCACACGCACCTTCAGGAAGTGGACACCCGAAGTGGATGAGGCTCTGAGAGACTGCTTCGAGTGTACTGACTGGAGTGTGTTACAGAATGGAGAGGACTTGGAGGAGGTCACACAGTGCACAACTGACTACCTGAACTTCTGCATGGACATTGTTGTTCCCACCAGAACTGTACGCTGCTTTCCCAACAACAAGCCTTGGATAACCAGCAATGTCAAGACCCTTCTCAACAGGAAAAAGATGGCGTTCAGAGAGGGGGACATGGCAGAGCTGAGGCGCGTGCAAGGGGAACTCAAATTCAAGCTGAAGGAAGCTAAGGAGGATTACAGAAAGAAGGTGGAACAGAAGCTGCAGGAAAACAACTTGAAGGAGACATGGGACTGCATGAAGGTTATCACTGGCCTGAAGAAGAACAGCAGCTCTGTGGAGGGGGACCTGGACAGGGCGAACCAGTTGAACCACTTCTACAACAGGTTTGACTGCCCTGCTCCAGCTCCAATGGCGGTGGTCTGTCCACCATCCCCCAGCCCCCACCCTCACACCCCCTCAATACCAGCGCAACACTCACCTACATCATCACAGGCTATCGTACCCCCACCATCACTGGATTTTGCACCCCTCCCCCACATGGCGATCATGAACAATGAGGTGACAACGACCTCAGTCAACAGCCATCAGACACACAGATCCCAGATGCACCCCTCCCCCTCCCCTCCCCTTACACTCCTCACCATTACAAAAGATCAAGTGACAGTCCAACTTAAGAAATTGCGCAGCAATAAAGCAGCTGGGCCTGACAGACTGTGCCCAAGGCTACTCAAGGCCTGTGCTGCTGAACTGGGGGAGCCACTGGAGCACATCTTCAATTTGAGCCTATGCCTTGGACAAGTTCCAACACTGTGGAAGACATCATGTCTCACCCCTGTCCCTAAGAAGCCACACCCTAGTGAGCTTAATGACTACAGACCTGTCGCTCTTACATCACATGTGATGAAGACAATGGAGCGATTGGTCTTAGGCATGCTCAGACCCCAGGTACGCCATGCACTAGACCCGTTACAGTTTGCTTACCAGAAGAAAGTGGGCGTGGACGATGCCATCATTTATCTTCTACACAGGACACATTCCCACCTGGACAAGGGGAAAAGTGCTGTGAGAATCATGTTCTTTGATTTCTCAAGTGCTTTTGACACCATCCAGCCCCTCAGATTGGGAGACAAGCTCTTGCAGATGGTCAGACTGAAGAACTGTCTCTCTGACACTGTGATCTGCAGCACCGGAGCGCCACAGGGAACTGTGCTCTCTCCAGTCCTGTTCACCCTGTACACATCTGACTTCTGCTACAACACCGAGTCATGCCACATGCAGACGTTTTCTGATGATACTGCAATTGTGGGGTGTATCAGGAACGGGCAGGAGGAGGAGTACAGGAGCCTGGTGGAGGACTTTGTGCAATGGTGCAAACTCAATCATCTTCAACTTAACACTTCAAAGACCAAGGAGATGGTAGTGGATTTCCGCAGGTCTAAGCCCACTCTGCTACCAGTCCACATTGATGGGGTCAATGTGGAGGTGGTTAGCACTTACAAGTATCTGGGTCTCCACCTGGACAATAAACTGGACTGGTCAGCCAACACTGATGCACTCTACAAGAAAGGGCAGAGCAGGCTGTACTTCCTGAGGAGGCTGCGGTCCTTCAATGTGTGCAGTAAGCTCCTCAGGATGTTCTACCAGTCTGTTGTTGCCAGCGTCCTCTTCTATGCAATAGTATGCTGGGGAGGAAGCACAAGGAAGAAGGATGTGGGGCGAATTGACAGGCTGGTAAGGAAAGCTGGCTCTGTGGTGGGAGCTGAACTGGAGTGCATCACTTCACTATCTGACAAAGGGACCCTGAACAAACTGATCAACATCTTGGACAATGAGTGTCACCCACTCCACATCACTATTGTTAAGCAGAAGAGCCTGATCAGCTGGAGACTTCGCTCACTGCCTTGCACAACTGACAGACTGAGAAAGTCATTTGTCCCCAGGGCCATTGAACTGTTCAATGCCTCACTTAAGGAAAGAGGAGAGATAGACTTCTCTGCATAGTCTGTCTGCCTCTTCACCCCCTCCATGTTTGGTACTGTCTGTCCACTAGCCACTTGTACCACTGTCTTTATGCCTCACTGTTTGCGTGCTATATTAGCACATTAGCACATATGCATAACCCCCCCCCCCCCTCCATGCCACAGCCGAACTGTGGCCACACTTATACATTTTCTTAAATAGTTAAATATATAGATTTTACTTTACTTTATGTCTGCGTTGTTGCACTGTTGACTTACTCATTTCACTATCACCATGACCACTATCACCATTGCACTACCACCATGACATTCATTCACACAGAGCACCTTAGAGCACCTTACCATACCTTACTATGCACAGAGAATCACAGGCTCAGTCCCTGCCTCAGTCATTGCAAGCGCCTCTGATTTATTAATCACCACTATGTGGATACTGTTTTTAGAATTGATTTAGATTAAGTGTTAGTATAATTTGTATTTTTGTCATTTGTATTTTAGTATATTTTTATATATTGTATTAAGTGTTAGTATAATTTGTATTTTAGTATATTTAGCATATTCTTTATCTTCTACTGTCCTTACTGCTTAGTTGTGTTTTTATATTATATACTTTAATTACTCTTTCTGCTGTTAAAGAATGTGTTTGTGTTGTATGTATGCTGCTGCTGAGACCTTGAATTTCCCCTGGGGATCAATAAAGTATCTATCTATCTATCTATCTTCACATTTGGCTGAAATAAAACACATGTCAATACTACACAGGGCATCAGTTCACATTGTGGCATTATGCAGAACAATGCAGAACATTATGCAGAACAACAACTTATTAAGAACAAAGGCTGGTCTTAATAATAATATTCAAACATGCTTTCCATACAAAAAAGTAATTAATTTTCAAGCCAAACATCTACTGGATAGATTCTTGCTGAAATTGCACTTACTCAAATACAGAAATGTTTGCAGAGATCATTAAACACCTCCAAGAACTTGTTGGAGCTGTAGTTCCTTTAATTGAGCATTGTGCTAACTAAACTAAGGTTCCATTTGCATCGGGACTTCTGCTTAATGAAAGTGTAGTGGTCAGATTTCTCAGAAAAGGTCAGATTTCAAAGCCATAGTTGTTATTGTTACCATCAGCACTGATGGGCTGCTCTCCACTATGTTTTTATGCACTGACGCCTTTCAAAAGAAAACATTTTTCTGAGAAGTCAAAAGACCATTCTGTAGATATACTCCCACATACCTTCACAAGGTAAAATCGATGACCTCTACAATTTCTCGCAACTGTCTCCACATGGACTTTTCCTGACCCGGTGACCTATTGACCTTTGCAACTTTGAAACTTCATCCAGAGATACCCTGGCTGCTGTACCCTTTCACCGGTTAATGGCTTGTTTTTTGTGTGTAACTTGTTTGTAAGTCTTTGAAGAAGTGTGGATGTTGTAACCTTTTGCAAGCGGTTCCAGTCTGAAGATTTACCTCAACTTCTTTTTAAATGCTTAAGCTGTGGCTTTAAAGTCTCTTGACTCGATTGCCCCATGAGGTTGCTACCAGCATTAGTGAGTAGTATCCATTTAAACATATTGTCTTCTGGAACTAAGGTGAAATGAGGACCAAGTGTGACATACAGTACGTGCAGAAGTCCTTTGAAATGAGCACTCCATCTTACAATGGATTTAATCACTGCCACACATGTGTGGAAGGCATCAAATGCACATGTATATCCTTAATTGCAGACTGATTCATGTGTGTATTTTCTTAATTACCATGTGTGGAAATATAATAATCCAAGGGTTTTCCTCCACCAGATGGTTTCTATGGTGTGAGTGGATTGATACTGTAAGGTCCACCCCTTCGTTATTACTATTACTCATACTGGTGTCATAGGAAACCTGATTCTTCCAGGAAGGACAAGGTCAGCCTTAACAACCGTTCTATCACACATGGTCCTAATGAAAGCCTAAACGTGATTAAGTGGCCTACATTGGAGAAGGAGAGAAGCAGGGAAGCGTAATGACTCATCTTACGGCACACGGATATTGAAGACTGGCATCACCCTTACCAAAGTTATTACGGCTAGTAATGTGAGCGCTCATTCAATGTCTATGTGCGTCTGCGCAAGTGAAACTGAACCTAGTCATAAAGACACCTTTCTCAGCAACTTTTCTGTTTAATCAGTAGAATTGGCATTACGATCCACCCGACGTTTCCCTTGTCTACCCCGGTAAACTTCAGGCTCTCATGTTTTGCTGAATGATATTTTACTCAGCAGATCACCCTAGTAGATAACCAGAATTACAGTCTCTAGAATTGTAGGTCAGAATGTAAACTGGGCCACAGATGGTAAGCACAATTGCATTAGCTTAAAACTATCTAGTCGAGTATAACCTAAAACTAGCTTAATTAAAATGCCACAGCCCATACTGATTTTTCTTTTAGAATATAGATATTAAGAGAATAAATCATTATGCAAATACTTTTACTTTTAATACTTCAAGTACATTTAAAAGCAGGTACTTTTTACTTTTACTTAAGTAGGGTTGTCATTGTGTTACTTTTACTAAAGTAAATATTTCTCTGTGTATTTGTACTTTTACTTATATACTGAGTTTCAGTACTTCCTCCACCACTGGCCTACAGCTAGCTTGTTGTAGCCTACGCTAGTGGGATTACGCATAGAGGCCTTGGGCTAGAAGGCCGCTGGAACTCATTCGGGTGCTATAGCGCTCGTTATGAAGGAATGGGTGTTTGACGAACGGACCCCACTTTATTGATCGTTCTACTCTGTTCTGTGTTGTATCGTGTTATTGTCTGTGTTCTTTGTAGCCTTTGTTTGTCTGTCTGTTACTTATACACTTGACTGGAGGCCTTTTTCCTTAGTGCTGTTGATCGGCAAAGTGTTGACCTTGGTTTTGTGATTTGTCTTTCTGTTTGCACTAATCTATGTTAATTTGTGTTGTCCTCACTAAGGGGAGACTGTGAAGCTGCGGATCCTTAGTGTGACGGTTTGTTTCATTGCTTGATTTACTTTGTTACACTTTGTATGTGAGCTGTTTTTAATTATTGTCCTTCCCTTCTGTTTAGGTGCTGAGAGCCGAAAGTGGGAGCAGTTCCTGGTGGTTCCCATCTTTGTGTGCTGTGACCTTTGTCTCTCACTGTATGTGTATCATGTGTGTATCAGCAGAGGTGGAAAGTAACGAAATACATTTACTCACGTTACTGTATTGAGTAGTTTTTCTGTGTATTTTGTATTTTTTAAGTAGTTTATAAAATTGGTATTTTAAATTTTACTTGATTACATTTTGAGTGAAGTATTGTACTTCGCTACATCAAAAATCCCATCCGTTACTTGAGTAAAAAAAAAAGTTAAGACTAACGAAAACAGAAAGGGAGAGAAAAAAATCGCACCCTACAACAGGACATGAATCAAGCTGGCGCCATGTAGTCTTTCTGAAAGTGATGGAGATGGAGCTGGATCACGAGATGCCTCAGATTACATGTGTAGCCTAACCTATGAAAGTGTACAGTATTTTCCGCTATTTCAATGGGTTGTCTCAGTTCGTTTTAGCACTAATGATTGCGGAGATAGCCTATTCAAGCAAACACCATGGGATTTCGTGTTTTGACGTTTGTGCTCACCTTTATTTGGAAAGAAGTTTATTAGTTGTTTCCCTTCATTTTAATGTCTATTTTTCCTGTTTCGGCCTTTGTTTTTGGTAACCTGACTTGGCTTTCTTGGAGAAAGACATTGCACCAGCAGCACAACAATTAGCGGTCCACTACTAGCAATGCTCAACTAAATAAACAAAAGATAGACTATGGTGCAGGCGGACTAAACCATTTAGCTCTTTAGCAAGGGAGAGTGAGAGTGACCTTAGACAGTTTTCACTATGTTTTGTATACAAAATCCAGTCAGTCCTGTCATTTTGACATTTAATTTGGAAGTTAAAATATTCAGGTAAAATAAATATATGGTGGAAATAAATATTGAACACTTAATTTTTTTTTCAGTAATTAGCCTGAACTTCCTAGGGTTAGTGAGTCTATTCAAATTTTTCACCACACATTATATTAAAGGAACCCTATGTAGGATTTTGGCCAAAACTGGTACTACAATCACTTTCAAAATACTGTAGAGCGGTGTACACCGCAGATGTGGTAACTAGAGCAGAGCTGGCAACCCAGATGCCGAAACACTACTGACTTTGTGATTACTAGATAGGTGGAGGGTGGCGGGTCAGGCTTAAACACAAATACATAAACATCAACATCAGTTGAGGGCTGCAACTTAACTTTTTTAAATGACGATATCCTGGCCGGACTACTGTTGTCAGTGGTATAAGTATTTGAAATTAGCATGATTTAATGTCTAGTGACAAATCAAGGCCATTTTATGATTAATTGAATTACATTTCTTACATACGGTTCCTTTAACACATATAAAAAATCCAAACATAACAGTTATGTGTAATAAAGTGGAATGACACAGGAAAAAAGTATTGAACGTGCCTACTGAAATTTCTTCAATACTTGGTGGAAAAGCCTTTGTTTGTAATGACAGCTTCAAGACATTTCTTGTATGACAAAACTTATTAGTCGCAGTATCAGGTGTGATTTTGGCCCATTGTTCTAAACAGATTCCAGGGGTCCCTCTTGTGAATCCTGATCTTTAGTTACTTCCAGAACTGTTTAATTTAATTTAATTTAATTGGCTGCCTTCAAGTCTTTCTGGAGCTTTCTCAGAGTGGTCCTTGGCCCTTGGAATTGACTATCCTTCTGACTCCCTGGTCAGAAATATTGCGAGGAGATCCTGTGCATGGCCGGTTGATGATGCAGTGATGTTCCTTCCACTTGCAGATAATGGCTCCCATGCTGCTTACTAGAAGATTCTGACGTTTTGAAATGCATCTGTAACCAGTTTCATTGATATGTTTTGCAACAATAAGGTTGCAAAGGTCTTGGGGGAGCTTTTTGCTTTTATCCATCATGAAATGTTTCTTGTGTGACACCTTGGTAATGAAAAACCTTTTTTATAGCCCATCAATATGTAGGCTACTAACCAAGCTTATTTTAATTTGCACAGATAGAAAGGATAACTACTCTCTAACTACTTACAGATTCCAGCTCGTTCCTTCCCTTTCCTTGCCTTAGTGCTTTTTCTTAGCGTGTTCAATACTTTTTCCCTGTGTTATTCCACTTCATTACACATGACTCTATTTATGGAGTTGTTTGGATTTTTTATGTGTGGATTACCTGAGTTATTACTAATGCCTGGTGAAAATGTTGTGCCCCCCGTATTCCACTTTTCAAGGGCCCTCTCCTCCATTGGGGCCCTATACTTCCCACTTTCCCCAGTCTGACGCCCTTTAATGTGCTGAACCTTCTGCTCGTTTCCAAATCTAAAAAAACTCTGCAACTCAACATTGGCCTGCCTGCCTCAGCTGCCTGTGAGAGGCATTTCAGTTGTGCTGGATTACTGTTCATTGCAAAGCGATCAAAGATGAGTGCAACTAACTTTGAAAATCAACTACTGCTCAAACTTAAAGGAGAACTCTTTCACATTTTTTCACATAGATCTCCATTTCTCAACGTCACTGAGTACTGTCGGTATGAACAAAACTCGATTTTACCTAGCTCGAGTTGCTCCAGCTACAGCGCTACACACTGGGAGCATGAACATTGCTGCCTTAGCTGCTGGCTGCAGCAACTCGAGCTAGGACCAAAGTCCTTTTAGGCAAGTCCCTCCACTCGGCAGGCCATATTGCAACGCTTTTTGGGCACTTATCGTGCATCTATTTCAGCAGAAATGCGTGTGCGTAAGGCTTCACGACACCAATCTTGCTCCAGCGGCAAGATCACAACAGATGACATGATTGGCTCAATGTATTTTACAACACACCACATGATTGGCTCAATGTATTCACATGTCGACGTTATGCCGTGGAAGGGTTGTGATATGTGTAGACAACTGCCATATTGGCGTTACAAACTAACCCCATGCATTACTATGGAGGATTTTTTGAGTGCTATATCTCCTCATTAGAAAGTCTCTGGTAAAACTGGTTGTTCTGGTACCCCCCCCCCCACCCCCCCAAAAAAAAAAAAAAAAAAGTAACTAAGTAACTTTTACTAAAAGTACATTTTAAATGAACTACTTTTTACTTTTACTTGAGTACAGTTTCAGATCGGTATTTTAACTTGTACTTGAGTAATATTTAATCAAAGTTTTGGTACTTTTACTTGAGTACAATATTTTCATACTTTTTCCACCTCTGTGTATCAGTGTATCATTGCCGTGTGTGTGTGTGTGTGACCAAGCACGTGTGATTGGGGTGCCTCCTTCGGATACTCATTATTAGCCACTGCCCTCCCACCGGTAAGCCTCAGCCCTCTTCCTGTGTTATGTGTATGTGAATTTACAGTGTAAAAATAAATGTATTCTTTTTATGGAACCATGTCTGTCAGTTCTACTAACCTGAGTGCCTTACTGGGTTAAGGATGCTGATCTCTGAATTATATCTTTGGGTGCAAGTCCCATCGTGGCGTAGTCAGCTATTGTATAAAATCTATACCACTTGCCACACAAGCAAGACTGTTTGTCTCAGAAGTTGATAATTGAAACATGCTGAGAGCTGGAGCTTCTTTGCCGCACCTCTGAAGTTATGCAGCATTGTTGTGCTGTGTGGTTTTTTTTTTTTTTAAAAAGCAATTTATACTGCATAAACCAAGAGGGAGCAGTGCTTTATATTGTATTAGTCTATGAGACTGCATTGTCAGTACCTTTTTAAGTTCATCCACATAATGTTTTGAAACAACACTTTTTTTTTTTCTCTTCAGTTTAGTTGGGAAATACGCAGTTAATTTTTCAGTGGTTCAGTTTAATACACAGATTTATCACTATGAAAGGCTTTAATAAACAGAAGACCAGTGTCTGCAGTCTTTCCTTTGCCACAGAAAATCCTCAATAACAAAGCAATTTGTCTCTATGGCCTCTATCTTATCAGAGCATTTTAAATTTCCTGGCCTGCGCAGTGTTCAAAGGGAGAGCACACCAAGGACCCTGGGATTGTTCATTTTGAGAGATAATAATTTCTGAGAAAACTTGTTTACTTGTAATCTAGTAGACATTGCATTCTACAGAGTATGGTATGTCCAGCATACTAGGACCTATAAGACTGTGGCCCAGTAGTATATAGCCTCAAATAGATTGTAAATGCAGACCTCAGCATTCGATTTTTGGTTTCTCCATAATACCCAGTTGGGCTAGTCTCAACAAGCCAAGAGACACGCAATCAAAATTAAGCTACTGCGCATGTTCTTAGAGGCAATGCTGTAAGTTTAATCTTCTGACATATATTGGACTCAACACAATAGTAATCTGTTAAAAAATATGTTTTTAATTTATCTTGGCTTCGATTTTAGCTTTAGCCTGCATGATAGTCAAGTGAAGTCATTTTATTTTTTAATTTATCACAAAAACGAAACAGGGTTGACCCAAAGTACAGTATAACCAGAGAGAAGGAGAATTAAAAAAAGAATAGAACAACTTATGGGTCTATTTTGGATGATTAGTGAGTGTCAACTTTTGCTCAGGACCAAAATGGCATTAATCTGAGTAGTTTTGAGCAAGACTGTGAGATGCATTTGCAAGTAGACTTGAATTGAATTTCCCCTTCAGGATCAATAAAGTATCTATCTAGACTAAATAGCATACAGGCTTGAGGGCAAGCTCACTGTGTCAAAGTAAATCGCTACTTCAAGCCACTGACTATGCTTAACGTATCATTACATTTTTATGCTTTTTGTGCAGATTGCCAACATCTATTAATATCTCTGTAAGACTGTGGCATGTGTCTCATGTACGCCAGAGTCCTAATGCGATGTAAATTGAAATTTGAATGCTCGGTTACATGCACCCAGGCAACTCGGAATCAGGCCCTCTTCCAGCCCTAATCAGTATCTGCTTCGTTTTAATAATAAGCCTCTAAATTGTATAAGCTGTGCTTGTAAAACTACCCCCTCTCTCTTGCCCTCCCCCCTTCAGTGCTCTCTGCCTCTGTGTTGTCCTCCTTCTCTCTTTGTGCCCTTGGTCAGTCTTTATCTCCTTCCCTGCTCCCTCTCACTTTCCCTCTCTCTGTAAATGTGTGCTGGGGGTGTGTATCAGGGCACAGGAACAGTGGCATGAAGCTTGGTGTGGGCTTAAACCTGAAATCCCTTTCCCAAGGCTGATGCTAAACTCTGGCTAATAGTAGTAAGTTAACTTATAAAAAAGTGTTACGCCAGTCGCCAAGCACTAAATTGTGACTTGTTCAGTGCTGAAACCGAGTAGACCTCGAAAGTTGTGGTGTGTTTCTGCTCTACAGTGCTGAGTTGTGTCTCTACAGTGCTGAGTTGTGGTGTGTTTCTGCTACAGTGCTGAGTTGTGGTGTGTTTCTGCTACAGTGCTGAGTTGTGGTGTGTTTCTGCTACAGTGCTGAGTTGTGTCTCTATAGTGCTGAGTTGTATAAGTACTTTTTTGATCCCGTGAGGGAAATTTGGTCTCTGCATTTTAACCCAATCGGTGAATTAGTGAAACACAAACAGCACACAGTGAACACACAGTGAGGTGAAGCACACACTAATCCCGGCGCAGTGAGCTGCCTGCTTCAACGGCGGCGCTCGGGGAGCAGTGAGGGGTTAGGTGCCTTGCTCAAGGGCACTTCAGCCGCGGCCCACTGGTCGGGGCTCAAACCGGCAACCCTCCGGTTACAAGTCCAGAGTGGTAACCAGTGGTGTGGTGTGTTTCTGCTCTAGTGCTGAGTTGTGGTGTGTTTCTGTAACAGTGCTGAGTTGTGGTGTGTTTCTGCTACAGTGCTGAGTTGTGGTGTGTTTCTGCTACAGTGCTGAGTTGTGGTGTGTTTCTGCTACAGTGCTGAGTTGTGGTGTGTTTCTGCTACAGTGCTGAGTTGTGGTGTGTTTCTGCTACAGTGCTGAGTTGTGGTGTGTTTCTGTAACAGTGCTGAGTTGTGGTGTGTTTCTGCAGTCCGTTGTCACATCCTGCTCCTCTGCCATCTTCAGAGGAATTCCCAGCCGTGTGTTCGGAGAGCCATTTGTCAACTCAGCACGGCTATGCCAGCATCATTAGCCAGGGTCTGTGGCACATACCGTAGAGCTCACGCTACGCACCCTATTTTCTGCATTACTTTACAATTTAAACTAGGGCTGTCTAACTTATTCATTTCGATTAATTAATTTGAGAAAAAATAACTGATTAAAAACATTAGTGCAGATTAATCGATTCTGTATGACCTTTGACCCCGAGTTCTAGTCAGTAAAAATTAGACTGTAAAATGAAGGAGAGAGAAGAAAACGTGCTGCCTGGATCATTGATTGGAACATTTACTTTTAAAAAACGGCCTGATGGTGTTGATAAAAATAAAGTGTTGAAAATAAAGTCCTCTGTAATGTCTGCAGCAAGGAATGTGCTCTATATACATCAATGCAAAGAAATAAGTGTTGACATTGAGGGGAGTGTTCATTTATTTTCATTGTGTCCCCTAGGTCATATCTGTGGCCTGAAATGACCTAATATGCTGAGGAAATAAATTCAAAAGTGCTTTTTCACATACAAGGCATATCATAGATTATTATGGCAATTATTTGAAGAGTGAAAATAATAAATAAAAGTTTTTGAAGTTAATGTCACAAATGCTGATTATTCAATGATTCATTTGAATTTAAATATTTAAAATACTTGCTGGTTAGCACTCTGGACTTGTAACCGGAGGGTTGCCGGTTCGAGCCCCAACCAGTGGGCCGCGGCTGAAGTGCCCTTGAGCAAGCCCTTGACCTAACCCCTCACTGCTCCCCGAGCGCCGCCGTTGTAGCAGGCAGCTCACTGCGCCGGGATTAGTGTGTGCTTCACCTCACTGTGTGTTCACTGTGTGCTGTTTGTGTTTCACTAATTCACCGGGTTAAATGCAGAGACCAAATTTCCCTCACGGGATCAAAAAAGTATATATACTTATACTTAGATTAATTAATCACAGAGTATGTAATTAATTAGATTATTTTTTTTAATCGATTGACAGCCCTAATTTAAACACAAAATGGAGGAGGGGGAGAACCCATCTCTCCTGGCCTCTCGCAGTGATGAATGTCTTTGCTCTGGGGGAACTGTAACAAACCAGGTGAAAGAGCATGGAGAATCCCTAAGTAATGCATTGTGTGAAAGCAAAACTAGAGCACTGCAACATCTTGCTCAATCGTTGCTGCTGGCAGAGCATTATAAATATTGTAGAAGCCTATGAGTATTTGTAACCTGTGTAATTTGTTTGAAGTTGTACTTTAGCCTATAGCTTCCACTTTTATTTTAGTTGTAGGCCTACGATGTAAATATTTCTGTCTATATTGAATCATGACTTTTACAATATTTAATTTAACAATGTACTGTGTGAGACTACAGCTTCCCACTGTTAGACAGGGCCCCACACTGTTTCATAGCATCACACAGCTCACAATCCATCTGCTCTTTCTGTCTCCTCTCCTCTGTGCACTTCCTCTCTCTTTAACACATTTCATCTCCCTGCAGTGCGACATGAATAAGTGTCAGCCTCCGACTGCCTACATACAGTATGAGCACTGACCTGCATTCTCAGTGGCACTTTGACATAAAAGATTTGACATAAAAGTTTTACCTAATGAACACTGCGGAGAAGTTCAAAGAGCACAAACATGAAAGAAATGTCTACACCCAGTTTCTTCACTTTTTTATCTTTATACCTGGCAGAAGTAGTAGACTGCACCATATTTAACACAATTGTCTTGTCTTAGTCATCATGATTATTTCCCCTCACTTCAGATGAATCAAGATCATTCTATAGTTTAAAGCCATCGTGAGAGCGTGTTGGACTATTTGTTATGGCTTCATGCAAAATTGGATAGTTTTTAAGATGATTGGCTAGGGTTGTCTGTATGTTTCTCCTATGCAGCAAGCCCATGTTTTGTTCGCCTCAGCAGAATGCCATCCTTAGGAAGAATTTTGTCTTCACCTGCTTTGTCAGCTGTTTGTTCCCACACTCTCTCATGTTCTTAAAGAAAACATCAACAAACCCCAGAAGCTACATAGTAAAACAGCAAAGAACACATACATACACATAATGATCACATTATCCATTTAGAAAAGGGGTAGGTCTGTGTAGGCTTTTTCTACAGTATACCAAGTTACGTGACTAACAATTAAGAGAGCATGGAGCCAATTATGTTGACAGAGTAGAGATAGTGTGGAGTGAGCGTGCCATTCCCTCCAAGTGCACAGAGCAGATGTTGAGCAAGCCTGCATATAGCGTTCAGCACGAACAGAATTTTTTTGTTTGTTCAGATTTTACAATTCTCTTCAACATATAATATATCTGCTTGCATACCATTGCACGCTTAGGAAGGTGCCACAAAAAATATTCCATTCAAATTAATATTAAAGATACTAACATAGACCTACATGGAAGGTTTGACTTACTTATAAGTAGGGCTGTGAAGTGATTATAAAAATAATTGCTATAACTGCTAAATGTATCCAACTTAAGTTAAAAAGGCGTGCACATTTTATTTTATTTCAACCATGTACACCTCAACAAACCTCTATAGCACTGCTGTTGATTCATTCAATGTTGACATAGGCTATTTAAATGTATGTAGAATATTAACTGTTTGCCTTAAAGTTAAAGTTAATGTCAGTTTAAAGATAAGACTCTCTTTTCTGAAATGCATGGACCATGACAGAGACATTATTTTAGACTTTTTACCCATGTGCAAAATATGATTTGGGGAAATGATAAAGCATAGTTTTGTTGATGTGTTAGTAGACTGTCTGTGCTCTGGAGAGCAAAGAGGAAATAGGCTCAGGCTCTGGTTCCACCACCTGTAAGAAATGTGGGTATCGTCCATCAAACATAAAAAATCTTTACTCCCTGACAATATTGGTCTTTATGGTGACATTATGATAGTACTACATTTTAAACACCTCTGCAAGTGCAGAGATGTAGGCTGTATCCAAAATCATACTGGTAGTGGTAGGATATTTAAAAAGAACTTCACCTTCTTTCAAAGAATCAAATTAGTCACACATTACTAACTAGCTGAACACAAACATTTAATCATATTTTGTGTTTGAAGCAAATATGAAGAACTAATTAATTTAAGAATATATCAGATTTGTTTGACTGCAAACAAATCTAATGAGTTGATGAGCCTGTAACTTTTCATGCCAGCTCTCACAATTTATGTTGGAGCAAGTTCTCTCGCAGGGTCTTGTTTGCTTTACTCAGCGTCTTGGCACAAATAATGACTTGCTCACCCAGTGGCAGACTGCCTTGTTTCGATCTCTCACACCCGTGTGTGGACAAAAAAGTAGATGTCAACAGACTTAGCCAAAACATGCACTTTGCATTAATTACAAGAAAACTCAGTCAGACACCTTTAAAGTAATTAGTCATGGAGCCTACGCCTTGGACAAGTTCCAACACTGTGGAAGACATCATGAGAAGCCACACCCTAGTGAGCTTAATGACTACAGACCTGTCGCTCTTACATCACATGTGATGAAGACAATGGAGCGGCTGGTCTTAGGTATGCTCAGACCCCAGGTACGCCATGCACTAGACCCGTTACAGTTTGCATACCAGGAGAAAGTGGGCGTGGACGATGCCATCACTTATCTTCTACACAGGACACATTCCCACCTAGACAAGGGGAAAAGTGCTGTGAGAATCATGTTCTTTGATTTCTCAAGTGCTTTTAACACCATCCAGCCCCTCAGATTGGGAGACAAGCTCTTGCAGATGGGTGTGGATGCTCACCTGGTAACCTGGATTACAGATTACCTGACCGAGCGACCACAGTTCGTCAGACTGAAGAACTGTCTCTCTGACACTGTGATCAGCAGCACCGGAGCGCCACAGGGAACTGTGCTCTCTCCAGTCCTGTTCACCCTGTACACATCTGACTTTTTGCTACAACACCGAGTTATGCCACATGCAGAAGTTTTCTGATGATACTGCAATTGTGGGGTGTATCAGGAACGGGCAGGAGGAGGAGTACAGGAGCCTGGTGGAGGACTTTGTGCAATGGTGCAAACTCAATCATCTTCAACTTAACACTTCAAAGACCAAGGAGATGGTGGTGGATTTCCGCAGGTCTAAGCCCACTCTGCTGACAGTCCACATTGATGGGGTCAATGTGGAGGTGGTTAGCACCTACAAGTATCTGGGTCTCCACCTGGACAATAAACTGGACTGGTCAGCCAACACTGATGCACTCTACAAGAAAGGGCAGAGCAGGCTGTACTTCCTGAGGAGGCTGCGGTCCTTCAATGTGTGCAGTAAGCTCCTCAGGATGTTCTACCAGTCTGTTGTTGCCAGCGTCCTCTTCTATGCAGTAGTGTGTTGGGGAGGAAGCACAAGGAAGAAGGACGCGGGGCGAATTGACAGGCTGGTAAGGAAAGCTGGCTCTGTAGTGGGAGCTGAACTGTCAGACAAAAGGACCCTGAACAAACTGATCAACATCTTGGACAATGAGTGTCACCCACTTCACAGCACTATTGTTAAGCAGAAGAGCCTGATCAGCTGGAGACTTCGCTCACTGCCTTGCACAACGGACAGACTGAGAAAGTCATTGAACTGTTCAATGCCTCACTTAAGGAAAGAGGAGAGATAGACTTCTCTGCATAGTCTGTCTGCCTCTTCACCCCCTCCATGTTTGTTACTGTCTGTCCACTAGCCACTTGTACCACTGTCTTTATGCCTCACTGTTTGCGTGCTATATTAGCACATTAGCACATATGCATAACCCACCCCCCCTCCATGCCACAGCCGAACTGTGGCCACACTTATACATTTTCTTAAATAGTTAAATATATAGATATATAGACTTTACTTTACTTTACTTCTGCATTGTTGCACTGTTGGACTTACTCATTTGCACTATCACCATGACCACTATCACCATTGCACTACCACCATGACACTCATTCACACAGAGCACCTTACCATACCTTACTATGCACAGAGAATCACAGGCTCAGTCCCTGCCTCAGTCATTGCAAGTGCCTCTGATTTGATTATGTGGATACTGTTTTTAGAATTGATTTAGATTAAGTGTTAGTTAGTATAATTTGTATTTTTGTAATTTGTATTTTAGTATATTTTTATATATTGTATTAAGTGTTAGTTAGTATAATTTGTATTTTAGTATATTTAGCATATTCTTTATCTTCTACTGTCCTTATTGCTTAGTTGTGTTTTTATATTATATACTTTAATTACTCTTTCTGCTGTTAAAGAATGTGTTTGTGTTGTATGTATGCTGCTGAGACCTTGAATTTCCCCTGGGGATCAATAAAGTATATATCTATCTATCTATCTATCTATCTATCTCTCTATCTATCTCTCTCTATCTCTCTCTCTATCTCTCTATCATGTGCATTTGTGTTTCATTCAACATACTGGTGATGATCCAATTACCCCCATTTGACCAAAAGTATAAAAGCCATCTGTTATTATTGACCACATAATTGATGAGGATGTGATAAACAGACCTTCTGTGTTGTGTGTAAAGTGAAGCAGTTTTTTTGTCATTACAGTGCACGCTTGCACTCACCGTCCATCACTGGAGGAATCGTCTGTTTCGAGATCGAAGAGGTGAATCCTGGTCCGTAGCCCATTGATTAGAAGTCTCTGTGGTCACTCACTGCCTGGAAAATCTAACTGTATTAACGCCACTGAGGCTGACACTAGAGCGGCAGGGTAATTTTCTCATTCCAGCTCAGATATGGATTAAGGGAGGCTGGATAGATAAATACGTGGAGTTATTAAAGGCAGGCCATTGCAATCTCTTCTGAATTACACAGATTAAGACATAGCTGGCCTGCAGGCGCAAATGAAATTTGAGCTCGAGGAAACTCAGTAGACTAGACAGAATTTGATTTCTGATACAAAACCAGACATCAGAAATTGTCTTTGGTGCACTATGTTCTGTATACTAGTGATTAAATCACTGAAAGAACACCCCCCACTGATTGAACGTATTGAACCTAGAGCACTAAATATTGATTGTATAAGTTTATCAAGCTGAATCAGACAATGCATGCATGCAACTGACAATGAGAATAATGCTGTCAAGACTTAGGGGAAAGACGATTAGGGTAGGTGAATGGTGATTCTAGCAAATCTTTGAGCAATTGACAGCATTATTGAAATAGGTGTCAGAATAAACATTCTGTACTTAATGAAATGATCTGTTATTGTCAAAATGAATACTTTCTTCCTTTTGGTTAAATTTGATGGGGAAAGCCAAATTGATCTACAATGTTGCCTGACAATACTGACCTTTGTGTCAAAATCTTAATTTCTTGAGACACAGGATTAGAGTTGAATAATTTAGGCTAAATCATCCTAAATTATTACCACCCTAACTAGACCCCTTAGTGTTTTCTCCGTACCCTACCCTGATGTTTTTCTTTCTAATTCAAAAATATCACTGTGTCACTGTGAACTACTAGCACTCCCTGCCTCACCCCCCCCCCCCCCCCCCCCCCTTCACCACCCGCCTTACCTGGGAGATATTTCCCAGTGAAACTGATAAGTGTGTTAGAGGAGCTGAGCCTGCTAATGCTTCCTCATGTTTACCGCCATGCCCACTCACCCTGGACCAGGATAATGGACCCCGTCAGAGCCGGAAAGGGGGTGGACACGGCTTCCACACTTGGGCATGTAATGTGAGGTGTGAAATTAAAATTTAGGGTATTACAATCCTCCTCCGCTAAATTGCTAGACTCACCGTGGATCTGTGGACCCCCCCTCCCACAGATGCCTCTCCATACTAACCGTTGAGGGAAGCATAAGCTCATTATCTTCACTGCACTCAATAGGTTACACAGTGTAATTACTTTTTCATTAAGATGTTGTTGAATCCAGGACTGACATAGCCGTACACGTGAGGAGGGAAGCTGTATGAAAATTCATAATGTGCAGTGGTTCATTCACTTGACTGGCAAAGCTTGTGGCTGTTTTGAAATGACTGGTTCCAGGGCCAGTTTTGCCTACTGCTCATTGAAGGGTTAAATGTCTGAGAGTGAAGGCATGCATCCCAATAACTCTGTAAAGGAGGAAAAAAGGAGAATTATTTTGTATTTTTATATTGTGGTAATTAAAAGTTTTAGGCCAATAAATTGAGAGCAAACCCTTCAGAGAATAAAGATAGATAGATAGATAGATAGATAGATAGATAGATAGATAGGTAGATAGATAGATAGATACTTTGTTGATCCCCAAGGGGAATTTCAAGGTCTCAGTAGCATACAGACATCACACACAACATGCACTTACAGCAGAAAAAGTAATATAAGTATATACATAAAACACTCCACTAGAGACAGTAGAAGTAAATACTAAATATACTATATAAATTAAATCAAATATCCACATAGTGTGGATGATCAAGCATGGGGCGCTTGCAGTGACAGGGCAGAGCCTGTAATTCTGTGTGCGTGGTAGAGTGAGTGTCATGGTGATGGTGCAAATAAGTAAGTCCAGTGCAACAGTGCAAGAAAATCTTTGGACTTGCAACATGTTTATCAATGAAGCAATGGGCCAGTCCATAAAAAATGATTAAGTTAATTAAAGATTAAAAATATGATGAGATGCCATTGAGGTTCATTTATTTACATTAGTGCCATTGATTATAGTGGAAGTGGAAGCTCTTTGAACGGAACACTTCAGTTACGTGCCTAGTGTCAGTAATGGCTCACATAATGGGTTCTTTAAGCAGTCAAACTATCTTTAGAAGTCCATTTTCCTGGGATGACATCCTCAGCTGTCAACATGCTGACTCAAGCAGAGAAGACGAAATGTAATTTGAATATCCACACGTGAAACAGGCAGATGCTGATATGAGAATTAATAAATTATTTACTTCGATTTTCTGGCCACAGAGACTTAACAGATCATCTGTTAATATCCAAGTTCTGTATAAAAAAATTTTTTGAACAATTACTGAACATTCCCTTAACTGAATTCAACCCCTAACTTTAACCATAAATTGTAGTTGTGTAAACAGTGTCAACAGATCGTTTGTTGATAATCAGAGCATCCAAGTAAAGTGTGACCGAAAATTCAAATGTTTATGTAAGTAATGTGCGTGTATCTTTTTTCTTTCTAAAATTTTTGCAGTTTATTTATATTTTTTTATGACAAATGCGCCCTTGATCTTGATCTTTTGTGCCTCCATCTGGTATGTGGGTGGCTGATGCCTGTGTGAGTCTGTGTGTGTGTAGGATGAGAGGGATACTCAAACACTCATTCTCCTCTCTCAGCGTTCTACCTTTTTTGCTTGGGATAGCACAAGGATATACTGTATAACATGAGATTAGATGCTTCGAAAGATTCTTTTAAAACATGATGCAGGCAAACAGTTAATTGGATCCCAAAAGACTGTATATGCTCTGGTAAGGGGAATTCATAGTTTAAGAAAGTATTGATTGAGTAGCAGGTTGGCAGGTCCCTGAATGGTAATATAATTTTACCATGTGATGATGAGCCATTGTGTCTTTAAAGGAGAATTCTTGCATTTTCCAGCCAGAGACCTGTTAGATGTCTCTGTGCTGTGCTCATGTGTCACATGAGTTTGACAATCGCCACTAGACAGTTACCTCAATGCTGCACTGATTCTTTGTCTTTATCCCTAAATTCAGAGACATCTAACAACAGGGCCCATGTTTTAAAATGCCATAATCCTCCTTTCATAGGGTTTTTTGTGATCACTGACCCAGTCAAGAGGGAGGTCTAAGTTTAAGTACATGTATGCCATACTATTGTGGAATAATCCATTGACATTGATCAAGTGCAGTGCTGGTTTATATTCTGCAGTGCCTCTGGTACAAGAAACAAATTCACAGATGTTCACTTTTTCAAATTCCTTAAACCATGGCACAGCGAATTATTTGGGCTGGCAGCACACTTGAGTGGGATAAAGAAAACATTTGAAAGATGTCCTTAGGCCACTAGAATTGCAGCCATTCAAACAGTTCCCAACAGTGGCAGGCAACACAGTGGGAATAATTGCATAACTCACACAGGCAAGCAGCATGACAACCATTATAGACTAAGCTATTACTCATCGACATTTATCTGGATTGATGAACCTGTGCACTGATTTGGTGATAATGGATTATGATAATATAAGTCTGTAATGGACTGCAAATGGTAATATACACATCCAGTGGGAATGTCAGGAAAGACACAAGCAACATACGTTTTATTCTTTCAACTACTGTTGGTTGGTGTGTGTGGGTGTGAGATGTGGGGTATTGGTGGGGTCAAACTGTGACAACCAATTCAATTGATTTGGCAAAAGTGTTTTAAGCTTTTTTTTATTAGGACATACTCTTTTCAAAATCTGCCCCATATTGCCCCTAAGCAATGTGTTGATAAGAAACATGTCATCTATGCATTTGAGTGCTGTGGCATCCTACAATGGATGACTCTAATCCACTGCCACGGATATCAGTTTGTATTCATTAAAACCCCAAACCGTTGCGCAACAGAAAACAAGACCTATCAAGTCAAACTATAATGTCTGTGCTAAAATGCACACACAGCTCCTGAGGCAGCTGTGGTCTTCTGATGTGGTTTTACAAAAGTGTTGGCATGCAAGGAGAAAAAACATAACACCATACTGAAGAAATGCAGTATCCCATTTAGTGGAACACCACCCCCCCCCCCCCCCCATTTCAAAGTCATAGCATAAGTGCTGTTGCCACAGAAACGATCACAAACAGGCCTCATTCTGCATACTACAAGTCTTTTTATGCTCGAAGTGAAGTGACAATGTTCATTCTCTCTCATCCACAACCAGTGCAGTTGCAACCAGCTGTCGACTTGGACTTACCAACCCTGCTGTGTCTCATCACTATCTGGATCCCTGCTTGACCTCTGAATGGACTTCAGCTTGACAGGGGCTCTGAGAGTGGTGGGCGGAATGCTGGTAGACATAGCACCTTGGATTTGTCCTTCACAGTCTAGCAGTGCTCTTGGTTTGAGGAGTTTAGCTAAGCAGTTATTGTAGACACCAAGGAAATTAACCTGTATTAATCATTTATAGATGCACATAAAAATATACTAGAAATCAATAATTGTTATACTGTTGACTTAGAAGAGACCTTCTGACACCTTAACATTTTAAAGATGTTAGTCAGTCTTTCCATTACTATCAATATGTACCAATTGGACAGCACACGTCATAACCACATTAGTAGTTAACGCTTCACTGCTTTGCTGCAAATAGAGGGTATCATGCCCCATAGTTGACCCGGTCTGCTTTGATACCAGGGATGAGACTCCAGAACCTCTGTTCTATCCTCTGACTAATCTGTGTGTGTGTGCTGTTAGTCATTCTTACTATTTAGTCTTTCAACTTCAGCTTTCATCTGCCTTCATCTGTCTTGCCTGTCCATTTTTTTTCCCTGTTTGTGTTAAATTCAGATGCATTTTATTTTTGTTTATTTTGTTTTATTAGCAGACTTATTTTTTGTCCACCTGAAGAAAAATATTTACCAGTGCTACTATCCTTCTTATTGAGCACAGAGGACGAGTAACATTTACTCTCATACTGTGTAATTTACAGAATTTAAATTCCTTTTGCCCCTTCAGTTACCAATTCCCATTCACTTTTTCATAACAGTATTTTTCACTGTGTGGTATCTGACCTCAAGATTTCAACTTTAATTTCCCGGCTGTGCACAAGGCAAACTTTTACTTTGACAAGGTAATATTGTCACTTCAATTTGATCTCTCTGTTAGGGAGGGATTTGTACGTCTCTGTGGCTTAACACGGGGCTGTTGAGTCTGGTGTCAGCTATTACCATAAATCCCACCACCAGCCCAAACCCTGAGAGGAAATAAAAAGAGACATGAGAACATTAATGACTTACTGAGTGGCCAACAGACATTCCCTTACCATGAGTTTGGGGTGTGTGTGTGGGTGTGTGTGTGTGTGTGTGTGTGGCGGGGGGGGGGGGTATTGAGCTAACCCTCCTCCACTGCCTGTCATGTGGAGCAGTGCAGCTCCGGAAGCCTCTCCATCACAGACTTACTGGCATATTAGGCAGCCTCTCTGCTCTGCTGCTGCCCAGAAAAGGTGGTTGAGCTTACCGCCAGCGTCTCTTCATCATGCTGGCGTCGTGGGTGTGGCTGTGCTCGACACGCAAGTGAAAATGTTCAAGTGCCTCGCACCTCCGTGACTGTGTGGGCATTTTTTCTTCTCTTTTTTTCTATAGAAGCGTAAAGAAATGAGAACTTATTGACTGGCAGTCACGGAGAGGCCATTAGCAAAGCCCAGTAGGTGGGGAGGTGAGGTATTCCGCACCTTGAGGGAGATTTGGAGAGAGATAGAAAGGTGGGGGAAGAAGAGAGAGAAGGAGGGAGGGAGAGAAGAGAAGAAGGGAGCGGCACAAATCACCATGATGCAGAAAATGACTCGGGCGGCGAGGCTGAGGTGTGATACTAAACCCCATGTTTATTTTGGATACGCCCATACACAGACGCCTCACTCAGAATGCCGCTGTCTAATTGCAAGCACTGATGTCAGCTCCCCGTCGACCAGCCGAATAGGCGTAACCTGATTTGGAGTGGCTGGTGTGCCAAATTCTGTCTGCATTTCTAAACAAATCAATTCACGCTCCAAATCCCAGTATAGCATCAGGTGTCACAACATGTAAAAATGACAATAATATCAGGCTCCTTTTTCCCCTCCCTGAGTCCTGGGTGGAAATGAGATATCAGAGTTAGTGTCACGCCTCCTCCCCAGGCCCCTCGGCAGCCCTGCTAGACGTCAGGATTAGCATCAACAGAAACATGGCTGTGTTTGCCCTGGAAAAGGTGCGCAGGTGCTCAGAGCAGAAAAGGAAAAATCAAGTCGGTTTTGAAAGGACTTGCACGGCACGCTATGAAAAGAGTCAATTACTGTACGCCAGGGTGTTGGCGTGAGTGAACAAGCGAGTGTGTTTTGGGTAAATGTGTTTTCTTTTTCCACAGAATTCACAGAGGCATGGAGATGAGGGCGAAATAGGTGGAGGTTGTCACACCTTGATTCCCATATTGGTACCTGCAGTGTTTTCCTTTAGTTCACCCTTGAAATCTGATTTCACTGAAGTTGTTGCTGTATGCTGGTAGGCTACAAAACATTGACAATCGAACCGCTGATGTGCCAAGGTCCTGTGAACTGCTTTCAAAACACCAGTAGCCTACTTATGTATTCGGGTGAATATACCATTTAATAAATTAATAAATACATACATATACTTCAAATAGTATATTAACCATTGATGGAAAGGGGTAATATGCATACATCTTTAAAACTGGGCAAAGTGGTGCCCATACCCCAGTGGAAGATGATGCCCCTGAAATGGGTGGAGGTTGTCACACCTTGATTCCCATCTTGGTACCTGCAGTGTTTTCCTTTAGTTCCTTGAAATCTGTACAGCTGTACAGCTGGTGGAAGACGGTACACATGTCAGTAAACATGTTTTCTCATAATGATTTACATATCGGTGATGTTCAATATTAGAGTTAGAGTTAGATTTTCACAAACTGTCAAAAAAGTCACATAACCAGCAGCCCTTGAATGTCTCTATACCAGCTGTCAGTATATGTTTACAGTGAGTGTGCTGAAATTAATGCAACTGCATTATTAAAGAAATGCTGTTTCATTGTTGCTAATTGTTGTGATAAGCTCATTATAAAGTAACTATTCTAAAGGAGGTTTATTTATTTGTTTATTTAATTATTACAGGGCCAGTCTCCTCTGAGAAACCTAGGGTTAACTCAAGGGCACAACGGTGTCAGCTGGGAATTACCCACAACTTTTCTGGCTACTGCAAGTTTTTTACAGCTACCAAAAATGATCAGCAAGCTAAATGTCAAATATGACATCACACTGCCAATGTATAACACAAAATGAAACAGAATAGTGGAAGGCTGTGGAAAAGATATAGTCAATCTCCACTAATACAGTGAATTGTGTCCATTCATATAACTGTTCAAGTTGTTAAGATATTCAAAGTTTTAGGTGAAAAGGGGACTTCTGACTTAAATGTGAGTTGACTGCATGACTAACAGATCACAAAGAACAGCTGAACTTGAAAAGGCTTGGCTCTTGGCATTTGCGAGATGAAATGTGGCCTGAAGTATCATTTCTTACTTGTTCTAAATCCAGCATATGTGACAGACTCGTGGGTGTATGTCTCACTAAGAAACCCACTCTTTGTTGCTCTTTCTTAATCTTCTCTGACACATTTAGGTGGTAACCAACACAGGACCTGATCATAGAGCCTAGCCAGCACTTGACAGGAAGTCTTACTATAGCTGCTTTCATACCTAGGTGTAAGTCTGCATGTTCTTCGGATGTCAAGCGGTTGGGCCATATATCTGAACAACATAACCGGACATTAGCCAACTCTTACATTACTCCCCTCCTAGTATTTCCTATGGGCATTATGTAAATGAGCTTGTGTCTGAGCAAAGCGAAGAACATGCAGAGATTTTGTTCATCAGCATGTTAGCATCATATCTGAATCACCTGAAGGGTCGGACCTCTGTTTGACAAAGCTTTGCATATACTGCGGAGGACGTGTCTGAAAGCAGCTTATCTCTCCAAGAAAGGTATCACAGCAATGATCACGTCTTGTTCTCTGAAAGCAGGAGATTATATCTCACAGTCTAAAATTGGACATGACTCTCCTGCTGTTCTTGGAATGAGTCAGGGGAAAACATGAACTTTCTTTTACCTGTCAACACAGTCACAAAACAATTTGGTGCTTTGTGTCTTTGATTTCAAATTCTGAGAGGGTTAGAGAATGTCAATTCCTCAGAAAATGCCTAGGGGAGGGGGGATTTCTAACATTCAACACATGTCTGGAATGCATTGTAACATACAGCCAAATTTATTTCTGCCATTTAATGACATGGTTACTTTTACCTTTGGTTTCCTTTTTAAAGTTTCTTTAGCCAGTTATTCCTGTATCAAAGTTCAAGTCAAACATTGTATTACCAGGAGAATTTAAAATGAGCTATTTTGCCTGGATATATTAGGCCTATACTGTATGTCTACTGGAGATCTAATACTTTAGGTATGAGGTTCCTTAAAGATAAGATTTGACATAGTGAAAGGGGATGGGAATGAATCTTAAATGTAGGGGTAAATCAAGACCACATGGGAATGAATCTTAAATAGGGGTATGATGCCAGCACAATGGCTTATTAAGACACATTACATTACATTTAGCAGACACTTCTTGACCAAAGTGACTTACATATGTCAGCTATATTACAAGGGATCACATTGTCCCCGGAGCAACTTGGGGTTAAGTGCCTTGCTCAAGGGCACAACGGTGGAAGCCAGGAATTGAACCGACAACTTTCAGGCTACTGCACGCTAGCCCAGCTCCTTAACCACTACACTACCACAGCCAAGGAGATACATCTAGGACGTGGCCACATAAGCAGTGGGGGATGCAGTTGCCACATCTGACGTGTCCAATTGACTTTGAGGAAGGCGCACCTGTCGAGGCCCCTAACCGCTGATGACAAACCACCTGACACCCGCTCCCAGCTGCAGTGCCGCTGTGACATTGGGCTTTTGGAGAAGCACGCCCCAGGAGACCATGGAGGGGATTATGGGAGCGTGACTTAAACACACATATACGCACACACGCACACACACACACACACACACACACACACACACACACATACACATGCACACAGAGGAGATACATATACACAGACACACTCCTTTTCCAAACACAAATAAACTTGCAAGCAATTCAAACAAGCCATTAAAATAAAATACATGCTCCCACACAAATGCACACACACATGTACACACATGAGAGCGCTGCCAGGTCATTGGTTAGGTTAGCTGATCCTTTACACTCCTTTTCCAAACACAAATAAACTTGCAAGCAATTCAAACAAGCCATTCAAATAAAATACATGCTCCCACACATATGCACACACACACACAAACACACACACATGTACACACATGAGAGCACTGCAAGGTCATTGGGTTAGCTGATCTCTCTAAGCCAGTTGCACTCTTTCTCTCTTCCCCTCTCTAAATCTGATAGAGCCATCCGTTTATAAGCCAACGCCCTGCCCCGCATGGTTTCATCAGGAATCCGGTGGGCTTCACAAATTGAGCAGTTATGATTTGGACATTCATCGAGGGATCTTTTTTTATGATGCACAGCACATGTGACAGCTTTGCTCTTTAAACAGAAAAACAGAGCTCTTCATCCACACACTCATAAGACTCTCCTCATCTCTTAACGTGTCCCCTAAGCCATTCCACTGGGAACCAGGAACACAAATCTGAAGTTGTTGTCAAACTTGAAATGAGCCCGGTTAACTGATATGCCAGCAAATGGTTGACCTGCTCTGCAGAGAGAACATCTCAAAGATGAATTATGTACCAAGGACTCTCCTCTCTCGTCATTGGTTTCCCTGGGCACTTAACTCAAAGGGCTTTGGGTAGTGGAGACGAGGGATCTTAGTCATCAGTTATGGGGAGTTATTAGGGCACAAGGGAGAGACTTGAGTCGTCCAGGGGTCACTATTAACAAGATATATGTTTATATACTTATGCTCTTATAGAATCTATAAATACCACAGTAAATGCCTCCATGAGAGATTATTTGATGTATTATTTATGGTGATATCTGGGTATTGTGTGCTTAGTGGAAAGGAAGACCATAAATCGTGTGAAATACCAGGTTCATAACTTCAAGCCATTACTCTTCTACTGTCCTTTCATGTAAACTGGGGTCTTATTATTTGCAACTAAATCCTTTTCATACCTTTGGGAAACAAAATGGTTGTTTCATTCATGTTATATGGTCACTCATGTTGTAACTACAGGTACAGTTGCTATTACCATGTAATAGAATAGCAGATTGGTTGTCATATTGTACTCCAATGCTTTATTCTTCTTGATTACTTTATTTTCTTCTTTTTGTGTAGTGGTTTCCAGCACACAGCTAATCTCATGAATCACAGTGTGTAGTGTAATGTGTGGTTTAGTATTCAGTTAAAGCTGAGGTCATTCTTTCTGTCCTCTGCCCATCTGACATCGCCATGTAGAAAATATTCTGGTATTTTCCACGTCCACTGTGGTCACATAATCATATCTTTGGCGAGCTCGGTGGGTGGGTGGATGTCGATTTTCTAATTAAAAATCCATGAACATTAAATGAAAGACTGGCCAGCAATTACCCATGTGAACCATGGTCTAATGAAATATTTTTTTTTCAGCAGGTAGAAGAAGTTAACAAAGTCTCCTCATCCATATATGCACTGGATAGGTTTTGATAGCCTGCACTGTTTGTGTAGTGTGGTTGCAGTATGTAAACAGAGATGGCATCAGACTTACACTGGACTGTTTGATGTTGCTGAATAAATTCTAAACGGGAGCTCCAGAATGTTGACATTGTCTGGTGGCTGCAGAGTTGCTGTTTAGAGGTGTCTGATTAGGCTGAGCCACCACAAGCCTTGGCTGCTACACAGAGGTGGCCTAATGAGGATACACAGGCACATCTGTCGCCACTCAGGTGGCTCTGTCCAACCTCTACTGTCATCTATACTGTCAGATTGTCCTGGCAGAGATCACATGGAGAGCTACAGGATTCGTTCTCTAACACAGCTTGGTGTGAATATCAAGCAACGCTTGTAAACCGCTCCTTGCACCAACATTGTTTGACATCTAATCAGTTCACAGGGGAGTTGCTGAGGTGTTAAAACTGTATGTTAAGAGGGGATCTGAGGATGCTACCCATTGCACCTTTCCACTGACAGCTCTCACTTGACTCCTACTGCAAACAACTCCTACTGGCAAATACAATATATGCAGATGAGGTATCTCACAACTCCAGGCGAAATACAAATCTCTTGTAAATTGGAAAATTACTCCAACTGCCCATGGCAGTTGGAGTAATTTTCCAATTTTAGGCAGCCTATTAAATAACTGGCTTTAATGGTTTGCAGCCTTCAGTCTATATAGTAAGGAGACATGGAGACACTTTAATATGTTGCTGTAATATTGCAAAGCATGGCTCCATGAGAGATGGCATGTGTGTGGAGATGCAGTGCATTAGTATTCTCTGCCTTATCCCTGTGCTCCGGCAGCCAGTCTTTTTCCTCCAACACCAACTGCTACAGACTCTTCCCGCCAGTCTGTCCCAACCCTGTTTCTCACAACAAATAAGATGTGTGGTAATATATACGACCTCTATGCCTGGCTGCTTATGCGTCTCAAGACGAAGGGATCTGACTGACTGGTGGTGTGTGCATTCACAATACCAAACCATGGCTGGGAACAAGACCACTGCTGGGCTGTGTCGGACTCTCAGTTACCTTAACCATCGATACAATGCGGTAAAAAATGTTGTGTCCATATCCAACAGCATACTTAAGCAGCACGACACAAGTGTGAGTGGGATCAATAATAGGTTATCGTCCTGATGCCTATGCACAGCCGTGGGGATATCCTTTATCAACCCAATGACCGTGAGTGTCATTGCTTTTATACAACAGGGTTGAGTTCAAGACGGACAAAATGTTGCAAAGAAAATTATTCATTGAATAGTGCTGATTCAATGACTGTTGAACACTCTGTTGATTGCGCGCAAGTTCTGACAATGCCAGTGTTTGTTTTCTTTTCTGAATTTATTCTAAGGCTCATTAAATCAATGTAAATAAAGGTTTTATTTTATTTTCAAGTTTTCATTCACATTTTCTGTAAATCTGTAAATTACTTTAGGTGGCTGCTGTGCTTACTGCTGTTTTAATACATCAGGTTTTGTACACATGTAGGATTACACCTCTGACACAACCACCAAAGCCTATTGTACATTGTTGCACACCATTACGGCCAAATATGTCACCAAACCATTGCAAAATGGTGCAAAGCCTTTTTGGTTTTTAACTTGCCCCAGTTCTACTCCCAAATACTCGGTTGACATAATGTTGCATTTTCTTTCACTTATTTTGTTTATTCTTTCGCTGCTCCAAAAATAGTTCCAAAGTTTGCCTGAACACACACAAGTTTAGAGAGGCTTGTGAACATTAATTTGTACACAGGCATGTTTTTGCCTTACATGTTAATTTGTTCATTTCCCTCTCCATTTGCCCAGTTTCCCCACTTGAAAACTGTTAAATATAATGATTTTAAAGTCGCCTTGCTTCCATTCAGGTCTCTTACTGTGAATGAATGGAATTTTGAGGTCATGCAATTCAGCAGCTGAAACATGGAGTGATTGCTAACAGTGCCAGGATATCTCCTCTTAAATGCCTTTAGTCCAGTCAGAAACTAATAAATCATTTTACTGTACCAAACTGTTAATATGCTACACATGGTTATATTTTGGTCCATCTTTGCCCCTCTGAAATTATCTTAAACTCTCTATAAATAATATTCAATCAATTTAATTTTCAATTCAATTTCAAGATTATGCTTATGAAAAATGTCTCATAGCAGTAAGCTTTTGATTAATCAAAGGCATAACCTTGATAGGATTTCATTACCATATGGCCAACTCAAAGCTTTGATCATCACTAAAAGAGAAACCATTTATTTTGTCAAAGCAGACAGAAGCTTGAGATATTTTAAAATTCTGCCCAAAAACTGCCTTTCACCAAGTTCGTCTGGCATCAGCACAGCACTTTTCCCAGACATTATCTCCTTTTGGTCTTGTATCACCATCACACATTTTCTGTGAAAGGCTGTCCAAAGCAAAGTTAAGGCAGACATGCTTTTGAGAGAGAGAGAGACATGGGAATAAAAAAGACCTCTCTCAAGACTTTTTTAGGAACTTCATTTTAGTGAAGTATACATAATGAATGGGATTTTTGCAATTTGACAGAAAAGGGTAGATGGATATCGAATTGAATTAAAGAGTCACCATCAGATCTGTCCATAATTTTCTAGCCAGGGATGGGTTCCCATCAGGACTTAATTCACTGGTAAAGAATGCCTCTGTGATTTCTTCGTCATTAGTTTGACATTTCCTTTTGAAGGGATATTTAAAATGTTTAGAAAGCATACAGTGCCTTTAAAAAGTATTCACCCGCCTTGGATATTTCCCCTTTTATTTTTTTTATACATGGAATCTTGATCAATTTAATTTGGCCTTTTTTACAATAATTTACAAAAATCCCCTCTTTAATGTCAATGTGAAAGCAGATTTCTACAAAACAATGTTAATTAATTAAAAATATATAATGCAATATAAGCGATCACATAAATATTCACCCCCTTAAAGTGACTGACCTAAATCAACAGCAGTCCAGACAATTCTTACTAATAGTCTCACAATTAATAAAATGGGGATCGTCTGAGTGCAGTGAATCTGTATAGTATAGTAATATAAAGAAACCTGCATCTGGAAGGTTCAGTCACTCGTCAATCAGTAATTCTGCCTATAATTCCTAGCCTGATGAGCCAGACCCACATCAAGATGTAGGGCCTGGGGACTCCCCATTCGCATTGCTCAGTCCGAGGGGCGGGATAAACGGTTGTCTTTCAAATTTCCTCTGCACACAATAGGATGGCGCTACAACTCATGAGTCCCATGCGTTTTCCCACCAGCGGAGGGAAGCTTAAAGCTTAACTCGTGTCACGCTGTTCGCCAACAGCAACATCCATCTTCTTTGTTTTAATTAGCAGGGAATTCACGCCGACCCGTTGCAACTCTGCCATCAATCATTGTGTTAAGCCCGCCTACCGACTCTATACACGATGTGATTGGCCTGATCAAAGTTTAATTTTTCCAGCTCGCAAGCGAGTTGCATTATAATCTGCTGCCGCTAGGGTGCCTCTAGATTTCTAGGCTATATAATTCCACCATGAAGAGAGGAACACTCCAAACAACTCAAAGAAAAGATTATTGAAAAGCATAAGTGAGGGGATGGATACAATGTTCAAGTCACAGAACATCCCTGGAGTTCAGTGAAATCCATCATTAAGGAATGTAAGGAATATGGCAAACGTGCAAATCTGCCTAGAGTATTTTGGCCATGTTGCCAATAACATATGTGAGTCGTGTGTGTATTATTTTTTTTTCAATGGAATTGGTCAGAACTTACATAACATTAGATTCCATTAGAGGCAGGCTGACCGAGGAAGATGAACACAAACAAGATTTTCCAGTAAAATACCACATCCAGGCACATCTGGACCAAAAGCACAATGCTGGTAATTTGGCAAGGCCTCAAGTGCTCAAGGAACATCACAAAGCCACAGGGAATGAGAACAACCACAAACACAACAGACTGGACCAGCAAGTGCTCTTGGACAATTCACTTCAAATGAGCATAAAGTGCAGTTGGAATACTGTACAATGAAACAACTATAAGACTATTGTAAACTATGATACTATAACAAATAAAATGAATTTAACTTTAGTCTTATATTGGGCCAGAGACTATTTCATCTGAGTAATTTTGACCATTCATTCTGCCATGCGAGTGCCACACTTTGGAAGACTGGCATTGCCATGATGGTATCATCTAACTCAATGGGCAGAAATAGCATCTTGAATGATGACTGGATGTCAGCCAGCACAATTCTATTTGTGACTTTCAAGGCAACAATGTAGGCTTAAACCAGATGCACTATCTTCATCGGAACCACTCAATCCAGCCAAAGAGGGTCATGGTGGTGGTGTAACGTGACTGAAACTGGGATATAGATCACTTGAGTTACGCCAGCTTATGAGGGGAAAGGAGACCAGAGTTCACTCTCAACTTAGCAAAAAACAGTGTATTAATATAGGCACAGACGTTTAACTGTTTGTGTGTGTATGTGTGTGTGTGTGTGTGTGCGTGTGTGTGCGTGTGTGCGTGCGTGCGTGCCTGCGTGTTTGTGGTTTATGTCTATATCAAGGCCACAGTGTCCTAATACTCAAGGGGCTCAAAGCTTTTCAAAGTATGTCAGTGACTGAAAACAGCTATATGTGTATAATGGAAACATAAATATGCATAATCGTGCTATAAGAGTTTCCAGCTTGCAGTAAATATGCCTCTGGGTTTTCACATAATGACTGTTAGTTGAAATAGGGAGTCATTTTTCCTAACTGTATCATATCACTGTGCTAAATCATAAATATATTTATTGCACGAGCCTACAAAACGCAACTGTAAACCATAATTATTTCATGTAGACACAGGACAATTTGTCATCCTTATAGAGAATATCTTATGGGCATGACAGGGTGAAATTTAGAGCCCTTACTGATAACAAGTGGCTGTACCGTATTTATCTTCATTGATTTTATCCATGCAAGCCTGCTTTCTGTTGCATTACAATTAGAGCAGAATAAAGTATAGCTCACTTTTGTCTGGGGCTACGGGGTCTCGGAAAGTTCACTTGCGTATGCAGAGGTAATTAACCCTACTTGAGATGATCAATTTGCATGTATCACGGTTTCTTAATTGCCTTTCCCCCACGCATGCGCGTGTCTGATGATGTAGCAACGCTCAGGTGTATGCATAATTTATTAATCGGCGTACAGTAGATACAGAGGTTTGTTTGAGAGATGCTTTCAAAATAGTCTCTTTTTGACTCTCTAGGCTTGAGAGATCACAGGAAATGTGGGCTGGACACACTAAGCTCTTAATCTTATTCAAAGCATTTGCTCGCGGGTCCGGAACATGGATGGCGTTGTAAAATCCTTTGTTCTCACATCCACTTTAAAAGTTAAGATTGAGGAGGACTATGACCAGGTGTCACAATTATTCCTCAAACGTCACACGTTTGGAATCTGATTCAGAAAGTAACAGGCCACCTGGTTTCAGTGCTTTGGGGGAGCATTTCTGTTCAGGTTGATGGAGAGTAATTAAAAGTCTTCAGTGGTGGCTTGGATTGCTCTTGAATAAACTAGATGTACCGCAGAGCGGTACAAAATATGACCGCCGCCCAGTCCAGCACATGTTTTCCACAAAAATAAGTCACGTTGAAAGGCATATACGATTCTAACTGTCTCACTAAATTGCATTATGCACACTCAATTCTCACTGGTATCTGCTAGACAACAAGTACCAAAACATGATTAGTTCACAGATTTCACATGTAATATACATTTTATACAACCCCTCCCCCATCTTGCCTGTTCATAATTCTGAGAAATTCTTGAATTGTGGGCATGTGTGCGTGTACATGTTTATGTTTATGTGTGTGTGGGTGTGTGGGTGGGTGTGTGTGCGTGCATGTGTGTGTTTGCCTGTTTATGTGCCTGTGTGTGTGCATGTGCATGCATGCGTATATATGTCTACTGTGTGAGTATGTGTCATACGTAGCAGTCCCTCCAGGATTTCGCAAGGATTTTTTGAGATTGTTGAGATCTAAAATGCCTGATTTCGCGACAACTTTTCTAAAAAATTGCGATTGAAGTTGCGGTGTTTTTAGCTGTTTGTTGCGAAGAAATTGCGAGAGGAAGTGAAAATTGCAAAAATAGTTGCGATTTTTTTTAAAATTATTTTTTAATTGAGGGTAATTAAGGTTAGTAAGACCAAAATTACACTGCTCATCTTGATGCTTATTAAAAAGGATAAGTAAAGGTAAATAATAAGGGTTACAGAAAATCAAAGTAGGCCTCCTTTATTTGTGTAAATACTTTGACTAGAGTAATTCACAAAGCAGTATAACCTTTTGTAGAACTGTCCAAAAAAGACAGCCCCCTAAAGAGATGGCATCATGTCATATGTTTCAATACATTCATATATGTTGTAATTCATATTAAGTTCATATCTTTTTAATAATTCATATACTGTGACTTGCATAATTACTAATAGCCAACTAAGTATCTAGTAATTTCATATTGATTTAAACTATTAGACTACACTTTTCTTTAATGTTATTACATTGTTGGTGTATAAGTCTAATTGACTGCCTGCCACTTTAAGGACGTGAGAGTAGCGTAATAACATTTCTAAGTGGATTGGAACCCTTGCACCTCACTGTGTTCGGCTAAGATTGGAAATAACTTTTTGCATAGTGCATTACGATATGTGGATGGAATTCGGGATGTTTTCTATGACATTAGTTAAAATAAATGTTAAAGAAAACTTGTATGAAATCATTCTTGGATCATAGAAGAGGTAAATGTCTTACAATGTTATTAATTTCTATGATTTTGGTAGCACTACACAAACTGAGCCCACAAGCTAGCAAACATGACACGAGCTAAAAGGACATCTCCAGGTGTAAACGCTTGCCAATGGGTTGCATATTGTAGCCTACTCAAGTGTCAGTAAACCAAGTAGGCCTTAATTAACTTACTTTCATAGCCTAGGCAGGTTATCAACACCAGGTTGAGAGATGCAAGTAAAGCAGATCATTATCGTTAGCCTTCTATTTATTGTCATCAAAACTGCAGAGGAGTGAACAAGTTAGGGCAGTCTCTGGTGTCTGCAGACGTGAGTGTGGCGTCTGACTCAATATTCTGCGCGAGGGACTGTTGTGGTAGGTGAAATTTCACGGGGAAACCATGATGATTGGTCAAATTTGCGAAAAAGTTGCAGTGTGTTTGGACAAAATTGCAAGGTCGCCCAGAATTCACGAGGATTTGCTGAATTTGCATTAATTGTTACGATCGCAACGTCGCGAATTCCTGGAGGGACTGACGTAGGATTACTGTGAATGTATGTGTGTGCGTGTGTATCTGTTTATGCACATGTGTGCATATGGAATGGGTTTACATGACCCCTGGAGGCAAACATACGCAAAAAAATGGTCATCCTAGGCCATACGGTTCTCAAGATATTCACAGAAAACTGTGTCTGCCCTACCCTCCTTTCGGGGGTCCAGTCCAGGGGGGGGGGCTACAGATCAAAACGAAAAGCGATGGTTCCATAACCTGGCAATAGCCAGATGAATTTCGCTCCGCCTAGCTCCACTCATCCATCTGGAACCGATCCATTGAAGTGTTGCTTCAGAAGGCTGGGCCTAATCAAAAAATGCTTGCATATGATTGAATAAGCCACTTGTCCGTCATATATTGACGTGCTACTTCAACCACTCACATCGAAGCCAACCCGTGACGCTAATAACAGACTCACAGTCTTCTATGCTATGTCACATCTATGAAACTCCCGCCCTGCGTCCTGATTGGCTAAACCATAAAGTTGGTTGGAGAAATCACTCTCAATGGAAGAGGTCCCAGATGGATGTGAGTGAAGCTAGGCGGAGCTAAGCGGAACGACATTCATCTGGCTAGGGTCAGGTTAATGGTTCCATGCTATCAATGTGGGGTTACATGCCCACCAAGTTTCGTGTACCCCGGTCTTTCAGTGTCCCGGGAATCCTTGTTGGTGTACGGTCACTAAATGTACACATAAATTATTATTATTATTATTGTAAGGCCCCCCATGAATGAAAGTCCACGAAACTTGGCATGCATTCGGAGGGTGTCATAATGATCCTACGCTTTCAATTTCGTGCAATTTTGACCATGTCAGCCAGAGATATTGTGATGAAAACACCTAATGTTTTGCTTTTTAATTTTTAACTAGGTGGCGCTATACATGAAATACGTGGTAATGGGATAGGTTGACATGTCCCCTTAAGACCAACATACAGAAAAAGGTGGACCTCCTAGGCCCTACGGTTCTCGAGATATTCACAGAAAACTGTCTCCGGCCACCTACAGGCCAGTTGGTGTATAGTAACATAAATTAATTTATTGTGTGGCCCCCCATGAACGGAATTTCACGAAACTTTGCTGCGCGGCGGTCATAATAAGGCGTGACCCCAACGTGTTGTGCATATAAACCCAAGTCACAGAGAAATGGAAATCCTGGCACTCTGACAGACAAGGATATGCAGGTATGCAGTGCTGCAATACTGTATCACTGGATAGATCTGTGATGGAAATGCCTTAGTTATCTGAAAGGGACAAAATGCACCTCTCCCTCATATAAGTCATATAGATTTGCAGAGCCAAGGAGATTACCTTTTCTCCTTTTTTATTTTTTTCTTTCTGTCGTTTCCCCTCATCTGCCCTACGTGCTTACTCTGCACAAACTCAAACAACACAGCCATTTCTGTGTCTCGAAGGGTAGTGATGAGAACACATAAGCAGCTTGTAAAATAGTCCAACCAGCAAAGCAATAGTAAAGCTACTACAAAGATTGCTTTTCACGCTGTAATGCTTTTCATGAAAGTCAGAAACAAAATAAAAAAGACAGTGGAAAGGCCAAGCTAACTGGCATCCTGGTTTGTCTTCAAACAGTGAAAGGCTGTCCTGACAGCCTTCTTGTAAATAATGAAGAAATGCTTTGCCAAGTACCTAAGGATCCTGCCTGAAGGGAGAAATCCAGCAGCTCTGATGCACCTGGCAGGCACATCATTTTAAACAGGGTTACATAAGCCCCTTAGTGACTAATCTATGTATCTATGCACTGATTATTCTCCTGTTCACTCACCTTTTTCCAGGACCACTAAATCAAAGATAGATCATGCAGAGTGCTAAACACTGAAAGAAATGAATATCAAGTTGATTTGCTCTATTTCCAGGATAAACTTTAACATTGGATAAGTGTACACTTAAGTGTGTAAGATAACACGGTTGTAAAGCAAACTACTGTAGATGTCACATTCTCTCCATCCCTACTCCTGCAACTCCTTGTAAACTGGAAGTCTTCAATGCCCTGCCCTTTGCATGCCTAATGATTCTTGATATTGTACACAGGTCACAAACCTGAATCCCAACACAACGCTTGGTGTGCATCCAGAGTAGAGTACCAATGTACCAATCCAACAAGACAAGCTTTCGTTAGGTGGCAACACACCACAAGTGGTTATGGACTTGGTTGATGTACCATCTGAGGCCAACATACCACATAGATATTTCGTAATCTTGGGCCAATGGTTAGTGAGTTATTTCGCCAAAACTGCTTTTGGTCTCCCTAGCTTTCGGGGGGGCTAGTGCAGAGAGGGGATGGCCCCCAGGGACCGAAAGCTTCTACTCCTTATCAGCCTAGTGGGGTTCAGTGGCCACCCAGTGTCATATACCCCAGCATTTCAGTGTATCAGAAATCGTTGACCAAAAATCTGATGGGGGAAAAAACAAAAACAGAAAAATAACTTACCGTGCTTCATTTGCATCAAGTTTTAGCAGAGTTTCGGGAACATTTTGATCTCAAATTCTGACCGTGTCAGCCATACCCCATTAAGAATGTCATTCCTTCTTACACCTGTTCTTTCTTAATATTGAATGGAGAAACAGTCTGCTCTCTCCATCTGAGTATTTTGAACAGATTGCCACCCCTTTCCAACATTAGTGAGCAATGGCAATCAGCATTTTTTTCTCTGTGCAATTTTTTTCAACACTTCTATCTTCAGTCACATTTGCATGCTGGTAGCATGTGTTGTCACAGGGCTGTTTAACACGAAGACCTTCGCTCTGCCTGTTTGTTCAGCCCTGCTCATCTCTGCGGGATATAAGTACAAGAGGCAGGGAGGAACAACTTTTAATTGGGTTGATTTTGCTAAAGCATGTCACGCACAGAGATGCCCAGCAGCTTTTTTGGGGGCTGCAATTTCTCTCAATTTAGCCAATTCACTTGCGAAGGCATCAACATTTCCTTGGAATTAATGTTTCATTAGTACCATGTTGTTTTTTTTCTTTAGAGGCGGAGGATGTTTAAGTCAGGGCAGGGGGGCAATGGTAGGGATAAAACCATGTTTCTACTTGGTTTGTTCTCTGCAAAAGTAAACTCTAGAAGAACAAGCTTTGTTGAGCCAAGGCTTTTCATGACGCAGCATTCTATTGTTTTGTAGATGACTAGAACATAGTTTCTTCTCATTTATTGTTCAATTATGAAACAGATTTCTCCAAAGCATCTCAGTAAAATACCTTTGACACAATAATTGTGTGGCTCTGAAAGAAAATAATGAGTAATCTCCACATGAAGTGTCACTTGAGCTTTTCTACTTTTCCACAGATAAATCAGTGTTTTGTGAAAACCCAGGGACAGGGCATTTTGCCTCAAGAAAGAGCAGAGCTTGCATGGACCCTGGCATTCGGAATTTAATTCCACATATGCACCAACTTGCAGGTCTCCAATGGCTAGTTTGTTCAACTCTTGTCATCAGATGTGGCGAGGTGAGCTGATCCCATCACTGCCACAGGAGAAAACAGCTGAGACAGCTGAAGACAAGTCCAGCCCTCTCCGAGGGAGGCAGGGGCATCCAACTGAGTGGACATATTGGATGAACCACATCAGACAGGTGAGTCAAGTGGAAGGAAAATTACCTCCGGCCAGATTCAAGAGGACCAGGATTAAAAACTGTGAAAGGGAGGCGATCTTACATAACATGTGTGTGTGTATGTGTGTGGTGTATGTGACAGTGGGAGACAGAGACAGAATCCCAAATAAGAGATGTGACCAAACCTTTCAAAGATTTTTAAAGGACTTGGGACTAGCTATTGGAAAAGATGGCCTCTAAAATCAGTATTCCTTTGGCCAACTCTCTCACACACACTCTCTCTCTCTCTCACTCACACATACACACACACAGCAGGGTTGTTATCCTTGTTCTAGTACAACCACCACACTCGTTGTATGTGTATCAGTGTGCACTTGCCAATCGTGCTGCAGAAGTCCGAGATTGTGGCACAGTGGCACAGGCTCCGGCATGCTGAAATCCCATGAGGCTCAGCCACAAATAGCCCTGAAGTATGGAAATGTTTACGCCCCGCTATAGCTACAGACCAGTAGTTAGTCAATCTTGATGCAAAGGCTAGAGTTCACATGACCTGCTGGCAGTGTTAATGTTTTTTTAGAAATGAAATAAATAACTCTTTCTCAAATCATATTTCACACCATTACAGTGGGGTTTCAGCCCCCAGGGCATTCTCACACAGAAGCATCGGGCTGAAGAATAGCTGACAGTCGAATTCCTCAGACCAGTGAGTATGTGTGGTGTGTGTGTCAGTCGCTCAGACAGTAACCATGTCCATGTCTGTTTACCTGTCTTAATATGAAAATGTTCAGGTGGAGTTTTGTAACCCTGTTTGGTGTCCCAATAACACAGAGATTAATATTATGTAACAGCCTTTGACCTTTCTGTTTAATTGGTCAAGCCAGGTCTGGGGTCAGTAATCACACTTAGGGAAGGAAGGGATGACTATACATGAAGTTATACACATACTGCTGCAATGAAATAGTCTTTATACTTAGTTTATCATATACTACCACTGGGCACTGTATATTTTCTGTTATGTGAAATAAACATTACCTCCATGAAGGCATAATGTTTAAGTACTGTATCCTGGGATGTAAATGATTAGACATAATCAGTGAGCACTTTCATGCAACACTAAGTAGATGATATTTTTCACCTCTTTAGAATGTGGAGTGTGTCTGTGCCATGTGTGGTAAATGTGTCATCGTAAATAAATTAGATACATGAAAACTGGCTTCATTCCAAAATGTTCAGTGACTGGATTTATGGCCATGTGATTCAGTGATGTTATTTGACACTGATATAGGGTGTGTTCCAAACGGGAGACAGCTGCCTACTGCCTCCCTCCCTACATAGAGAGCTGTCTCACTAGACATGACTTTGGATTAAATGCATCTTTTAAAAATGAGCGTAGCACTCTAGAATCTTTGGTTAACACTACGGTATGACGTTAGCAAAGGCCTGACGTTAAACTAAATTAGCTTACGTAAGCTAGCAGGCTAACGGTATAAATTAGTTTTACGGCCGGCATATACTGTATATCAGACCAGACGCTATTAATGGTTACAACAATGGCATAATCAGATAGTAAATTGTTTATTTCTAATCTGTAATCTGCAAATCTAAGCAAAATAAGATCACACAAATGACATTTTAAACAGATTCAGCAGCCATTACCGATGTCATCCGCCATGTTTGTTTACCTTTCACAGCTGTTTCAGACGTTGCCGCAAGGGATTATGGGTAGGAGGCAGCATGAAGTGTGGATCGATGCTGCCTTCAAAAATGACCGTTATCTGGGAATTCTAAGATATCTTAAAAGGCAGCAGAATTTGTTTTTTCGGTTTCGAACCGCACTTGCTGCCTTGCTCCCCAGTTAGATATCTTAAAAGACAGCAACTTTACCCGTTTCGAACACACCCATAGTGTGGTTGGTAATAGGCTTTAAATCAGTCCATAAAATGCCTCATGCCATGCTTTTAATATTTGATGTCCAAACAGTGCAGAGAGGATTCATTGTTGTGAATTTCCTATGAGCTGCTGGATGGTGGTACGAACAAATCTATGGAGGATGCTGCAAGGCCAGGACAGCTGATAGAGAAAACAAAACAAACCTACAGGTGGTGGACTTCGTGGATACTGAATCAATTCGGTTTATTGTTTATGGTTATGCGTTGTGGAGACTGACACCGACATGAGTGCGGTGCACACTGCTTTCGACATTCGATTATCAATACAACCCCGCCCACCAGTGCCAAAAACTCTGCTGCCACCTCCACTGGTGTGGGGGGTTGTATTGAGAATAATGTTGTCAAAGTAATCGAATGTTGAAAGCGGAGTGCGCTGCAGTCATGTTGGCACCGGTCTCCGCAACGTGTTAAGATTAAGTCAGAACAGGGCAAAGTCGAACGGGGAATAGTATCTATATGCTTCAGTGTCCAAGAGAGATAATGTTCCTTTACCACTGAGTACCGCATGTGATAGATAATGAAGAAAGTAAAGTCATCTTTGGTAATTTAACCAATGTAGAGTGGCCTTTTAAAGCAACCAATGGGGTTCCATTCAAATGAGCGGCAGTTTAAATCATTAATTTAGGAACAGCATGAAGTGAAATAGGACTAACACATTTTGTGCAGCTATTCAACATTTCAATTGATTGAATGAAATAGAACAAGGAGGGCATAAATTAGACGATGCATATTAAACAGGGTTTCTGAGCATTGTCTTCAATTACTCCATTGTCTTTGATTAAACCACCTCAACTCTCTGCATCTACACCCCCCCCCCCCAACCCCCCAACACCACACATACACACACACACTACACATACACACCTTTGCCCTGCAGACATCTGTAAACAACAGGCATTCTTCATCTTTCGTTCACCCATAGCAGAGCTACAGATGTGCTGAATTTCAAACATGGGTTTTTGAAGAAGACAGGCTCTTGTGCATCACCGCATTGCTGCCAAAGCGTTTGAGGCACTGTGGCAATAAAGACGTATTTTGCCTCCTGCTGCCTCGTCATAATTGACGCCCAGACGGAGCGTTTCGCCATTTCAAGAATTCTGCTCTGGAGATGTGCAATGCATAAAACATGCAAATGCATTTGTGTTCATGCAAAAATAGCACCAATTACTATGCTCTTTAACAGATAAGCCACAGTCAGATGGGGGAAGGAACTAGCGTTGAATCACATCTGTGTGTGTCACTCTCAAAGGTTGTATGAGAAGTCCTATTCGGGTCAGAGCGCTTAGTTACTGTAAACACTTTTTGTCAGCAGCAAACATATGAAAATGTGGATGACTGTAAAAACCTGACAGCAAATATCAGACATTCAAGTTAGTGTTAAAAAAATGATGTGTGGTGAGAGTGAGGTCAAAGCATTTACAGATTCCATTTGATCACCCCATTGTAAAAAAAGTCTCTCCTCAACATAAGGAGAGTAATGATTTTTGGACATTTACAATATTCTTACAAAACAATTACTTGTACTGTATTTCTTATCCCTGTCTCAGACTCACAATCAACACCATCAAACTATCAAGGACCCAATCCAACACATATAAAAGAGATACAATTTCTGACACATATTGAAACCTATTTAACAACTAGATGTTACAAAGAGGTACAAACCACTTACAAAGAGGTGGTTTGGATATAATACAGGTGATATAATTGAAAAGTTGGCATCTTTTGTTTTCTGATGAGACATGCACAGGCATTCTTTAAAGGCCACCAGCTCAAATGAAACAATCTTAGTGAGACACCGCCACATCGAAGCTCCCCATACTAAGTTGTTTCTATTTATCTCAGTGCCCCTGGTAATGGCCTCACTGCTTCAGCAGCAGGATGCTTGCACCATTAACAGTTTCCTGAGTTTCTTATCTCTCAATTCCGTTTGCTCAGGGATGTCCGGTAGGAGAATAAAACAAGAAGAGCTCCAAACACACAAGACCTGTGGGTGTACAATAAGAAGAAAATACAGCAGTTTATAATTAACATTTACTGAACATGAGTTGAAGAGGCCATTAATTAACTTTTCATTTGGAGCTTGTTTTGATCCAATTAGAGATTGGAATAAAGCTGGGGAGAAACGTTTCCCCCTCTCTGGCTTGGAAAAATGAATTGTAAGAACTAACCTTGTTCCTAAAAGCCCCCTTTCCCCTGTTTCCCACCCCAAAACAACAAACGGAAAGAGTCAGGCATTCTTAAATTCAGTACCTCAAATTAAATAAATAAAACACTTGTTTTCTGAGGCATGTGCTCCAATTACAGGCTAAAAAACATAAAATAATAAAACAGCAATTATTTTCCCACAGGGATAAGACAAGGATATAATCGTATCAAACATCTCAAGCTGTCATTTCCACACAATTCACACAATTCAACAGATACTGACATACAGCAACTCATTAAAGGAGAATGTGGACTTCATCTCCCTCTAGTAGCCCATATGGTGGAGTAGGGCATGCTTACTGAATCTTCTGAATCTTCTTCAGACTTTTTTGCCTCTCACTACATTGTACAGAGCAATTTGCTCTGTACAATGTAGTGAGAGGCAAAAAAGTCTGAAGGGGCTGTGTAGGGACTCACGTTTTGAGGCGAGGCCCTGTCATCGGAGGCAAATACATAGAGCCTGTTTAGAACCTTTTAGAATAGACTAATTTTGAAAATCTACCTTTGATTTGTAATTCTGAGCTTTGCCTCTGGTGCACCCACAATAATGCTGTGCAGAGATCGCTTACCTAGGCCTATAAGAGCCACACAGAAAACCTTTTCATGAAGGTTTGTTGGAAGTTAGTACGAACACTACAGATGGCTGTGGAGCAGGGCCGTAATCATAATATACTTTGAGGGGGACGTGTTCAATAATGTTCAATATTCAAAAATGCTCAAAATGTCCCCTCCAATAACAAGACATAAATTGTTAGACTACAGTAGTATCACCCGCTGTTGTGCAAAATAATCACTTGTTACAAGCTGGAAAACGGTGTGCTAAAATGGTCAAATATCTGACAGAGAGGAAGTGCATCGCTGAGATGATGAAAACACTGACTTGACTTGCACAATTATGCTCTCTTGAGCTATATCACTATACTGGAAATATGAAATACCAACTGAAAAAAGCAGATGTATTTTATGTATTGTAGATGTAGAGATTGGTCCTGATTACACTTACAGTACACTCCCCCTCTCACACCCCCTGCTCAATCCCAATGACTTGCTCATCCCCACTGTTGGTAGGCCTGTACTTTTGAACTGTTTTGGATGTGTTTTCTACAGTATATAGCCTTATTGGAGATTTAATAGGATAAATGATCGAGTGTATAGGCTACAGTATTTCATTTTGATCCATGGTGTGGCTTCTGTATTTTGAAGTTTAGTTGGATACATTCAAAATGAGGGTATTTGGGATTTTCATTTTAAAATACCTGCTGATCCTTAATTTGTAAAATTGTAGTTAAAAAAATGCCACATTTACCTACAATATGAATAAATCACTATTATTAGTAGTGGTAGACCTATCAACTATAAATCAACAAGAATTCTGGATATAAAAAGTACAGTCATATCTTACATGGCTAAGAAATTGTCTTATTTCATAGCCATACTGATGGATTCTTTAGATATCATGCTCTGTCCGTTTTCAGCAGCCTACAAGGGATCGGTATAAATGCTACCCATTCGCCAGCTATTTTCAGTCAGCATGCGCTCGCACCGAAAGGAGGCTGGACACCACTTTGAAAACCCGTTCAAGTGAGATACCGACTTTGACGGGTGTGTTCAATATTGCGTGCGTAATTTTTACCTGGCAGGTCGGAGGGGACATTTTAGGATACATGTTGCTCACTTTAAATGACTGAACCAAGGCACAGGAAGCGGGAGCCGCGCCGGGATATCCCCGGGAATAAGCACTTTCAATATGTCAAGATGCAAGCAGCCTTACTCCAATGTTGGGGCCACTACAACGTCGAAAGATGGAGGGGAACACTTTTGAGGAGTAACATTCTTTAGCCTATAAGGAAATGCTTAACTCCGGAGAGACTGCATGGACAGATCGCCTAGTTTCACATTTTGTTTAATTGCCACACACGCCAAAATAATTGTGCTTAGGCTACTGGAGCATATTTACACAATGGATTTCATAATAGGCTACTCGTTTTTAAAATATGCTTTAAGTGTTCTGTAATATAATGGACTGTTTAATTTAGTAGCTCAATATTTCAACTATAATTGTGCGATTAGTTCTGCTCTTGGAGTTATCACTGCGCATGAGCTTCCCAGATTGCGCTGAGATGCGAAATATATGCAGTGTGTGTTTGAATTAGATACTTAATTTCCTCGGGATTCGTCCTTATGCTACCAACGAATGGGAAAGACTTAGAAAGTGCATTTCATCACAAAAAGATATAAGCGTAGAACTGTAGGCTAACAAAGAACTGTGTGAGAAGTTGTTATTCACTCTTTTCGATGGACAGTAGGATGCGACGAAGACAGGACTTTTTTCCATGGTAAGTTGTGTTTAAGTTGTTTTACGAGCTCTTTTCTTAGGGTATTGTTTCAGTTTCCGAGTACAGTTCTCCAGAATACATTTTCAATCGGTCTGAATAACGATATAAAACGTTGGTTGAAGTTATATCTAGGTTTATGTCTAGTGTGGTTTCAACGTGTCTTACCGGAGAAAAAAAGCATCCAATTCTCCGTCATGTTTCATATTTGGAATGCTTGACGAGCGAGCACACTTGAATCACTTCGATCCAGTTGATGGTGCATTACTGCGCGTGGACCAGCACACGCTCGAGCGCACCGGGCTTAGAGGCGGGAACGAGGCATTAAGGCAACCTCCTACTGACTGGAAGACTGGATTGGATTTTCTTTCACCTAAACACTAAAGTTTAATGTTAATATGACGTGTTTATGGCTGTTTGGAAAACCGACTCGTTACCATCTCAGGGGAGCAATTAAGATTTGAAAAATGTCTTTAATTAAAGGGAACCAATAATCCTCTGTGGGATGTTTCAGATTTTCCACCAACCATACCCCTTGACCTCTAACCTATAGCTAATCTTTAAGGACCTAAAGTGTAAGAGCTTTTTGGTATTTATAGTTGCTGAAAAGAAGCAAGCAAACAAGAGTTCATGTAAAGATCACATCTGGAATTGATAGATGTTACCTGGTGCATAAAAGTGAGGGATTTGGTGATTCTATGTCTGGGTTTTAGTAGGCCTCCCAACTGGGTTTAAAGCAGAGTGATGCCTGTAATTTCCGCACTTTTAAAATGAAAAATGAAACTCATCTAGCCTAGTAGACACACTGGGACATGGGGGTTGTATCTTCATAATTAGCTTACTCATGAAGACATAGACAGTGGCCTTAATGCATATACTATATTGATATATAGCCTACTGATACAAAATAACAGTGCCACACACATTCTTTCTTTCTTTGTCTCTCTCTCTCACACACACATACACACACACACACACAGAGACTAGGGATCTGAAATAAGCATCCATAATGCAGTTTTGAGTTCCAATCATGACATGTATTTGAAGTAACCAATGGTTTTCATTTCATCATCACAAGGGTGGTTAGGTTTAGATATTTATTGCATGAGGTGTAAGTATGGAACTGGGACCCTGAGAGATGATGAAACTCAAGCTAATATTGCAAGAATAAAGCATCAAAGATGACCTACACTCATTGTGCAGGGACAGTAAGGAATTTACTGACCATCTCCTCTATCTCAATTTTCATTACCAAGTCCCTTTCTTAACCACACCCCCCATTCACCTAACCTATTAAATTGGCGTCTCAGTTTTTTGGTGAAAAATATTTGCCTTTTAAAGGTGCCCACACATATTTAATTACTTTGTGGTAATGTCTGAAGTTCTACCTTGGACTCTGTAACATTTTTTTGTGGAAAAAATGCCTTGGTTACCTTGTTTCAAGCCATTCTAGTGTGGTATAGAAAGCCTGCAGGAAGACTCCTTAGCGCCAGTTCTCATTAACATTCAACGAGCTAAGCTGCTTGACCCTGATTGGCTAACAGCTAGTCGGTTTCGTCCATAACATGACAGCTGTTATCAACTAATTTTAGCTTAATGGCATGAACTTAGCTTGGCTAGCGATTGCTAGCATTGTCCAAATGGGCATAAAAGCTGCTAGGCTAGTGAGTGCATTAAACCTGTATAACATAGCACTTCCTTGAGTTGACAATAGTGTTTTACTTGGGCTGGGCTGGGCACTCGTCTTAGACTGCCGCGATGGTACTGCTCCAGGCTTCAAGAGCTGATGAATAGTAATGAACTCAGTCAATACCACGTCAGACTGACCAGCTTTTGTAATTGACCTGATTTCTCCGCTTATTTCTATTCAGTGGCTAGAGCTGACAGAGGAGGTAGCAGTTCATTTTCACATTCACAACATAACACAAACCCATATGGACCTAACATATTTTAAAAAATAAAAGTAAAAACGGTTTTGTCTGGCAGGGCACATTTAAAGCAGAACCATGCAAGTTTATTAGATGAATATAACAGCTTCAAAGTAATTTTGATGGTAAACAAACTTGTAATATGGGAGAATCGCGCACGTAGCGTAGCTGGCAGTGCCCCGCATAGCTGCAGCACCCCACAGGCAGAAAACCAGCCTTGCAATTCTGCTATTTGGAGCCCCAGTCAAATCTTGTGAGAACTGTAAAACATTACCTAGTTAGCACATATGGCTCTTTGGAGATAGATTGACTTTGCCTGTTGCTAGTCCTTCAGCTCCAAAACAAATGCACATGTAGCCTACAGAGGTCCAAGGGGGAAGGGCTCAAACCGTGAGAAGTATTTACAATGGCAAGGTAAAATATAAATACTCCAGGACTCTAGGGGAGGCCATTAAAAATACCTGAGTGCGCATTGGATACCTTTAAAAGCAGGTGTAATCCAGGTTATGGTTGAGTGCGCCAAATGGGAGAAACTTACAGAAACAACAGAACTACTGCTCTGCATCTCCTCTCTGTTTGTTGACATCTTATTATCATTGTGTTATTTCATGATCGGTAAAGTTTTGATTCCTTTGTCACCATCAGTTGACTCTATTCAAATGCATTTGTGATTAAATTATACCATTCAGATTATGGTTAAAGGGTAGGTAAGGATGTAACGATGCACTTTGAATTGGCTAAAAATCAATACACACATGTGAAAATTACAACTTATTGAGAAAAAAAGGAATCACAATGGAACTGTTGTCCAAAAATAAATAGTGGCACTTTTCCACTATGGGGTAAAATCCTGGGGGCTGGGATAAAGCCTCTGACTTTTTATATTTCCATGATTTAGGCCGGACTGATGCCCAGATGGCCTCAGGTCAGCCCTGGAGTAGGGCAGGGCTGAACTGGAGAAATTTAAAAATAGACCGGTAGCATTTGTTTAGGGTTGCCTTGCAACATAAGTGAGCAACATTTGCTTAACATTTGCTCATTTTTGTGGAGAAAATCAATATATAAAAACTCTGCAAAATAATTAAGGATACAGGTTCTTACAATGTTATGACATCTTTAATTAAATGTCCTTGTAATTAATTTGACATATGCTCGAGGTGTCATTGCTAAGCACTGTTTAGAAGTTTCTAGCATTGTTAGCTAATGCCCCCGATGTTACAGCTCCTTATGGAAACACAACACCGAGGTCACACACCGGTGTTTAAGACCGGGGAAAAGCCTTGGGCCAGCCAAGGTCCATAATGGAAAAGAGCCATTAATATTCCGCAAAGCGGTACAAAATATGACCGCTGCTCAGTCCTGCACATTCTCTTCGCAAAAATAAATCACACTTGTCATTGTCTCCATCGCCATCCCCTACTCTTGCAACTTTTGTGCATGTAAAATGAGTATGTGCATGTGTGTGTGTTTGCTTTTGTGTATATGTGTGCTTCTCTGTGTGTGAGTTTTCGCTTGTGAGTGTGTGTCTGGGGGTAATAGTGTGTGTGTGTGTGTGCGCATGTGTCTGTTTGCTTGCATGTGTGTGTGTGTTTTATATGTGTGTATGTGTGTGTGTGTGTGTATGTTCCCTTGTGAGTGTATGTGTGGGGGTAATGGTGTGTGTGTGTTTATGTGTGTGTGCCTGCTTGCCTGCATGTGTGTGTGTTTTATGTGTGTGTGTACATGTATGTGTGGGTGTGTTCATGTCTGTGTGTGTGTGTGTGTGGGTGTGTGTGGGTGTGTTTGTGCATGCGTGCATGTGCTTGTTTGTGTTTATGTGTGTGCATGTGCTTGTGTGTGTGTGTGTGTGTGTGTGCGTGTGAGTCTGTGCCTGTGTGTGTGTGTGTGTGTGTGTATGTTTATGCGTGTGTGTGTTTATGTGTGTGTGAATGCGTGCTTACTTTCCGGGAATGACCTTTAGGGACATCATACTAAGGCAACGGTATTTCCTGGCTTGGGTGTCCTCGAAATGATTATAAGTACTTTAACTTAAATCCATGCTGTGTCCATTGCCAGGTTGACATTGTTGGAAATGGCAATTCATTTGCATTATATCAATCTGATGCCAAAATTCTCTAACACTTGGCTTTAGTCAGGGACAGACTGGGACTAAAAAAAGGCCCTGGACTTTCTTCCAAAAAGGCCCACTATACCGTTTGCACTCGCACATACATTCGGTGTCTAAATGGCCTTGAGTGTCTGTTCATGTTTTTAAGACTAATAGACATAGCACATAGCCTACTGTACAAAGCCTACAACTTGGTCAGGTTGGTGCACAGTATCACCAAAATGTGTATGGACCTAGGGTTAGAGCTATTGCAAATATGTGGTAGTTGTGGTAGCAAACGTCTAGACAAGTAGACAATGCAACTCATTCTTCGTCATTCAATAATGAGGCAACAACCTGTCTGTTTTGTGCAAGGTAAAAAAAACACTTTTGGTGACACTGAACGGAGGTGCATTTCCCTTAGAGCCCATATTCCACATTAATCGTAGACTATAACAGAAAGGGCATGCTAAATGTGTGTGTGTTTTTTTCCCCAAACTGTATGCCGTCACACACGCACAGACAGCAGACATTGATAATGGTAACACAAAATGACTGAATTACACTGAATTAAGAATGCACTTGCCACAGACACATTTTCCACTGCTGTTTTTATTTTATTTTTTATTCAGGTTAGCTTCAAAATGTTTAGCTTCAAAATGTATTTTTAGTACTTAAAAAATTACAGAAATCCGGACCTCATGACCTCATAGCTGGCTATATGGACCTGCTTACATGCCTATGCACAGATCTCGTTGTCAGCTTAATTAAAAAACAGAAAAAGGCTACAACGAAGGAAGCAAAGATGAAAGGTTGACATGAAAAAGGCATGAAAGGTGAGGTAGTGAGACATTTGTCAACTGTGTGAGTTGGCAACCTTGGTGACACATAGCTTCTCCATTGTCCCTTGTACCTATCCTGCTATTGAAAACGCGATGGGACAAATGTTGCTAGTTTTTTTTTTAATAACAGTGATAACTGATAGCGTAGACATAGGCTACTGATAGGCATAAGTGACGCATATTTATGTGGAGACCTAGACACTGGGCTACTTGGCTGATAAAGTAGGCTATATTGAGCCAGGCTGACGGCTGTTGGATGGACGGCCGTTCAGGACTTTTCCAGAATGTCCAGATTGCCAGTCCGCCCCTGGCTTTAGTTGTGATTGTTTGGTATGGAATGTTAGGTCGACTTGGAGACTCTATGTAGGTGGTAGCCCACGAGCATGGTGGAAGCTTCTTGGAATAGGAAGAGAATACAAGCAAGATGTTGCATGGATATAATATGTTTAGACCCTTATGCTTCATTGGACTAGTTCTCAGATCTCCAGTTGACTTGGTTGATTCTGTTCACTGGGCTTTTTACAGTGTCCAAGTCATAAATCGCACGTCCAACAGGCTACAGTAACAGTTCAACTGTACTGATAGTGTTGTAACCTATATCATTTTACAAAGGGAGGACTATAACAGCGATACACCCACAGTGAAAACGTATTGTACATATGTCCCAGGGCTCAGTGGGATTCTCCTAGTAAAATAAAGGATAAATAAAATAAAAATATCACTTGTAATAATAAGTCAGCCAGCAGCTTTCCCTTGTCTGTACATGTCTAGTCATCTATGTCTCACCAATTGGTTGGACACAGCCCATCTATGACATCTTCCAGCCTGAAGTTCCTTTGTGAGACCATCTTTATAACGGTCAGTTCCTTTGTGAGACCATCTTTATAACGGTCTACTGGAGACGGGGATCTAATTGCATGCTGTAACACAAACACTATAAGTGTTCTCAAGAGGATGTATGTCCATACAGCCCATCACATGTGAAACAGGCAGGAGAGAATTATGAGCCGTAATAGCTGTACTTCATGCCCCTACGTAATTGAATGATGGACAGAGCTGCCGGTGGTGTGTTGACAGGAAATGAGAAGTGATGGTCAGCTGGGCTTCTTGGGCCAGCTCTATACATAATCGCTGTTAGTCTCATCGCCCTGCAGACTAATGTTCTCTCTCTTATCCCACTCTGTCTCTGGGATGCTCCCCGCCACGGTCCACCATTTTGGCTCCTGAATCTGTTCTCAGCCTGGTGTTTTGTGTTGTCTCTCTATATCTGTGCCTCTCATCTCAGTGTTAATAAAGCATCCCCTAGCGATAAGGCACCGCAGAGCTTCCTGAGATAGGAGCCTGTCGGCGCTTGCATAGCACAGGCTCATAACAAGCTTCCAAAAGCAAACAGTTCCATAGATTTCTCAGCCATCTTCTTCTGTATGATTCAGCTGAGAAGGTACTGCATGTGGCTTGTGAGAGTCCAGCTTTTCAATATTGATCAGATTACCTTCTGACCTGTAATGAATGTGGTAAATGTTTTTTATGTACAATCATTCAGTTTTACTAAATGAATAATATTTATAGCGCCGTCTACCAGACAGTCATCTTTATGCTTTGAAATGTATTTTTATGGATCTTCCACCACAGACATTCTGTTTGTGCTCGCTAAGGCATATAGCATTGCAGGCATTTGAAGCAATAGATTAGAACGAGCAAGAGCAGAGATTGCCTGCCAATCAGGCTGGTCGGATATGCAACTAGCTGTGCTACACGCTACACGCAATCCCTCTGTAATGAGTAGACTCAGTGAATCACCAGAGGCAATTAATAAGTGGCGCTTGGCAAATGATAACCACTTTTATTCCCTACAGAACATTCAGATGTCTTTGGCAGTCTTTGCAGATCGAAATAGAATAGAACTTTTTGTGGTATTAATATTAGTGGGAAAAGCCGATTACTGCTTCTGCATAGGGGTACTGGTGTGTTGGTGTGATTTTTTTCTTTTTAATAATTGACAGTTTGACAAAGCAAGAGTAGCAGCAATCACTTTACAGTTTGTTAAAGGAAATAGAAAATGGCAGTGAAAGGGAAAGAAACATTAGATGCATAGTGAAAGCAGGCAGTTTAGTCTATTTATTTATATAGACAAGTGTAAGCAGGTTATTGTTATAAGACCACTGAAAGAGTGAGTGAGTGAATGAATGAATGTATTTATTTATTTATTTATTTATTGAAGCTTCCATTAACACTGCTCTTTTGTGAGGACTCAGGTATCCCACCTTACTTTGAGCCTGCCCTACTTCCTGTGCCCCTTTGAGTGCACTGGAGGAGAGTTGCATAATTGCTGATTCGTTCGTTTCAGTGTCAAATACTGGCACATCTGGAGCACCATATGGGTACTACTAAGTCACATTGTTTGCAGTGTCAGTCTGATTTCTTTTCATGGACTCTCTCTCTCTCTCTCTCTCTCTCTGTCTGTCTCTCTCTCTCTTTCTCTCTCATATCACCTGTGTGAGCAAAACCATTGCATTTGAAAGCTGTGTTTTGGCTGCAAGGCCACCAGAGAGGATAGTGTCTTGTCCCTCATTACACCCGGTTCCTTCCTTACTGCAGATACCCTTAGACACATCACAAATTAAACGTCCCTCAGATCTGGGCAGTTGACTTTTCCTTTTTTGGGGCTTGTGATGCACTGAGGTTTACCACATTGTCACTAACCATCTGTGTCTCCCACTACACCCATCTGAGTAAGCACTGCAATCCTTAGAACCCCCAACCTCACCCACACCCAAAGCACCACCACCATCACCTCTACCACCGCCACCACCACTACCACTCCCCTCCCCCACTGCACAGCTCACAAGCCATCCTCCTCCAGAAAAACACACTGTCAGATAAGCTCTCCGCACCGCACACCCCCCTCTCGCCATCAGACTTCCACGGCAGCCGCAGCCCCTTTGGAGCATTGTCCAACCCATGCACTCAGCTGTGAGCATGCAAATCCATGGGTGGGGAGGCACACGCAGGATATTTCCAGACAAATATCTCCACATTGAGTTCCCAAATTGCAGGAATAATTTAGGACAACTGAGAAACATCATCATATGTATATCAAGCAATGTAAACAAAGCAGGACTTTTGGAGAGTCCCTCATTTCTCTTTTTTAATCCCAAGCTTTATAGTCTTGGAAGGCAACAAAAAATAAATACATGTTTGTTCAAACAGACAGCAATTAACAGAATGTGTGCACAGTTACTGAATCACAAAAAATACAAAATCTAAAAGATACATGGATTTTTTCTTTATGTTTTATGACATTCCTGGCAGATAAAGTGTTTATTTATTTCTTTATTTATTTATGTATACTCCCCCCCTCACCTTGCAATATCTATAATTAGATTTGTTCACAGGTTCTTGTAAATAAGTTATTTGGCATGTTGGGTGACTTTTGTCAATACATTTCCCTGCCACACATTTACAGCATTTACTCTTTTAATATTCTGCACATTTGCAAAATCTCTTGCGCTTAGTAAACGAGAAACTACACGAAATGGCAGTACAGCCGAATGCCTCGTTGGCTTATTTGCACAGTTCTGTTCATAAAAAGCCAAATTTATACAGACCCACTGCTTTTCATTCGCAAGCCACATGGGGCTTTCTCATGAGTGCCTTTGCATAAGGACGATGAGGCCAGAGTATAAGGCCCTGCTATTCTGGAGGGCTCTAGCAAATGATAGCAGTTTAGAGACGGCCCCAGGATATATGCCTGTAATGACAGTTAAATGAGTCGCTGTGCAAATCAGATTGTGAAATCTTCTGCCCACTCTCATAGACTTGTGTTCCCCGTCTTAGCCAACAGTTAAATCAGTGAGGAATTAGAAGTTGCTCTGTGACGTTTTTTAGGCACTCTGTGACAAGCTTAATTGATTATGGGACTTAGTTACACAACTAGATGTTATATAACATGCCAGTTGATCAACAACAAACACATGGGGAATTGGCTTCAGCATTTTCTTTTATCATATATTCAACAAATATGAAACCACACCATTTATACAACCTTCTCCCTTTCACTGGTTTTATGTTGCTGTGGGAGGTGTCTGTCTTGTTCAGGAAGTATTGACATTTTCTATCTGCTGCAGATTTAGCAGCAGTACTTTCACTACACACTTCACACGGAGTGTGTAGTGAAGTAAGAGCAACGCGTCAATGACCGCCCCAGCCGATGCAGCACGATCACCTCCATTAGTCAACTTATCAGCCACTTTGGGCACCTGTACATCAATATAAAACAACCACCCCCCACCTCAGGGCCAATGCTGACACTCATGGCCTTGTAACCCTCCCTGCAGCTCCCCACGCGACAGAATAAACATTATCTTAGCATGGCTCTCTACCTTATCCTTGTAAAATCAATTTGACTGTCTTAGCAGCGGAAAGCAGCGCAAGACCAGATGCAGGGGATTAAAACTAGGCTAGTGCTTCTCTGTGGTGTGTGTGTGTGTGTGCACGGGTGTGTGCAATTGTGCATGAGTGTGTGTCTGTCTTTAGCAGCTGTGCCGGAGAGCCAATGCTGGCTGTCTGCATGTTGATTGAGCCAGCCTGTTTTTGATTTTGGAGTCTTGATTTCCTCATTAACTCTGCCTTCTAACGCAGGACTAATTGTCATTTTGGAGCCAGAATCCTTACCACCCAGTCAGACACACACAAACACCCACTCAAGTACACACCTTCATTACTCAAGGGCAGGCCTTTGCAGGAGTGCTGTCCACATCTCGTCTGAGCCCATCTCTTGAGAGGCTCCGTAGTCTCCCGTGTTCCGTGGAGAAGCAGGTCATTCCCTATCAGACACACACACACAGAACCCATCAGCTCCTGAAACAGTAGCATCGTCTCTCTTGAGCTCGGGTCTGACCAAGCGCTCGCAGCACTTATTGGACCTGACAGGCACAGAGTGACTGAGTGGCTGAGTTGTGGGGTTTTGATATTTAGCCCTGTTAGAAGTTCTTGGAGTGGATGACGTACGGTGTGTGCTGAGGTCGTAGCGTGGAGAGGAAAAAAAAAACCTTTCCTCTTCTTACTCTATCATAGCAGCAGTAAACTCATAAACCAATTTGGATTAGAGTATCGGCCAATGTTGTGAGAAATGCAATGAGGTCTATGCTGAATGTCAGAAGGGTAGACCGGAAAACTAATCACATCCGCTTGTCAAGCGATAACATGACTAGACTTTGACTTCAATTGTCAATTAGCCGTTCAAAGGCCACTAAGGTTTTTTTTTTTAATAAAATTATAAATGTATGAATATGTACCTTTGAGGAGCAAATATGAGTTTTTAGTGGTTAATTGATGGCTGCAGTGCATGTTTAAATCACCGTGATAGATTTAGACCTGGGTCCAGATTTAATTGGATTGAGGCAGGAATGCCCCTGTTCTAAAGTGTCATCTCAGAAGGCCTAAAAAAAACTTTCAGTTTTCTGCAGGTCTTTGGCCTCCTCTGTTATGTAGGCTGAGTTGATGACTCACAGGGGAACATTATTGTTGTGATAAAAGAGCACTTACTGGTCTCTGGAGGGCCATGGAGAGACCTGATGCTGGGGCACAAAAAAGCTTCTGTACAGCAGGCTTGTGCAAAATTATGAATTTTAGAATGGATCTCCATAGAGTGGTGAAGTCCCGCCCCTTCTACTTCCGGTCCATGGGACCTATCTTCAAAAATTATGAACGGGAGTTAATGGAGAGATAACAATTATTTTTTGGTCCAGTTTGAATTGTGCCACAAATTTCACATATGATGTGTGTGAATTTAAAAGATAATTTTTCACGTCAAGAAAGTACTGTTGTTCGATAGACTTCAAAAGTTATGTTGGTTTTGTGCGAATCCACTCAGTGGACTACATCTCTCGTCTCGAACGATGTACGTCACCAACGTAATGAAACGATAAGAGCTGTTATGCTAGTTAACGGTTGCATCTTGCTGCCTGCTATGTCACTTAACAGTATGTAATGTACAGTCTATGGACGAATACAACTTACCTGATGTGTTTAATCCTCTGACTCATGGTATTTTCTTCGGCAAGGAAAGCCCAATTAAGACCTGTTGCTGGTATGCTTGTACAATCTAGTGTGGCTGTGAATGAGCTAACGTCACTAGCGCGACTGATGGGTTTGTAGTCGTTGGAATTACGATCTTTCACAATGTTGTAATTCAATAGTTACGAAACAAACTGCAAATGTCTTTACATGAAAAATTGTCTTTAAAATTGACAAACATCATATGGGTAATTCAAGGCACAACTTAACCGGGACCAGAAAATAATTTCTTTTTCGCCATAGACTGCCGTTCAAATTTTTTTGAAAGATAGGTCCCATGGAAGGGGCGGGACTTCACCACTCTATTCAATTCACAAATTGGAATTTGAATTGAATTGGCTCCGCCCCACAGGAAGTAGAATTGGAATTGGAATTGGAATGACAGGAAGTGGAATTAAATTCATGGCCATTCAAAGCAACTCCACAGTCACACAACAGGAAGAATGTGTTGAATCTCACATGCATTCAGTTTTGGGAAAGTTACTTTGCACTGTAAAATTGAATAGCTACAGTTCCGAAATAATATAACACACTGTATTCTTACTTAAAATGTTTAGTTAGTATAACTCAGTTTTTGTCTTTTGTTGATTATGTTGATTTTGCTTTTTGAGATTACTTGGCTAAAAGGATTAATTTAATGTTGAGGTGGAAAAGTGAACATGATCATTTAAATCAAGTAAACTATACTTGAATTGCTTAAGTTTTGCTACACTGTGAAGTTAGTTAGTTAGTTAACCTTACTTAACCTGTTAGTTAACCTTTGTTTAAAAAAACATGCAAACCGATTGCCTTGAAATTACCAACCAATCTGGAATAGGAATTCCAAGTTGTGCAAACAAATGCTTACTTTGTGTAGTATACACTAAGGAGAATTCCTATTTAACCTAACTTGGTCATTACAAGTAAAGTATATTATGTATTAAACACAAGGTGTGCTAACTGATGTTACATTTCCTACAGTGCATTTCCAGAATGCCACCTCCCTGGCCCACATATTTGTAAAGATATCACATATTAATCCTTACTGAAATTCAATCTGAAATTACAATAAAGTGACAGTGACACTAACGGTTATATATACTGTTGGTGTGTAATTTATGTGGATGCATCGAACCATCAAGTAGATGACTATCCAAAACACTCTAATGCTGTGGGTAGAACATCAGCACTCTAATGCTGTGGGTAGAACATCAGCAACATGTTACTACCCTCTGAAAGTACTGCACAATGAAGGGGAGGCTCCTGTACTACGAATATGTGGCACACACCTGGGTTTGTCCAGCGGACCAGGGAAACCTCAATCTTTGATGTCCACAGTGAGTCAGGACTTGGCCTGATTTCTGCCTTTCAGTGTACCCATGATGTTGTGAAGGCATTGGGGTTGATATTAATATCCTGACCAGAGAGGAGAGTGCCATTTAATGGACAGCCACTAACATCCTTCTAGTAGCAACATAAGTTGCAAGGAGAGCACCCATAAAAATCCTAATCAAGCTTACATTTAGCCTTAGTAACTTAGCAGAGATAGCTTCAGTAACTTAGCAGAGACAGGGTATCTGTATGTATGGTTTCCAGATACAGATCTGTGTCTGTCTATAACTGTCAGCACTAGTTCTACTCACAGGTTTGGTCTGTTTTGGATAGTCATTGATGGGGTGATGTATCAATATAAATCACATATCAATTACACAACAACACTATATTTAGCCTTTAGTGTCACTGTCACTTTGTTATTGTAACTTAAGATTGAATTTCAGTAAAGATTAATATGTGATCTCTTTAACAATATGTAGGTCGGGTCTGTGGTATTCTGGAAATGCATTTTTGTCACATTAGTTAGCACAACTTCAATACACCTGTTGTGTACAACATACAGTATACTTTACTTGTAATTGTAATGACCAAGTTAGTTGAAATAGCAATTCTGTTTACTGTAAATGCACTACACTAAGTGAGCATTTGTTTGCACAACTTGACATTACAGACAAATCTGAATGGGAATTGCAAGGACAACAGTTTGCATGCTTTTCAAAACTAACAGGTGAAGTAAGATTATAAACTAATTTTACAGTGTAGTATAAACTTCAGCAATTCAAGTATAGAAGTAATCTCAACAAGAGACAAAACCTGAATTCTACTTACTAGAACATTTTAAGTAAGTAAAACTATTATGTTTTACAGTGTGGAAATATAATTTGTTACTTTTTTAAGTTACAAGTTGTGTGTTTAATGCTATCATATATCTGACATATACTGTGAGGCTTCATTGTTAAACACTACCCTTAAATTATGTATATGAATTTCTTCCAATTTCATTGAATTTAAATTCTACTTCCTTTAATTCAAATTCGAATTGTAATTCTACATCCTGTTTTTGACCTTAATTCAAATTCAATTCAAATTCAAGAATTGAATTGGAATTTAGGAGTCATTCTCAATTCAATTCTGAATTGTGCACAAGCCTGTTTTACAGTCGCTTAGACGTCTGCGTTCTTATAGTCTGGCGAGTTTCCATGTAGTGAATAGCCTTGCAACTGTTCTGTGTATGCAAAATTCTAATACTCCAGCCAGAGTTTTGTGAGATTGCTTTGTTGATCGTTTTAAAGCCAAATTAATATCATTAGGGATGCCTCTCTGGCTGTCTCAAGTCCTCATTTTACGTATTGTCTGTCAGCATGAATCACTTAGAACACAAAATGACAATGGTGCTCCATAGGTTGTGCTGAATCTATGATTTCCTGGAGCACAGTGCAGGTCCTGACAGATTGGAGGCAAATACATCTTCAAATGGAAGCTCCGCTTGCATGCTTATAAAATAGAGGATAGGCAGAGAACATGAATGGAAATGTCTTCTCCAGGCCCATAGAATGGCTACGGCTGACTGACTGACTGACTGACTAACTAAATTAAAGTGTAAGTTCAGTGTAAATTGACTCATAGCCTTGTTGTATAACCTCACCACATGCAGCCCATCGGAAAAAGAATGAGACAATTTGGGACAACGTAGGCCAAGTTATGGACAGGCAGCTTAAAGCAGACCCATGGGGCATCAAAACGGAAACTGAAAGTAACTCCCCACTGCCCCCATGGGTCTGCTTTAAGCTGCCTGTCCATAACTTGGCCTATGTTGTCCCAAATTGTCTCATTCTTTTTCCGATGGGCTGCATGTGATGAGCTTGAACAAAGGACTATGGGTCAATTTACACTGAACTTACACTTTAAGGGTACTGGAAATCAGATAAAAGTTGGAAGGGGGGGGGGGTGTTGAGATGGTGCATATTTGGAGTTGGTGTGGTATTATGTGTGGACACCGACAGATGTATTGAAGCAATACCACACAGAAATGCCTAACATCTCTTATGGTAGAAAATGTATCTATGGTAGAAAAAGTCTAAATAGTACTGTTTTGAACTCAATAGCAATTACCTTTCTCTGAGATTGGTTTTGTCCCATGGCAAGATGTATGGTTTGAATTCAACAATCCACATATGGAAGTGATTTGGTGATGTGGAATATATTAGAGAGGAAGACATTTCCATGCAATCTAACTTGGTGCATTTAGAATTGTTTTTTCGTCGTTTTTACCCTCTATTTTTATTTTTGCTGGGCCTCTTTCAACCAATAACAATCAGTCTGTTTTGACAAGAATACTTGTGATATCCAAACCCTCTCAAGCACTTCAAAGCACCCTCTTTTTATTTTGTTTATTACCATTTTTCTCTGAACTCACACTCGACAACTGACACTTGTTAAAAATGGAGACTGGTACCTTCACGGTGAACAGATACGGGGGCACATTTTACCTTTGAAAAGCACCACTCGCGATGCGCAACCACAGTAAGAAGCACAAGAGCAACAACAAGACAGCAACAGAGGCACAAAGTTCTCACCTCTGTCTGCGTCTTGGCTCATATCGCTCTGACAGGTTACCAAACCTGACAGATGTGGAGCAGATGGGGTCGCCCACCTGTCACATCAGTCTCTGGGGCTCCACAGTCAAGCCATGTGCAAAGTGAGCCGCTTGTGCAGGGAGCCGGTCAAATGACTGCCTTCAGGTATCTGACCTGCTCCTCTCCTCAGGCCACATGGTTGGTTACACACAGCCATCCATTTATTATGAATTTATCCACTAATCTATTTATTTACATGAAAACAAATACACGTTTCTTTGAACTAGCTACTTCTTCTAACTAATATTTTTTTTTAGAAATCTTTCTGCACATGTAACAACATTAGCCTACTAGCGTTTGCTTGGATGTTCCATACCAGATCTTTTAAACACCAGCAACATCTGACAATCTGATTCTCCAAACTTCCATTGTTGTAGTACAGTACACTTCCTCTTTCTGCGCAGGTGTTCCCTACGTGCTAATAACGCAGAGTGTGGTAAGCAATGAGTTTCATGGTGCCAATACAACTAGGAGCTTCTAAATGATGAAATGCTTGTTCCATGTACACTTAAACACCAATCGATTTATTTAGCGTTCATGTAAACAGTTCAGTTGAAATCTTTAATCAGATTTATTTCGATCTGATTAAAAAAAAAAAAAAAAAACGTCCAAGTAAATGCGGCTAGTGTTTTAGGGCTATGTGTTATTGTGCTTGTTAAAGCAGCAGTCAAGAGTTTTGATTCAAAACTAGTCCAAAATGTTTCTAACTGTCTTTGGTTCAAACATAATGTACAGTAGGTAGCTTTGGCGTCTGCTAAGAAACATAAGCATAAACAAGCATGACATCACCCATTACCTACCTTTACAGTTTTTTTACAACTGTTTACACACATTTTCAAAACTCTGTATATTTTTCAAAACTCTACACACAAAACCCTCAATTGTTCACACAAACTGCAAAATGCCTCAAATCTCCAGAAAAATTACACACAACATGCAAAATGTCATAAATACATCTGTAAAGCAAACATTCACCTCACATAATGAAGACTTTTGTCATAATATGACATTTTAGATACATCATGTACACACTGTTGCTCAAAACCTAAAGCTTTTCTGTCTTTCGTGGGCTTTATATATTTCAATACAAGAGTGAAATTCATCTACAGAGAGAAGTTGAAATACACAGTAAACATGTAAGCAATATTGAAACCAAAAATAATGATTTCCCCCAAATAATTTGCTGTTATCTGCAGCCAACAAGAAAAAAGAAAGAAAGGAAAACACAATGAACACCAGATGTACATCACAGAGTTTACATCACAAAGCTGATTTTGACAGAAATCAAATTGCTTTTGCTTTTCCAAAGAAAATATATTTCTCTCTCTGTGTGTGTATGTGTGTGTATGTTTGTGGGTGTGTTGGGGGTGGGGGCATTTCCGGAGGCACAGAAAACAACATTGAGCTAATGGTAACTTGGGGACAAAAGACAAGTTTTACATAAAAAAGTCGACTTTTGTAGAACATTACGCTAAAGTCCATTGGTTCTGAACATTTCAGCTGGAAATCTCCTAGGAAGAGATTGCAAGGGTCTATACCTATATAGAGTATATCTATGCATAGGCCTAAGGAAAGGATGGTGTTCAGTAAAGTAATGAGTGTACATAGAAGACTGAGTGTGAATAAGTGGCAAATAAGTGTGACATTTTGAAATCAAGTTACTTCTTGTTAGATTGTTGTGTGTTGACAATTGTGTGTGGTGTTTTGCAAAATGTGTTTTAGGAAATTGAAAACTGAGTCAAACACTGAGAATTAGTGTATGGTTTTTGCAGATTTGGTGTGGGGTTATGGTGTTTGAAAGACATGTTTAGAAAATTGTGTGACAAGCAAAGATTTAGTGTGTAAGCAGTTGAAAAAAACTGTAAATAATGAGCTGGCTCGTGCCCACACCGAGAGCAGTCATTAGCCTGGAGGAGCACAGGAGTGGGCAGCGGCAGCACACTATGAGGTGAAGAAGTAATAAGGAATATCCTGCAGCATACACTCTAATACGCTCTGCTCATCAGTGACTCCATCAACCTGTGTGTGTGTGTGTGTGTGTGTGTGTGTGCACATATGTTGATGCAGGTGGAGGTGTGTGTACGTGCACAAGCATGCTCTGTGCCATGCAGTGTCAAGCAATCTATCTGCATGTGATAGAAACTGACAGCCTGCATATGGTGGTGTTTGAGAGAGGCAGAACAGTGAGAGGCAGGGGGCGCATGTAGGTGTACTGATTTACTGTAGGTGAGAGAGGTGTGTACTGTATGTGACATCTGTGTGTGTGTGTGTGTGATGGAGGCAACTTTGGAGTGGTTGTTCATGTTTGCACAGGGTGGGTTTGCATTTGAAGTGGCTATGGAATTAGTGTCTCTTTTTCTCTTGTTCTCTCTCTCATCCTTTCTTTCTTTCTTTCTTTCTTTGTCTAGCTCGTGGCTCTGCATGAAGAAATAGTCCTTCTGGAGTTTCTGCAAGCAAGTTGAAAGCTTCAGCTGGGGACTATCGCTCTCTTTTTTGGGAATCTTACATGTTGGAAAAAACAAGTCTTTGTATGCATCGCTCCACTTGCAAAGGTGGGTTGGGGAGCTGTCTTCCCTCATCATGGAACACCAAAGTCACCTAGCAAGAAGCGGAACATAATGGATTATTTTAAGTGCTTTGCTGTGTTACGCCTAACCCAATGAGACAGTGAAATGGGGCTACGTGTGCTTTTGTTCTGATAAAAAAAAAATAGCGTTATCTAAACAAGTTAATTAAAAGCAAACACCGACCCCCTCCATCCACCTTTTGCTGAGCACCTCTTTGTCAGACTGTGCTCTTGTTTCTGTGAGCTGCAGAGCATCAGAAGAGAGTGGAGATAGTGTTTCAGGGTCCCGAGGACATCATGGGCCTGACCCGGTTGGAGTAAAGATAAGGACTCTGAGGGACTGTGTGGAATACCAATTACCTCCCATCTCCCATGAGCAATGAACACCAGCACCGATATAGATAGGAGAGCTGGTCAACATGTCGGTGGACTGATATCGAAGCCCATAGTAAAAATACACAGCTGCTGATTTGTTGCTCAAAAGAATTCATTAGAATTTGATTTGAATGCTTATTAGTTGCAATCTCATTAGTTGTAACAGTAAGTGGAAACAACCAACACACATCAAAGATAATGTTTGATGAAGAGTTCAACCCTGACTCTGTGTACATTACATGAAACAGTCGATGATGATGTATGTTACAGGGACTCAGGGACAAGACTCTCCCTTGAACCAGCTATGCTTTCCTTACACTTCATTTGAGCCTTTACAAGTGTAGGACGGCTTGATAAGATGGAGCCAGACAACAGCACGCTGGAGCCTTTCCTCTTGAACAGCACGGACGAGGTGGTGAGTACGGATGCCCCCTGGGACGTCGCCACCCTCCTGGGACTGCAGATCTCGCTGTCGGCGATACTGGCTGTGGTCACGCTGGCCACCGCGCTGTCCAATGCCTTCGTCATCACCACCATTGTCCTGACACGCAAGCTGCACACGCCGGCCAACGTGCTGATCGGCTCGCTGGCGGTCACCGATTTGCTGGTGTCCATCTTGGTCATGCCCATTGCAATCCTCTACACGGTCAGCAAGACATGGACGCTGGGCCAGATTGTCTGTGACATCTGGCTGTCGTCAGACATTACCTTCTGCACAGCGTCCATCCTGCACCTGTGCGTGATTGCGCTGGACCGCTACTGGGCCATCACCGACGCACTGGAGTACTCAAAGCGCCGGACAATGCGGCGCGCCAGCGTGATGATCGCTGTCGTCTGGGTCATCTCCATCTCCATCTCCATACCGCCGCTCTTCTGGCGGCAGGCCAAGGCGCACGAGGAGCTGACCGATTGCATGGTCAACACCGACCAGATCTCCTACACGATCTACTCCACGTTCGGCGCCTTCTACGTGCCCACCGTGCTGCTGGTCATCCTCTACGGCCGCATCTATGTGGCGGCACGCTCGCGCATCCTCAAGTCGCCGGCCGCCTGTGGCAAACGCTTCACGACCGCACAACTCATCCAGACGTCTGCTGGCTCCTCGCTCTGTTCCCTCAACTCGACATCAAACCAAGAGGGCAACCTACACCCTATGGTCGGCGCGGGACACGGGCAAGCAAGTGGACAGGGTGGTGGCAGAACCGGAGGAAGTGGCGGATCACCGCTCTTCGCCAACAGCGTGAAGGTAAAGCTGGCCGACAACGTGCTGGAGCGCAAGCGCCTGTGCGCTGCCCGCGAGAAGAAGGCCACCAAGACGCTAGGCATCATCCTGGGCGCGTTCATCGTCTGCTGGCTGCCGTTCTTCGTGGGCACGCTGGTCATGGCCATCTGCAAGAAGTGCTGGTTCGACCCGCTGCTCTTTGATGTCTTCACCTGGCTCGGCTACCTTAACTCCCTCATCAACCCCGTCATCTACACCATCTTCAACGACGAGTTCAAGCAGGCCTTCCAGAAACTCATTAAGTTCAAATCATGCTATTAACAACGCTTTCTAATTAGAATCACTCTATAATTAAATGGACTGGAAAAAAAAAACAGTGGCATCAGCTACAAAATGTGTGTTCATGGTGTTCAAGTGTTCTCATGCAAAAAGAAGTCATGGTGACATGGCGACACATTTCCATGCAGACACATTGACCAGCTTGAGGATCTTAGTGCCATACATGTCTTGTGTTCTCTTTGTAAAAATTGTGCATGTGTGCTCCAGAAGGGAGTTGTCTTTGTGTTTCAGGAGTCATTATTTGCCTTAGCAAAGGGGAAAAGACACTGCTCAAGACTCAAACATGTGCTTATACATGGCTGCAGAGCAAATCATCTATACTGTATAATTAAGTGGACCTCATTAGAGTAGACTGGGGAACGGATATGACAGCACGTCTACACTGAACTTGAATGAAGCTGGGACGTCATGCATTGTGGTCCATTATGTAAAATTCATGGACTCCACCTTAAAATGCTTGTCATGTGAGAGAATTATATAGAGTTTTAGTGCAACTGAATTTTGTGTCTTTTATGTACAATGGCAAGAATGTGTATCTGTGTACAGTGCCACCTGCGATTCACATTGAATTACATTTAGAAGTTTGGCTCATCCCTAAATTTGGTATAAAGGTCACAAATTCTATTTGCTTACATTTGTTTGAAACACTCAGTATCAGTAGATTTCTGATATTTGAGCTAATTCAGACCACAATACCCTACAGTATGTTGGAGACACTGTCTATAATGTTTACTGTAAACATGACCTCACTGTTAAGGGAAGGATGGGTCGTCACATCTTGTTTGTCTTTTTGTGTCCTTTGGTGTTTTTTTCTTGCATGTTTTCTCTTGTGTGATGCTTCGCATGTTTGCTGTTCGCTGGACTTATTTCCCCAGTGCCGTGTCAAACTCACTTCAAACAAAAGAGAAGAATCTCGATAACAGGGATTCGCCCAGAGGTATGCTAAGCACAGGGGAGGGGGCGATAAGGAAGTGATGTGAGAAATTGGCCAGTTGGTTCAGAAGAGTTGTCTGAGGAGAATGAACTGTGTTTGGTAAGGACATCATGAAGCCTAAATTTAGCAGAATTTTCACTGAAATCATTGCTGTCCACTGCTGGTGTCAATTCAAAAATATATTCAGTGTGTGTGCAGGTGTGTGCATGCATATGTGCATGTCTGTGTCTGTGTTTGTGTACTGTATTTGTTTTAAGTAGGTGAGGAAACTGATTGAAAAGCTGAAGTATAGCACAAATACCACCAACTTTGCATCACCACAGGAGATAAGTAGCCAACAGGCAAACACTGCATACTGGAATCCCACAGGGAGACCGATTTCCTGTGGTCAGAAGACCCTGGAGGACCGGCAGCAGGTTAAGGCTGCCTGAAGGAGGAGAGTTCCACAGGCAGACATCACCCACCTGCCTATCGCTAAGCAGAACAGCATAGGCAACACTGCCTTGTGTTCCAAACACAATAATATGTAAATTCTGGCTTCAGGAAGCACCTAATTGAAAAGGTAACAGAAAATGGGTGTCAGTTGCTGAGGTGTTTTTCATAGCATTTGGAAACGTGGTTGAGGAAGTGTTTCTCACGGAGCTAACCCTTGGGTCAAACTCCCGAGGAATTCTAACTCTCACATGCAAGGGAGAGGATGCCTCCCCACGCTGCATTAAGATTACGAATGTTGCACACCTACAGAGCTGTACACACCTACAAATCTCCTCCAGCATCATGAATATTTCATATTTTTGTGAACATGGATGTGGGCGTGAATAATCTCAAACTGTTCTAAAGACACAAAGGGTGACCTGTGAATTATGCAGAGGGGAGATGAAAATAAAAACAATTGTCGATGTCATCAGAAATGGACACAGACAGCAACAACACTGAGTGTTATCAGACATCTAACACAAAGCATATTAAGCACAAGGTCTCAAGTGAAAGCAATGTGCCTGCTCACAAATATATTTTTGGAGATTGAGGGTATAAAACAGGAGCAGATTATAATTTATTTTTCATGTAAAGGCTTTGCCGTATGCACAACGAATTGTGGTTAATCTAAGGTTGTGATGTATGTAAAGATGATCTTTAGAGTATTAAAAAAATAAGAATGAGCCTATTTCTGGCCTTGATGTACATGTAGAAGACAAAAATATATAGGCCACCTGAACTGCAGCCTACCTTTGGAAATATGACTGCAGAGTTAAATTGTGAACAGCCAGATCCGTGGCATGGAGGAGATAGCAGATGTGTCAGTTTCAGTTACCGTGATACGCGAGATTGTTCCAGATAGCATTAAGTACTCTTTAAAGACATTTTCCAAAAGGTCATTGTGCATTTAACCTTCCTCTCCAGTGCTCTGGACTTTAGCTTGAGGTTAAAAGCAAACAAGGGGGGGGGGACACTCTTTTTTTCAAAAGAGTGTTTTCCTTACGGTAAGGTATCATCAAAAGAGCGCTGGTCAACTCTTCCTGATGGTCTGTCCTTCTCTATTGAGCATTTCTTTGCTGTTGAGTGTTACACTTAATGAGATGACTCTTCCTTTTGCCTTTTAATTTAAAGTGACAGACCAAAAGGTTGGCCACTAATGTTACCAATGGCTGACAAACAACCTATTTGTGGCTGAAACAACGTGAAAGGAATCTGAGGATAACAAGCAAGGAGAGGCGTGTCTGAACTGTCGATGTTTGTCTCACTAAATGTGTTGTTTCCTTGGGAGACAGTGTGGTGAATATGAGATGTTGTGGCAGATGACTGTCCACGTCAGGTGGAACAGCAGAGGATAACCGATCTTGAGTGACCTTGAATTTGAGAAAGGCGCTATATAAATATAACTTATTAAGGCGCTATATAAATATAACTTATTATTATTAATCATCTTTCAAGATTGACTCAAGGTGGTCGTGAAGGGAACATCTGCCTCTCAATTTCCCAGTGTGGGTCATTTCTTTTGATTATTTGTATGTGTAGAAAAAAAGAGGCATCTTCACCTTTATAAAATACAATTGATACACCTTTCCATTATGTTCCAATAATGTGAGTCTAAGGCAGCTGTCTTTAATGGTTGGTATTTTCACACAAAATGCTCCAAGCTACTGTCATATCAATGTATCATCTGGTAGTATGTCTGATGAATATCAGTGTAAACTTAACACGACACATCAAATCCACCCTATGGATCCATTCCTCCAATCTCTGTCCACTCTCCCTGAGAAATAGGATGAGTAGTCACCCCCATTATTGGGCTACAGTATGTTGTCTGTGGTGCAATACAGTCCTCAACAGTCCATAAGGCACACTTCCATGCTCTCAAAAACACAGAGCATGTGCTAAGAAATGCACACTTCCAGTCTGTGCATTGTTATCTGTCTATAGAGTAATACTTTGATTAATCTAATTCAGCACTTGATTGTTTGGGTTTTCTGAATGACTAATATGTCAAGCCCATTAAGAGATTAATTGTGCCCTAAGTCATCTGTAATTGATATTTCCTTCATGCTTAAATGAGAGTGCCTCGCTTGCCAAACCTTTGGTGTTGATTCCTTCATTCAGAAAATAATAAGAAAAATAACTGGGGATGGATAGATTTGGAATTACGCAATGCACATGCAGTTTTTAGACATAAAGCAATGTTCACCAGTCCTTTCTATAGGCTCCTTTAAATATGCAATATCAGTATTCCGTATTCAAAGCCATGCCACACACATCTAACAGTGTCTGATATACCATAAATTAATGTAGAGATAAAGTGTGCAATTCTACCACCATTTGAGTAACTAAAGTGATTTTTTTTCAAATAGTCCCCATTTACCAGTCTCATTTACATGGATTTACATTTGAGAACGCTATGCCTATATTATTTGATGGTGCAACATATAATAGAGGTGGCAAGAAAGCAATGCATGTCATAGGCTATGCTCACCCTTTTCCCTGTCCGTCAGAATGTCCTCTGACTGAATTCAAGGCTCCCGCCCACCACATCTCCAAGGAGATTACCGGGTCTGCCTGCACTGCCCATTAGTATAACGGTATGCATCAATGATTAGTTAGCTTTGTCCCTGTCACTTGCAATATACAAATGATGATGATGCTTTCTACATCACATGAATAATATCAGTTGTGTCATTATGAGAACATGACAAGAATTCCAAGATTTTTTCATCTCTCTGTCTCTTTCTCTTTCTTGCTGTCTTTTTGCCCTGATTTATGATTCTGTCCATCTCTCAAGGGCCCATACATTCTCACAGGACAGATCCAGCCTTTGCAACCACAGAACAAATTATAGTATGCTATCCGCCTTATTTTGAGCCGCTTCCCCATACTCTGAGAAAACAGGTTCAAATTGTTACTCTCACAATTGCAGTAGTGTGCCATGAAAACATATAGATAGACACGAGAAGGCACATGGACACTCACTTGAGCACACTGACAAAAAAGCACTGACAAAAAATAACTATGATGAATGATTGAAGGGCGACCATTAAAGTTTCATCATTCATGCAGTTTCCAAGAGTCTTCATCACTCTGAGCTGCCAGGGAGGAGGAGGATGGGACAGAATATGGTGCGTCTAATGATGCCGGCCTCTCCGCTGACTCTTTACTGGAAAGCCTCCAGCTCAGTACCTGTCAATTCCACTACATGTTCAACAGGGTCGCCCTTAGTCAGAGTTCTTGATAAGAATTATTTAGGGATTTTGTTTTCTTGTACGAGTCTGTTATTAGTCATCTAAGAACTGGGAAGACCCCATCCATAAGCTAACCATTTCTTTTTGTGCTTTAAAATTTTATTTCAGAAACGGACTGTTAAAAGTTCTGGATTTAGCCCAGAGGCTTTCTTGTCACTCTGGGGAAGTGTCATATTTTATGCATGGCAATCTAAGGAACACTGCTGGAAGAAAACATTCTTTTAAAACATGAATGAGCACCAGCCATGTTTGTGCCTTCCACTGATGAGGGTCTTGGTGCCTGCGTAGCTTTCTCATTGGATTCTTTCCAAAAGGCAAGCTGAAATAGACATCTGGGAACAAAGAAATGAAGGTTGCAAAATAAGGTGAGCTACCGGCACTATATTTAATACCTCTATAGGTGTGAGGAAAATAATCCACTGAGTCTATGAATCTATCTAAACAGTCCAAAATATGAATAACTTTTCCAGTGTCCAGTCGAATTTTCTGGTCTTTTATTCAGCAAGAAAATCATGTAGAAGACCTGAAAGAACCTGGCAGGTAAGTATCAAATAGGGAATTCAAAAGCTCAGCATGTCATGGAAATTAGTTTCAATTTATTTCAAACCTAATGCCTGAGCCCTGATGCCTGACGGAAATTCACCTCTCGCTTTGGTGGATTGTGACTCCATAGCGTCTACGTCAAAGGATTATACAGAGCTAATGTCCACATGGGTGTTAATACGATCAGCATAGCAATTACCACCTCGTCCGCCTGAAATAACATTCTGCATGAGCTGCATTTCTTGTAAGTCTCTTTGCTAATAAAAATGGTTCAGTCTCCTAGCTTTCTCCCACAGTCATTCTTGCTGTCCCACTTTTTGCTGTGTACCTGCAGGGGACTTATGTTTCATTTGTATGCACACAATAGCATGGAGAACCCCATGCCATGGTTATCTGGAACACATGAGTGGGAAGCTGTGACTGTTCTGTGGGCTGATTATGAATGTTACATCCTGGCAAATAGCTTTTTTCACGCAGAACTGGACGTATCTCTTTTCCTCTGGCTAATTGGTGTGCAGGAATGGCCAGAATGGATATAAGGGATCTGGTTTAGAAGAAGCCAATACCCACACTATGAGTCCAAGAGGTTTAGGACCGGTGAGTATGAAAAGAAAACACCATCTTGACTGACTGATAAATGTCCACTTTCAATACACAATTCTTCATAATGTGAGGAAAATTGACACAATCTTCTTGAGGTCCCATAATATAATGGAACATATAAATACCTTATCTGTAACACTTGATGATCCTGAAATTATATGCATTTATCGTGGAGTGGGAAGTAAATAGGGCATGGCAATACAGGCTCTTGGAAATGAAATCAATGTGCGGGGGAAGCCTCCACATCATAGGCAAGTACCCTAATGGAACAGGATTGTTCTAGGCAGGGACTGTTTCAGTGCACAGACATGTGTGGGAGGAGAGCGCGCTCATCCAAATACTAAGGAGGAGTGTCGAGTGCAACATTAAATTAATTAGGGAGTTTTAATTAAACCGTCCGTGGGTGCTGTGGCTTGTTGTGTTGCGTCCACACAGTGCTTAGAAATGATGCCCCTGTGATTTCATTATATTAATTGTAACCCAACTATCGTGCTTTTTAGTTAAAGTTATTATTCTGTATTTATCAGCACATTGTCTTAAGTTAATGAAGAAATATGTTCAGTTCATCTACATCACTTCAGAGGGAAAACATTCATTGGGAAAATAGAAGAAACGTTCTCATCTTCCCCATATTAGGTTCTTGGAAGACACTTAACAAGGACATTCTTGGTTATGAAAACCTTTAGCTTTTTAGCTTTAAGTTGTTTGAAACTATGTGCTTAGCGCCTCAGGAAGTTTCCTATAATGGAGGGTCCTGTCGTGTTTTGTTTTCCCTGTTTAGTGTTTTGCTTCATGTCTGCTCCTGTTTACTTCCTGTGTCCTGAGGGGTATTTCACAAAACCTAGATAAGGGATTAAGCTGGGATTTTTAGGTTATCCTGGATGAATTTAGCCTTGACTTGGTTTCACAAAAGAGATGGCACATAAGTTACCATGGGGATTTATTCTCTGCACCTAGCCTGGTCCCGACCAGTGGGGTATTCCAGAAAGGAGGTTTAACAAACACTGAGATAAAACTTAACCTCTGGGTTGTCTGAACCAGTGGCGACTAAACTCGAGCTGTCGGTTCCAAAACACCGGTTACCAGTTAGTTCAATCAACCCTGTGTTAGATAACCTCGAGTTGTGCGCGTTCACGGCGAACTTATAAAGGCATCATCTATTGAGAGTCGAAACCATGAGTGAAACCGGCGAAACGAAGAGCACCGTATTTTTCAGAGGCGGAGTAGCAAGTTCTCCTCGAGGCTTACGAGGAGGAGAGAACTGTGATAACAAAAAAAGAGCAATACTTGAGCATCTGCCAAGGAACGAGACCTTGCTTGACAGAGAATAGCCTAACTTACCGTGTAAATGCGTACGTTTAGGATAGCCTATGTCAAAAGCACAATTAAATAATTTAGTGGACATTACGTATTGTATTGACTGCTTTGAATGATGCTTTCTTAAACTAGCCTACCTTGTCACAGATTGAGTGGGCCATAGACTCCTTGAGAATCACAAATGTAATTTTCTATTTTAACGCGGGTTCTGCAGCTGTGGGCCAAGTTAAACCTTTGCGCTCCAGCATCGGAAGGGTGATGAATGTCGGAAGGCATGGGTAGCCTATCCTCTATCCCCCAGTAGCATACCTATCAAGTTGTCCTGTAATTGCACATATAACATGAAGTTACAGCCTACACATTAATAAGTCTGTAGTGGATCTGATAATATTCTAGTAAGGTGTAGGCCTGCCCTAACGCACCCTGTTGAAATGTGTCGCTCAAATTAGACTCCCGGATAGGCTACATCATTCCTGGCATCGTGTAGGTCTACTGGGCCCTGCCATTTCGCCTCCACGTTTGTGATAAGATGTGAAGCATAATCACATATAAAAAGAGAAGTGGCCTATCTATCCATTCGACCATAAGGACATTCTGAAAAAGCCAAAGCCCGTTAATTGAAGCTCACCAGCTAAGACAGCCTATCGTCGGTGCACATTAAGTGACGCTGACCTGCCAGTTGGGTACTAATGATCCTCGTGGGTTTGTGTCCATGAAAACGAATGAACTGCTTTAGCGCAAGGCAAACTTTACGCACCGACCGACACTACAAAAACTCCCAGTCGGAGAGCGCGTGTGTAGCCTATTAAAAACTATTTTATCCAAAATGCCATCAGCATTCTTAACCAAACTTAGTGACAACACGCATAGCCCTACCTGCGTGACAGCTGTTATGCAGTCTTTATTTAAACGTATTTATTAATTTTCTATATGTTTTCCCTTTTTTGTAGGCTACTGTACTTGTTTTAATTATATCTTCAATGTGTCTGAGATGTTGTTTGTCCATCTGTCTGGTGGGCCAAAGACACATGTCCACTATGGTGTAGGCTAGCTAGCCTACATTAAAGATTTATTTTATTCTATTATAATCCACCATGTGTAATGTAGGGATGGAGAATGCTTTTCAAGCCTACAGCCTATATTTAGGATTCAGTTGAAAAACTCTAGCGCTCTTGAAAAACTCGTTTAGAAAAGAATGGATAGGCTATCATGTGATGTCGTGGTCTTATCGCCCTCTCACGGTGAATTGCACGGATGAATATTACATGATTTTGTGCTTCTTTGTCAATCGGACCTTCATCAAAATGAAACGCCATTGTGTGACAAGTGTAAAAATAGCGGCCTGATTGAACATGCACTAAAATAACGGAACATAATTGAATGTGATCAGGTCAGGATCACGACTAATTGCAATCACCTGGGCGTGCGGGCTGGGGGTCATGGGTACGTAACTTCCTTCCCGACAAACACAAAATAAGCTCTCCCAAATTGTTTGGTACGCAAGTTGCTTGTCGCTGGTCGGTACAAACCGCGCACTTCATGCTGGGTTTTGGTTGCGAACAACTCCCTCGCTGTGGTCTGTGTAGGTGGAATGTTTCATGTACTCCTTACACTTTTGATGTGAGTTGTTGCCACTGCCGTAGACCACGAACGTTTTTCTGACATGTAGGTAATAGCATAAAGTGAGAGTTTGTGTTTAGCCACGTAGTTTGAACACGGGGCAGGTGGTTGTAGTGTCGTAACGTTTGGCTCATCTTGCTATAGACTGTCATCTCTCTACTCCTGTTTCCCTGTGACTACCAATGCGAATGCTGAACGTGGAGGTAGGCCTCTTACAATAGCAACATTGCAATAGCTATGGTCAAACACTCAACTAATGTGAGCAGACTAAGTGAGCTATACGGGCCAAACCACAGCATGCAGCGTCTGTAATTTTCGCTCCCTTGTTTTTATAGGTGACACACTTCCCTCCTCTGCTCCTGTTCCCCCTGGGCTAGCTCGCATTGTGGAAAAGGCCGAGGTAGGCATTGGTTATTGTTCTAACAGTGTAACGGTCCTATTTTAAATATGTATCTGGTACAATGTTTTCTTTTTTTTTTTTTACATGTCGCTTGACTTATGAACAATTAAACTTCATAAAAACTGTTGTGTATTGTTATGAAATGCGACATAACCATGGACCAGGGTCTTAAACGTTTCTCTCTGTTGTAGATCACAGCTGGCTGTATCACAGTTTGACCACTGTTTTCCCCCATTAGAGTTTCTTTTGGTATTCGTCAGTGTTAAACTAACAGCACGTCAAAGTTGGATGTACGGTATGCTTGTTTGTGTTGGTTTATTTTCTTTGTGTTGTATGCTTGTCTGAGTGATACACTGGTGCATTTACACTGTTTGCCAGGGTCTGTTACACGACCAGGTGTAGTGCTGTTGCCATCCCTGAGCTCATATTAGCAGCCAGTTAGCGATTTCAGACTGTTACTCCGAGGCTATTGAGACTTATCCCTCCCCCTGGCAGTATTAGTTTTTAATGGGTTCTTGTAACCCCTGACTTAGCTTATCCACACGGGAGACTGTTACTCCTGGGGCATAGAGTGGTATTAGTTCATATTGAGTTCTTTGTGACTCCCAACCTAGTTTCTCCACACAGTAGACTGTTACTCTTGGGCCATAAGGGTCTATGTCCCAGGTAGTATTAGTTCATTATAGCTTCTGCTATTCATTGTAGCTGTATCGGTAGCACTCCACTGGTGCTGAATAGCGTGTTTGTCTTGTTTTTGTTTTGTCTTGTATTGTTTCCTTTATTGAATGCCCCCTCCTTCCCCCTGTTTGCTAGTATGGCCTGCTAGGTCTATTAGGTAACACAGTTAAGGTACTCTAGGACTGCCGCCTACCCCTAGTTTGCGGTGAGGGCACATTCTAGTGGTTGAGCGTGTACTGAACACCTATTTATACTTGTGTGGGTTGTATTTAGAAAGCTTGAGTGTTACACTTGTGTTTGTGTGTGTGTGTGTGTGTGTGTATGGCCATAGATCACTTTTGGGGCTGGGCAGCCATCCGAGGGTTACTGTACCTGTGTTAATTCAGGCCGTGTAGCAGCCACCAATCCACTGGGCATTTAATCTATGGTTATGTGTATTACATTTTGTTTTCTTTGATTCTTTTGTGTTGTGTATTGTGATTTTTGTTTTTATCGGATTTACCTACTGTACACCCCTGCCATCCGTTTTAAACAAAGAAAAGAAATAATAAATATAACATTGTTTATACTACTGCCTCCGTCCTCATCCATTTAGTTGGATAAACCTGAGGGCCCTGTCACATGAACATAACCTGAACAAAACCTACCCCCTACCAGGTTAAGTTCAGAGCCTATGTTACCATAGTTACTTACATAGCCTGATCATTTTTGAGCTTTCTGGAACTGAAATCCCAGGTTTACCGTTTACTCTGGGTTTACATACCCAGTTCAGTTCAGAGCCTGTGTTACCATAGTTACTTACATAGCCTGATCATTTTTGAGCTTTCTGGAACTGAAATCCCAGGTTTACCGCTAACTCTGGGTTAACATACCCAGTTAAGCCAGTAAACCTGCTTTCTGGAATACCCCTCAGGCTAACGGCCAAGCTAAGTTAATTCTTATGGTAATTATGTTGTCTTATTGGTTCAGCTAGCTGTCATTCACATCAGACCTCCGTGCTCATTTTTAAGGAGCTTTATTCCATTTATAAACTATTTGCTAAATGTATTTGCTCGCAAAACAAAACAGATTGTCTGCCTACCACCATATAGTTATTATTTTAATTGTGATAACCTTATAATTATTAACATAGGCCTAGGTACTTATTGTTTGCTTATTTTGATAGACGTTTGATGACTAGCCTACTGTAGTTGATTGGAAGGGGAGGGGCAAGTTTTCGAAGGTATTTTCAACTATAATATTAAGGTAAATCATACTATGTGCATTCTTTGCAGTGGCAAGCGCTTAATGATGTTGTGTGCCGAGACAAGGAAGCACTCACACGTGGGTAAATTTGCATTCAGTTGGTCTACCACGCCTACTTCTGCTGTTTTACAGAAATAGCCATGATTCCCCATTCTAAAAAGGATAACTTTACTTTGTTAGTCTATATCAAAAGCGGTTGTTCACTTTGTGTGAATGACACTATTTTCCGCATCTTTTTTATTCCAACCGTGGGCACTTTGGAGCAGAAACGAGAACGCGCACACATCCTGAATTACATACACCTGGCTTGACATAGTCGCTCCTACTCATCCTGGATTGGCATTAGTGAAACGAGTTGAGCTAGGATGACCAGACAACGCTATGTCAAACCTCGTTTTATCACTTATCTTGGATGTCTTAATTCTGCCTTTGTGAAATACCCCTCTGTTCCATGTGTTTCTTTGTTTTGCCAAGTGTTTCTGTTCCCTGTGCCCGTGTCTCCGCCCCTCACCTGATCCGCGTTAGTCTGTTAATTATGGTTTCCACCTGTCTTGTTTTACCTTGTTCATTGTCCACCTGTGCCCTGTTACCCCTGTGTATTTAAACCCTCTGTCTCCCCTCAGTCTTTGTCGGTTATTAGTCATTGTGTTGCACAAGGTTGATTCAGTTCTTAATAAAGATGCTTGTGATTCTGGGATTACCTTGCCTGGCTGTGCTTTGCCCTGTGTTTGGTTCAAGCTCTCCCTGTGGAACTGTGGCAGGAGGTTGGGTTAGGGGAATTATGCAACACTGAGAAAGAGGAGAGAGCCTTTACATCTTCCATTTTGTTAATTCTGCAAGCGCTTTGCTGTGTTTAATGTGCCTAAGTGGAGCTTGTCGGTGTGGAACAAAAAAATCAGCTGAACTTAACTACATTTAAATGCAGTTCCAATATAACAGTTGTATGGGTGGCAGCAATATCAAATTATTATTATTACCTGGTCTGCCTGCACTGCCCATTAGTGTAACGGTATGCATCACTGAAGAGTCCATGTGAATAAACATGTGACCTCTGCAGGAACCCAGATGTTTCTCATTGTGACCATGGGGCATTGAAATATTCATGATATCAGTAAGTAGATAAGTAGATGTGATTCCTTAGTCCATCTTACATCATAACCATGCACTTAAAAGAGAGGAGGAAAAAAACAGATATGCATTCCAGGCGATATGGGGAGCCCTTCTCCCCGCCTGGTGGTTTCTTGGCTCATTTTTTTCCACTGAATTTGAAATAACAGTCCTTTAGCCTCCAATTTGCAACTATGGGAAGTTATGACTTTGATATTCAAAGTGCGGCTTATTATCAGTTTTCAAAGGTTAGTGAGGAAGTACAAAGTAATGTTGGATAGGAACAAACTAAACAATGCGATCGCTTGGTTGGGCTGAACCAATAATTTCAAGGTTAATGCAAGCCTATGCCCATTAGGATGCTATGATTGGAAACATTTCCCAATGGAGCGATGCCAGACCCTCCTTAGGAAGTGAAACATAATGAACAGGTCTGGTGACCCCATGCTAAACTGGATCAGAGAGATTGAGAAACTGCCTAGTCGTGTAACTCCAGCCTCTGATTCAGCTGTGGTGGGGCATAGCCTATCCATTCTCAGGCAGTGTGCACATACCCATGCGCTTTTGCAGACGGAGTCCTTTCTTCTCTGGAATTGAATTGAGAAGGGAAAGAATTAAGGGGAGATGCAATCTATCACATGTATCTCTGCCTGGAGGAAGCAGTTTTGACAGTTGGCTTCAAATGTACAGGGGCATATTTTTACTCATGTCATAGTGATGCACAGTGGGAGGAATTGAAGGGTTCATTTGTTTTTGTGACAAACTGTACTGACAGCCTGTATACAACAAGCACAGTATGTAAAAACTCTGGGGGAAAAGAACATTAACGTCACTGAAAGCGTAAATCTCCAACCACTTAGTTTCATGATGTTATCTCATGCCTATATTAGCATTTCAGTTTCCACAGATGGTGTTCAGGTGCAATGTTTGACGTCAGCAGCACTATTAAATGCTAAATAGAGCGACGATGAAAAGCACTGGGAACAAATGAGCTTCACAATCAGAGTATGATAATAATGTTACAATCATGTTAAAAAGGTTTTTCAGAACTGCTAAAACACATTTTTTGAAACCTTCCACCCTTTTCTCAAAATGGTAAACACAAAACCTCTGACAACCTCTGAACAATCTGAACATAACTGACAAAACTGAACAATCGCCTCAGAACAATTGCACCTCAAAACTATCAACACTAAACACTGTCTTCTCACAAAGCAGTCAAAAATGAAAACACTACTGAGCAGTCATTACGCACAAAAAATGGAAAAAAATGTTCAGGTCAGCTCATATAGCTCCAGGAGATATTTGTTTATACAATACATATTGTATCTAAAAAACAAAACAAAGCAAAAAGGTTTCATAACTCAACATTTACTGTAAATCAAGTATAAACAAAGTATTGAGAATGGGGCTTTGTGTTTACAGTTTTGAGAGAAGGATGGAAATGTTCAGAAAATGTGTTTTAGCAGTTGTGAAAAACTGTACACCGGAAAAGCAGGCATTTTAGTACTGTAAATGAGAAATACAGTGAGGTCTACAGCCTACAAAGTACTCGCTGATAGTTTCTGTGCATTGTTGATATGAACATACCTCCAGGCCTCAGACTGCCTTGCTCTGTCCTCTTAATCCAACCCAGCAGTCTTCAGCTGCACCTCAATTTGTATGACATGTTGCTAATAAGCTTAAGGTAAGCTGATCAACTCAATAGTGAGCCTCCTTTTTACTGTATTACATGTATGCATTGTGCAGAATTTCCAATGTAATCAATTATTAATCGATATATAGGGTCTGATTGAGGTGGCATTAGTTGGCATTTCAGATTTTCTCCAGAGCTGTACTTTCCTGCATTCATTCTATCTACGTTTTATTCAATATTCGATGTATAATTCAGTAATTTTATCCCCCTCGACAAAGTCAACGAGTTTTCTCCTGAAGCTTGAGCACATTTATAGGTCAGTCACCCTAATATCTGTGCCTGCACACATAAGTCAGGCATTTATTCACCATCTAAAGAGGGCTTGCACTCCCCTTTACCTATCAAGGCAGCTGTGCTTTTAAGATTAGGCAGGACAGGGTCTTGTCTCAGCTGTCTGAATAGCTCCCTCACCAGGAGAGGCTAAATCTGTGAGGAGAGTTGGGGAAGCGGCAGATGATAGTGGCAGAAAGGTGAAGGTTCTGTCAGTAGATGGATAAGCTGGCGAGGAAAAAATAGAAAGGCTTGAGACTGAGAAAAAGAGGAGAGTGAAAAGAAAGTAGATTAGAGAGATCAGAAGAGTTTAGGACACCCCTTAAAAAAACATTTGCAAAAGCAGTGGGCAGTTCACTTTCTGGCTAGTATTTCATGTCAGAAATCAAATGTGTCATATCATGGATTATAGGAAAACTGCAGGGGGAAGATTGAGTCCCTCTTCAGGCAGTCCAGTAATCCAGTCTTGAATAAACTTGCATGACAAAATGGGGCTTCAAAACAGGAATGCCAACACACATCAATGCTCTGAGGCTAACTGAATGTGCACATTGGAATATTGGAGGGGGGTTACTGTAAAACCTATCATTAGGACATCTTTATATTCTCTTTCATATTCTCATCTTCCAGCCAGGGTATTAGCAAGGGAGTTTTGTGATTGGTCTCTGCCCTATTTGTATTCTTGAGGAGTTAGAGTGTGAGTCGTGCATGAACTGCCACCCCCTATCCTCTTATCCACCCACCCTCCCCCAACACTCCCACAGCACCTGCTCCAACGCCCGCACAACCGTGGAGCAGCTTGTTTGCAACCGCGGTGATGAGCGTGTGGTTCCGTTGGGTGCAGCGGAGGAGATGCAGGGGAAGTGAGAGGAGGAGGAGGAAGAGGAGGAGAAGGATGAGGAGAGTTCCTCCAGGACCTGTCATTTCTGATTCCTGGTTTTAAAATATGCTCCCTAGGCTTACACAGGAGTCTCTGCAGCAGAGAAAAGCCCGGTGTATTGTAGAAGATCAGACTGACCTGACCTTTGTTCAGCATGCTTGGCTCATGCATGACTGTTGTGCTCTAAATTCAGGAAAGGCCCATGGCGCAGGTCAGGTGTTCATGATAACATCAGAAGTCTGACAGGGGAAAGACAGTTATGATTGTGGAGCAGTAGCCATTAGAGGAGCATTCTGGATTTTCCAACATAACAGTGTGTAGTAGCATGTTTGCTGAAAACTGTCATTTACCACAGACAATAATTTAGAGTTGTCTGTCTCCCTGACAACTTAAACTAAACTAATTTACATTGAAAAGAGAATATTTTACCTCAAAACAACTGACACATAGATATCACAGTGGGTATACTCAAGAAAGTCCCTGTAAATGTCATGCTTTCCTGATGACATATTTATATCTAATGCCCAGCGATGCATCAGAACATTAGAAATTAGACTACATTTCTCAATATCTTTCCATAACTTTTGAGGCTTTTAGGTGATGAAGAGGCCCTTCAGGTCATACTCTGCAGGGCAGGTTGCATATCATCTTCCATTCCCAGTGATCTATTCCCCTGCATTCCTCTCACTAGATGCTGTTTTCCTCTACATTTGTTCCCCATCAACATGTTCCAATAGCAATTAACCTGAGGGGGTTGCAACCGCTTGACATTCGCGTGCCTTTGCATGTTGTTCTCCATGCAGCACAGATATGCGAAGTGACACAGGCATGACAGGGCGGGTGTCAGCGGCGTTTCCTCCGCTCCTCGGTAGGGCTTTGATGTTGACGCCCTGTCGCGGTCCCCCGGTGCTGCTGTCATCTTGTCGTCTCCTCCACTCACACCCTGGGCATGACCGAGGAGCAGGACAGATCTAGACTGACTGACAGTCATCAGGACTGGGAGAACATTTTGAAGTGAACACTGAGGCAGCAGCGGTAGCTTTAACAGCAGCAGTAGCTTTGACAGCAGCTGTAGCGGTGCTGTCACGTCTTCAAAGTAGGCATAGGTGTGATACACACATGGTTAAGTGGCGGCGGCGTCACTGCAGGCAGCCTAATCGCAGCACGCAGCACGGAGGATTTTCTATTGACGCTAGTGAAAGGGTAATCGTGTCACAGCAGCGTACTGTAAACAGATGTGGGTAACACTCTGATGTTCTCCATGCTCTCTGGGAGCTGTCTCCACTCACGTCAACCGTCACCACAGTGTGTTTGTTTTTTGAGAGGGCTAACCCAACGTAACCCATATGGAGGTGTCAACATTTCCTGAGTTCCTCTTCAAGCCTCATCTTCCTTTTCTCACTCTCACATTGGCACTGTCACGCTGTCAACAAGGAAAGTGGAAACAAAAGGCAGTCAGGGAAGCAGTGTGCCATTAGGAAAGATAAACATGGGGTTGGCAGGGAGATGAAACAAAGTGTTATCAGAGGAAAAGTCGTGTAAGTCAATAAAGTGTTTGTGTGTGTGTGTGTGGGGGGGGGGGGGGGAGATTGAGAGAGAGAGAGAGAAAGATGGTGAAATCCATTGCCACTATTCATTCATCCACACACTTTCAGTGAAAGTGCAAAGACTGCTACTGCCTTCTTTCATTTCCAGACTCCCAGTTGACAGGTGGTGGGCTTTTGAAACAGTACAAAGTCGGCCAGGTGGACCGGTTCCACCACTGTAGGGGAAAGCACACTCTCCCTTAATCTGAATTCCATAGAATGATATAGAAACTACCAGTGAGATGGACTTTTCATCCCGCCACACCGTGGGATGCCTGCAAGCTAAAGACGGCTACTGGACTTGGTGGTAAAAGAGGTTGGAAAAAAGTTGCTGAAGTATTGAGCTGTAACACCTGACCTCTTGTGTGAAAAAGAAGTTATATTTTTGGCTTATCTTGACTAAGACATGTAATGACATCAGGGCAACACTTTTCTCCCAGCCAGTTGCATGACTACAACATCAGACAAAGTTGCTGGACCTGACTGACGGGAGAAACGAGATGTGGCAGAGTATCAGATGTATCTCCGCACTCTATTTGTGAGTGCTTCCCTTAGCCATCTTCACGGACAGATAACACCTAGTAGCCCAGCCAAGAGGGTTTGAGTCGAAAGAGTCAAAAATAAAATCTGCCAAACGTTGTAATCATCACATGCTGCGCCAAGGCAGCCAGCCACAGGAGCATTCCCTTTAAACTCAAATCTATTGAGATCCTGTCAGCTGACCTGCCCACCAACTACAGAATGTTTAGACTGTGTGGTATCAGGGCAGACTGAAGTGAACTAGACTGTGATATGAGTAGACAAAATTATGAAAGGAGGGGTGAAATTATCTTCATTTACTGGAGTGGTCAAATAGAGAGAACGCAAGGATGAATGAGAGCAGTGCACAAAACAAACAAACAAAACTATCACTTGGCTCTCATCTTGCCCTCCTCAGTCAAATGGACCATACATGCAATAACTTATAAATCCACACCGATTTCATCTGTCAACTCTCTTTCATACCAGCACTGAGGGGAACAGGCCGAATGACTCCACTGTGGATGCCTGCAGCTGTTTCATGGATTTTCACTTAGTTTGGAGTTTTTTAAGGGGTCTTGTGTGGATTAGGGCAAGGGTCTCCCATATCTAGCTCACTTGTTATTCATCCCTCCCTCCCTCTCTCTTCATGGATGAAAAGACATCAAGTAAACTTAGATGTTGAACAAACCGCATGTTCTGGAAGCTCCAAAAGACTCTGTATGGTGGTGGTGGTGTTGAGAATGAGAATGAAGGTTGATTACCCATTCAAGCACAGCAGCAACCAAATAAAAGAAATACAGGGCAGGGTGTCTCTCTGCTAGCCTCACTCATTTTGTGCCAACAACAAACAACACATTCCACGAGTGGATCCACATAACATAAATGAATGTGTGAGCAGGACTGTGGAGAGGAATATCAATGAGAACTGCTTTTACGTTTATAGTTTTCCTGGGACCAACATCCACATTTGTAGCTGTACATTTTTGGATGAAATCAATAGGCCAAATCAACTTTGTCCTCCGGAAAATGCCTGTGATTACTTTGATGCAGAGACAAGAATAGTATTGACTATACTGCTTTGTTGTTGCAATGCATTACATATACACAGCTTTTGTTTTAGGAGTGTACGGTACGTATTAAGTTTAAAGTGAGCTTAAAGTGAGCTTTGTCATAGTGAGAGGAATGCTGAGGGATACCTGTGCATATAGCATTACTGAGTAAAAGGCTTGGCCCATACTGTGAAACAAATGGTGAGAGAGAGATAGAGAGATGACAGAGATGATGATTTACATTGACATCAACTCTGAATCCAGTCCAATCATAACTCATGTACTGGTATTTATCTACCAGATTTTTAGATTCCAGGCAGGGAACAGTATGCATAATTGGAAATATGCAGTGATATGTTATGCAGAGTATGCGCTATGGAGATTACTATGTCTAGTACAAAATACAAAGGTAAACAGCAATATAAATGTACACAAATACTACAAAAATATGTACTACAAATACTACAAAAATATTTTTGAAAGAACAAAAAACCAGCCAGTAAGATAATATTTGTAGAGGCTATGATAGCCAATAAAAAGACTGTCTGAGTGTCGGTTGCCATGTTATGTTAGTGTTTGTTTACATAACATCAGTTAGTTATTGCTTGTCCAAGCGGCCACAGCTCTACAAAGGCACCAGCTGCCCATATGGACGGACTCCAAGCAGACTTCAAAGTACAATGCCATAAATATAATATCAGTATTGCAAGTTGTTTGCGCATGTCTGTGAGTGAGTATGATCAAGACTGCAGTCCTCTGCACACTTGAGTGGGAGACCTGCTGCCTACTATTCTGACACCTCTAGCCTTCCCCAAACTGTTATGGGAAAGAACCATGTGGTGATACACTTCAATCAAACAAACTAGGGAATAAAGTCAGTTATGAGAGAGCATAATTTAATCAGCTCAGTCCACTACCTCCTTTTAGAATGGCTTTGAGCTGTTTCATTTCCAATTAAAGGAAAACACTGAAACGGCAATTTCCAGAATCCCTCTGGCTTCCATTCACACTGCACACACACTGCACACACACACACACACACACACAGAGACACTAATTATTTTACCCCTTCAATGCCAATTTGACACTAGCATACACATCTACACAGGCAAGTCATACATATTAAAATCTTTTTTCCATTCACACTGCACACATACACACACACACACACACACACACACACACACACACACACACAGAGACACTAATTATTTTACCCCTTCAATGCCAATTTGACACTAGCATACACATCTACACAGGCAAGTCATACATATTAAAATCTTTTTTCCATTCACACTGCACACACACACACACACACACACACATACACACACACACACACACACACAGAGACACTAATTATTTTACCCCTTCAATGCCAATTTGACACTAGCATACACATCTACACAGGCAAGTCATACATATTAAAATCTTTTTTTTTTTTTGGGGGGGGGGGGGCTTGCTTCTCCTCATTCTCCTCTTTTTTTTGGCTCAAATAAAATGAAAAGCCTCTAACAGAAACACACACCACGCCTGCTCTCCGAGACCCCAGCAGTCGTTGCATTCTGCTGCATTCTGTAATCCCCACAGTGGGAGCGGCGCGCTGTTGGTTCGTTTGTCTCCCTCCGTCCACGTGGCTTTTAATCCGGCTTCGGTCAGCAGGGACTGTGTGGGCAGGACAGAGGCGAGAAGAACACAGCTGAGCGGATCAGAGCCACAGTGGAGCGGAGGGGCGGCAGGGCCCAGACACATCGTCCCCTGATGAGTGTGGTCAGACCTCACAGATGATTGTTTTCACCGTATACAACTGTACAGTGTATATTTCACTCAGCACACATCATTGCCTCTGTTGTTTGATGTGATGACCCAGCGTATCCTCCAGCCTCGGATGACTGGTCTTGGCTCACTCCTCACAGTGCATTTGAAGTGTGTGTCTCTGTGTGTGTGTGTGTGAGTGAGAAAGTGTGTGTGTGTGTGTGTGTGTGTGTGTGTGTGTGTGAGTGAGAAAGTGTGTGTGTGTGTGTGTGGACTGGACTGGACAGAGAGACGTTTGATATGGGCAATTATGTGTGTTGTCACCGCACAGAATGTATGGACTCCAGAGCGACGGCCCAGCGTCATCAATTCAGTGCGTGTGTACACCAGAAGGCCGAGGCCCTCCAGAGGGGCCTCCTGTCTCTTAAATCTGTGATGTGTTATCGCTTGTGAGCCTGCCTCTGAAGATGACTTAGCTGGCTGGGTGGCAGCAACATCAGCAACAGAGCTGTGAAAACATGAGAGGTCCAGATGATCAAACCCCAGAATTTGCCCTCTCCTTCTCTAGCGAAAATAAATATATAACAGTTATATGATATGACAGTATATATCAAGTACAAAGATTATATGATGACACTACACACGTTTTTGAAATCCAGTAACCGTTTAGTACAGTCAGAGCTAAACTATGATTGAAAAAACTGCACTGGGAACCCGGCCAGTATGCAGCTGAAGCTGAAAAAGCTGTATTGTAATGCATCTACTGTCTACAAAATGGATCACATAGGAGATTGAGAAATGTTGTTGCTATGATTTATTCCACTGGTGTATTTGATGTTTTTATTTAATGAATATAGCATGTTGTGTGGAAGATATGTGTATGTGTGGGTTTTGGGCTCTGTCCTTTGATAAACGTTGTCTGTGTTGGCTCAAAGCAATCTCTTCCCCCTCTGCTTGGACACTGCTGATGGCAGGAAATGAAGGGAGCCCTATCACAGAGTAATAACAAGACAGTGATGAGAATCAAGGCAGCAAAACAACCTGCCTGAGAATCCCTCACTCCAGGCCCTCGCCCACCGCCACTGCCAACCCTCCCTCCCTCCGGTTCTCTAACCAGGGGGTTGGTGTTCCTCGAATAAGCTCATTACTGGGCTCCCATCAGTGACAAGCTAACACGAGACAAAATCTCATTTTGGTCTGCCAACCGTGTGGCATACAGGCCAGTGTGAGGTGGCATTGTTGTTGGTACGGTGGTCTACCTCCTCTTTGACTTAGTGCTGCTGAAGATGTAATTCTAGTCTTGGCATAATGTAGCACAGACTTATATCTTATGGTATGAGATGCTGTGCTATGACAATCTAGCTCCTCCTGCTATCCACAGACATTTATTGCTGAATGCTTATGCCACCATGATGTGTCTGTAGATGAAATTGCTACGGGCATCAATGAGCATGTGCATGATATATGTCAACGGTAAGGCCACAGTCCATTTCTCTACACACGTCACATGACACATGGCCTATCTCAGAGCATATCTCAGTGCCTCCCGCAAGAGTAATTTGTCTCTGGAAAAGGCTGGGGAGAATTCTCTACGGGAACACTTCCTGCTGGATGTGTTACAGTATGTGCTTACATGGGTTTTCTATTTCCTTTGACGTAAATGATGACAGCATATCAAACTGCAATGAAAGTGCTCTTTCAACCTGGCCACCAACCATTGATGAAGAAGTGCAGCCAGAGAACCTAATACAATTGCATGAGGGTGTCACAGTGGCATCTTGTGGAAAAGCTCAACACAGCAGTTAATCGGTGATGTACTGACTAAATTCAGGTGGTCAGCTGTTTTGAGATCTAAATGAATGGTTGCATATCACAACAAGCACAAATCAATATGAGTATCGACATGTGTATTCTCTCTCTGATTACTCCAAAAGAGTCTGGTAAACAAACACCAAATAAATACTTGGGATTAGAGATGGGAAATGAACCCTTCCAAAAAACAAATGAGCTAATATGCAGAGATTTTTTTATTTTCATATTAAACACATATTAAATGTATTAAAAATCCAAAAGTATTTCTCATCAGTCAGATTGATCCTCCTTCAGCAAAGGTTCGTCCAGTGACGCCCTGGTGAGCTGCATGGTGAAGGGCAGGGAGTCCTCCAGCACCCCCATGCGCTGCTCAATGGTCCTCACCTTCACCAGGAGCTGCTCCAGGGACTTCAGGCACTGGCAGATGAGGCGTCCCCCACACTTGCTGCATACCTGCCCAGAGGTTGTGGAAACGGATTATTCATCAGTCACATAGAACCATTTTGACCAGCATAATCACAACAGCATTACAACCACTCTACTACCACTCAGAGTATTCTAAAATCAGTGTGCCTTAACAACGCTCAAGGTTGCTACAAGGACTCCAAGTCATGATGTGATTTGTGCAATTTTGTGATACATTTTTGTACAATTGTTGGAGCTATATTGTGATATGATAGAAACTAGATGTAATATGAAAAAACAACAACATTTTGTCCTGCAACTTACCCGTTTAAATTTAGACTTGATGATCCAAAGGCAAATGATGAACATAACAAAACAGGCCAGTCCAATAATTAAGCATGCACAGCTGCTTTCCAGCTCTGTGGTGACCACAGCAGGTGTAGAGAGCACCTCCTGCAGCCCCCTGTCTCGACGTGACTCTACTGCTAACACTTCTGTTCCCAGTCTGTACCATGCCGGGTGTTTGCAGAACTCATTGCCAACATTTTCACAAACCATCTTGGAGTGAGGGCCAAGGTTGTTTATCCAGTTATTGTGCTAGCTAGAAATGACATGTAGCCAAATCATATCTTGTTCTAGAATGTCATGCCTATTTGTCATTTGGTAACCTTTATGATGTCACAGCAAGTCACTCTTGAACTTACTCAGAGTTGCTGTGGGTACCTGATCTGCATGGGTTATCTGCATGATTACGTCACAAAATACATAAAATACATTCTGATTGGTCTATTAGCCGTTGCACTTCCAGAATTTCATTGGTCAGAATGTTGTTTGCTGTTCGATAATTCGCCTGAGTTTATTGTTTTCTGTTGAAGGACCCAACGTACAGGAAGGAATGCCAGTGTCTTTGAAATAGCCTACTGAACTAGCCGGCAAGCCGCTCAAACACCGATAGGCCTACCTACCGTTTTTGTAATATAAACAAATAAAACATTTGTTGCAGTATTAAATTGCAAACTTCTAGCCTGTCAATCCTTGAAATACAGAACTACCAGCTAGCCCCCACACATCGCTGTAGGCCTACTGTCTTACTTATAGGAATGTCACCAATTATCAACCATCCAGTAGGCCTATTTCCAACCTCTTAGTGTAGAGTGTAGGCTATCCATTGGTACCAAGTATGTCGATCCTTCTGGCTTATGAAAACAGACGAAGTGACTGCAAAATAATAACGTCATGTACAAAAAACAACTGCACACCCATTACTCTCGTTTGAATTACTCGCGAACCCGTGAACGCATAGATATGCCACGCAGATGAAAGAGTAGACACAGAGCTATCATTTGATACCAAGTACATCCTTCTGGGTTATAAAACAGACGAAGTGACAGCAAAATAATAACTTCATATAGCTCGACTTACCTCACGTTTTTGTCTGTTTTTCTCAATGGCAAAGAATGTTCATAATGAGGTTTTGAGATCCTAGCAAATTCCTGCATGGCATTCAATTCAAGGCCCACATTGCATCCCAATTTGTTCGACAAAGAAACACCTTTTTTGCTTTTACTTTGTTTATGGCAACACAGTAAAAAGTTGTAGAGAATCATGAGGGCAGACAGGCACACACACGTAAATGGAGCGCAGAAAGGTCATAAATAATAAAAATGGCATTTATTTCTGTAAGGAGCACCCCACATATGTCTGTAAATTGCTCAGCCCCAGAGAATCCCTCCACCGTTGCAATGATATTGCCAGATTCAGGACAGTCTGCCCTACACACACATGAAATGCATGTAGAGCTATGAGCTTGCTGTGGTGAGATACATGTCAGCAATGCTAGTACTAATACATGAAATGATGGCAGATATGGATAGCCTAGACTCTGCTGGAAAAAAGCAATATGTGTGTGTGTGGCACTTACAAGGACCAGAATAAATCCTTATGAATAAAGGTAGTGAAAATGCCCTAAAAAAACTAAGGGTTAAAATATACATATACTGTATGTAAAAAGTAAATCCATGCAAAAATACTTAAAAAAACAATTATTTAATAAATATTTCAGGAAAATATAAGTTGTATGTGTATGTGTGTGTTTATTATTTCCAAAGTTTAATAAATTAGACACTGATGGCACAGTGCTCTGTTTTAAGTCTTTTTTTCTCAACTAAAAATGCTTTGCACTGGTTAGGGGGTACTTGGCTGAAAAAATATTTCACAGGGGGTACATCACTGAAAAAAGGTTGAGAACCACTGTTCTAGCCTGTCAATCCTTGAATACAACTACCCAGCTAGCCACCAAAACATGCAGTCTTACCTACCGTTTTAAACAAAACATTTGTTGCAGTAGGCTCCTAAATCGGAAACTTAACCTGTTAATATATAGGCTAGCTACGGCTCTTCTATTTCTTATCCTGCACTGCCAACTAATTATATATATATATATATATATATATATATATATATATATATATATATATATATATATATCGCTTACAACCCTAGAACAAACATATTGTAACAAACTGCAAGGTTGTCTCAGAATGGTTTTTATTGGTTATGCACCAAAACACACAAACACATAATTCCAGGCCAGACCTGATCCTCCAGCACTAAACATCTATCTTAGGCTGTATCTAAAACACACACCAATCAACCCTAGTTATGAACAATGTAACCAGCTGCAAACATAAACACAACAGACAGGACATACAACGTTGTCAACCTACCTGGTTTATAACATGAACATTACACACATACACACACTGCACAGCATCATGGGAGCACAGTCATGAACAGCTAGGCTCAGATCATTACACAGCCCCCCGAGACTTAGTCCATGTCCCCTTGACTCAAGTCTTACCCTACGTCAGTCCATGAGCCTGGCTGGGACGCGACGCTGGCGTTGTGGGCGCCCCGCTGTCGCGGCGGTGACTTCCGGTGAAGGCTGCACGGTGACCGGTGTTAGAGCCACAGCTCCATTGTCACCAAGTTCCACAGAGTCAGTGTCAAAGTCTCCACGACCCTCAGCTGAAGCCTGGGGTCGATACTGGGCCAGTCGATCACGGTGGAGAGCCACAACTCTCCGACGCTTAATCAGTCTCACACGATAGACCACATCAGACAGCTTTTCTAAGACATCGCACGGCCCGACCCACTGGCTAGTGAGTTTCGGGGAAATGCCTTTCCTTCTCTCCGGGCAGTACACCCAAACTTTATCGCCGGTCTGGAACTCCTGGCCGCGACAGCGCGTATCGTAAGCTCGCTTTTGACATATTCCAGCTTCACTCATAGCCTGCCTGGCCAACTCGTGTACTCCTTTCAGTCTCTCACGTAGCTGCTTGTAGTATTCCAGCCCTGGCTTACCTCCAATCTCCGCTTCCGGAGGCGAACCGAACACCAAGTCCACCGGCGTGCGTAGCTCTTGCCCGAACATCAGAGCTGCTGGTGTGCATTTCGTTGACTCTTGCACCGCTGTGCGATATGCCCAGAGCACCAGGGGCAAGTGTAAGTGTCGTGCCACTCTTAACAATGCAGATTCGAACCTCTCTGAGACACAACCACCACACTGAATAAATTTACAGTTATTTATTACAAGGGAGCAGCAGCAAGCATACATGCAGAGCAGGCAGAAGATGTTAAGTGTACACAGTGTCAGGCCCGAGCCCACCCTCTGTTAAAGTCCAGGATATCACCCACACAGTGCCCGCAATACCAGTTTAAGCCACTAGAAGCCTAACTCTGAGCAACCAGAAAAACATCACAGGACTCTCTTAAGATAAAATAGCCCACACACCCATTCACAGCAAAGGGAATAGCATTACCAACACACACCAGCTAGCACTAGTAGAAACACAATATTATTCACAGCACTCCAGTATGTACCATTCAGAATTGCATAGCAATAAGTTTAACACCAATAAAGCCACATAGGAATAAGCACACAATAAATCACTTCAGTCCAGTTTGTTTCTTCATTGCCACACAGGTAGACAATTGTGCAATAGGCCCAAGCAGTTATAAGTAGGGAGGGCTCACCATGACACAGTCCACGCCCCCTCCGCTGTCGCGTATTGCTGGCCCCCGATCAGAGAAATAACATTGGTCGGCGGCACCCTCCTCGCCGACCAAGAAAACAACAAATCCCACAATGCACTGGGTGGTGTAGCAGCGCTGTCTCCATGGAGTCCGCCTCCCTGCAGCCAGTGACGTCAGGGCACGCTCAGACTGCTGTCCAAAACGCGCAGAAGACTTCCTTCTCGGCAGGCGCGATCTTCCACGCAGCAATCGCCCCTCGGGGAGAGAACAACGTTTTAATACTTCGTAAACCTTGAGCTGGCCCATCCACACTAAGACAGAATGATGATTGTTTTACTTTCCTTTAGCAGACGTACGATCGCGCATAACAGCTGTCTCCTCTCTTCAGTCAGGCTGCACAGCTCCAGGAAGTCGGCACCCCTCGGGAAAAGGACAGTTCTTAAAACTTGAGACAGATGACCGATGGCCCACTCACACAGCAAGACAGCAGATAAGCAAAAGTTACTTTCCTTCATGGATCGCTAGTTTGCGTCCTCTTAATCAACCCGTCAGCGGTCAGTCATCCAGCAGTCCACCTCGCATCAGCTGTTGCTTCGGGGTCGCGTCATCAGGCCAGCCCTGGGTTCCCCCCGTTATCACTACAACCTCCCCTTTCCCTATAAAAAGGATTTAGCTCCCCATTCTCCCAATCGCAAACACTCACACACCCCAGTCCAATTAGTCCATCCACCAATCACAGTGTTCCACATGAGAAAGCAGGAAAACGTCCATCACAGGGAATTGTTCATTGTGCACAAATAAGCATTTTCGACCAGCATCAGACATTTATACATGGAAAACCCCCAAAACCCAACATTCATGACCATAAACCCCTCCTGACTGTGACATAAGTCCCAGTCCTTTTGTTGGCGGTCGGCCAATATGGCCAGCTGCACTGCTAGCGTCCGGTTAAACCGTTCGACCAGCCCGTCGCTTTGTGGATGCAGAGGTGTCGTTCTCGTTCAAACACCTCCGCCTTGAAATTCCGCCCTTGGTCGCTGTGGAGCTCTTCCGGTGCCCCGAACCGGCAGAACATCTCAGTGACCAGTCTGTCCGCTGTCGTGTGGGCGCTCTGATCTGGCACCGCATACGCCTCCGGCCACTTAGTGAAATAGTCCATGGCCACGAGCACGTAGCGATTTCCCCACTCTGTGACTGGCAGTGGGCCCATGACATCGACGGCTACCCGCTCCATGGGAGCCCCGACTGCATATTGCTGCAGCAGAGCGTGCCAGCGTCGCGTGGGGCCCTTCTTCGCTGTGCAGGCGTCACAACAGTGAACATGCAGTTCAACGTCCAGCCTGCATCCCGGGCCAATAGAAGTGGCTTCTCAGCCGACGAAGAGTCTTCGCAATGCCGAAATGAGCCGCCCCCACTGCCCCATGCACATGTTCCAGTAAACAGGCTCGTAATCCAGCAGGAACCAGCAACTGGAAAATGTCAGATTGTCTATCGGGAGCTCGCCAGTGTCTATACAACAGTCCTTGACGTGCTACTAATCCCGGCCACTGTGAATAAATTGCTTTGGTCTCTGGATCGAGTGCTGATACGTCAGTCCATGGCGGTCGCTGACCGGCTTCGATCCATGACCACACTCGGCCGAGTGTGGCGTCCTCCGATTGCGCCTTCCAGATCTCCTCCCTTGACATCACGTCCACCGGCGACTGCGCGTCTGTGGCCCCAGCTGCCACTCTGCAGTGCTGCGTTGTGGCGTGGGGCTGCGGTGCGTTGTCTCCGGTCTCTCGATCACTGTAGCTGGTAACGGAAGGAGGCGAGACGACCTCAGGGTGCTGCTGGCGAGCGTTGACCCTCTCGCTGGCGTGAAGCTGGCGAGCGGTGGCTCTCTTGATGGCGCGGCGCTGGCGAGCGTTGAGTCTCTCGCTGGCGTGCTGCTGGCGTGCTGCTGACGAGCGTTGGCTCCCTCACTGGCGTGCTGTTGGCGAGCGTTGACCCTCTCGTTGGCGCGACGCTGGCGAGCGTTGAAAACAGCGACTCTCTCTCTCTCTGCCAGCGGTGATGCAGCCTGTCCGACGAGCGGGCTCCGGTTGGGCCACGGCCAGGCTCCTCTCCTCCCTCCGGTGGCAGTGTTGGCACTGGTCTGCTGCACACGGACGCCTGGACAGGGCGTCCGCGTTGCCGTGAAGGCGACCCGCCCGGTGTCGAATCTCCATGTCGTAGTCCTGGAGTGCCTCTAACCAGCGAGCCATCTGGCCCTCTGGTTCTTTGAAGTTCAGCAGCAAAGTGAGCGACGCGTGGTCCGTTCTCAGCAGGAACCGTTTGCCGTAGAGGTAGGTTCGGAAATGGCGCACTGCCACCACAGCCAACAGTTCTCTGCGGGTCATGCAGTAATTCTTCTCCGCTCGGTCCAGTGAGCGGCTGAAGTATGCGACCACTTGCTCGCCCTGCTCGCCTGCTTGTGAGAGGACGGCGCCGACGCCCACGTCGCTGGCGTCGGTGTCCAGGATAAACGGCAGTCGAGGGTCAGGGAAAGCGAGCACTGGGGCCTCATATAGCGCCCTCTGCAGCCGCCGGAATGCCGCGTCGCACTCCCGTGTCCACTCAAAGAGCTGGCCTTTGTGCGTCAATCGATGCAGCGGGCTGGCGACTGTAGCAAAGTCCCGAATGAAGCGCCGGTAATATGACGCCAGGCCCAGGAAGCTCCGCAGCTCAGCACCGTCGCGTGGAACAGGCCAACGTCTCACTGTCTCCACCTTAGCTGGGTCGGTGGCCACTCCGGCAGCCCCCACGACATGGCCCAGGAACCCGGTTTGCCTCCGGAACAGGTGGCACTTTTTCGGGTGCAGTTTGAGCCCAGCACCTCGTATGGCGTCGAACACCTTCTCCAGATGTCCTATGGCACCGGTGAAGTCCGTTGCATGACACATGATGTCGTCCAGGTAAATTACGCAGCATGTTCGTGGAATGCCCGCCAGGACACGCTCCATCAGCCGCTCGAAGTTCGCTGGCCCGTTGCATAGGCCGAAATGAAGTACCCGGAACTGCCACAGCCCTTGCCCGATGGTGAACGCTGTCTTCGGCCGAGCTTCCGGGGCTAGCTCAATCTGCCAGTAGCCACTACGCAAGTCCAGCGAGCTAAACCAGCAGGAGCCGGCAATGCTGTCCAGCGCATCGTCAATGCGGGGGAGCGGGTAGGAGTCTTTCCGGGTTACCTGGTTGAGGCGCCTGTATTCAACACAGAACCGCCACGAGCCGTCCTTCTTCCGGACGAGTATAGCTGGCGCAGCCCAGGGACTACTGCTTGGCTCTATTACTCCTGCCGCGGCCATCTCCTTTATCTTTTCTTCAGCTGCTTGTCTTGTTTGGCGAACGGTAAGCGATGAGGTTGAATTCTGATGGGCTGGGCATTTCCGGTGTCGATATCGTGTTGGACCAGGCTCGTTCGGGTGCAGTCCTCATCTCTTGCGGCGAAGATGTCGGTATACGCTGCTAGTTCAGTACCTCACAGCTACGAGTGCAGAGTTCATTTACGGCTTGCTTTGTCTCTACAGAGGGCCGCGCTCTCTGAGCGGAGAGTGGTGATTGCTCAACCCGCTCTCCTGTCTCCTCTCTAGTGGGCGTGAACTGAGCAGTGGCAGACTCAGCAAGCGGACCTGGATGAGACCTGTTGTTTTCGCGGGCTTGAGTTTCGCGGGCTTGTGTGGGGAGGGGCGGAGTCTTGGATGGCGAGCACTCTTTGCGACTTTGCTTTCTGCGGGCTTGTGTGGAGCGGGTTGGAGGGTTCTTCGTCCCCCATTTCTCTAGCACGTCCAGGCCGAGAAGGCAATCATCCTGAATGCTAGCCAACCAAAGCTGGCGGCTCGTACACACACACCACTTTTTGTCCATACAGTTCCGCTCCCTCTCCGGTAACTGTGGTGATGCATGTTTTTGTCTCTTCCCAGCCTCTGGGTCTGGCTACCAGCGTGCCGGGTAAGAGACCGGGGCGCACCAGCGAGATGGTGGAGCCAGTATCGATCAAGGCGCGACACCGAGTCCCGTCTAGCATACAGTCCACATAGAGTCCTCTTGTTTGGCCGAGCCGGCCCAGCCGTATGCAGTCCATAGCCAGGGAGGTAGTGAAACTTGAAGGTGGCATCCCTCCCGCTGTGCCACCTCCCTCTAGTTTGACTGGGGCACGCGCGTGAGGGGTGCTGGGGCGGGACAGTACCTCGTGATGTGCCCCGGCTCGCCACACCGGTAGCATCCGGACGATTTCCCTCGCTCCCGTGTGGAGCGGGTTCCAGTGGCGGGATGCTTTTTTTTTTTTTTTTAGTTTAAAACAAGGAATTTATTAAAGTTCAACGATTAAGAGTCTCTTTTTTTATTTTTATTTTTTTTATTTGCAAACATCATTGACATTACAGAAAATGCAACACTACGACATGCACATGAATACTACATACGACAAACAGACGTACATTACATAAACACATACTGTAACTTAACAAGACATCACATTGACTTGGCTTCCACAAACATAACACAACATAACATTAATAACAGAAAGGCTAAGGATGATTTGCGTCCAGGATGATTACAGATATGATTATCAGGGATGAAATTGATGACCGGAATGAAAAGAAGGGGGGATGGGGGGGGGGGGTGCGGATGGTAGCTCTAAGAGTGTGAATGAGGTGGTGTTGGGATGGGGGTGGGGATGGGGGGTGAGGGGTATTGAGTATGTGAGGATGTATGTGTGTGTGTGTGTGTGTGTGCGCATATGTATAAGGCTGGCTTGCTGTTGGGCCAGGAGGAGAGAAGCTGGAACATAGAGAGGGAGGGTTTCAGAGGAGAGGAGTTGTAATTATTCTATTAATGATAAGTATAATGATAGGAATAACTGATTGCCTGGTTGATTGCCTGACTGATTGCCAACCTGGGCACCCATTAATGGCCACAGTTCCACCCAGCCCCTGCAGTTATACTGCGACGAGCTGACAGAGGGGAGGACCTGCGTGCCACCCATCGCCCCAGGCCCCCAGCATATGCACACATCCCCCACTACCACGACCAACCACACCTCGCCCCCAGACCTTCACCCAACACGCCACTCTTGACCTAAATATGTACAGTATGTGAATGGCTAGGTTGAGGGGTCTATCTGGAGTGTAGCATTAAAAGAAGTGGGCATGCATGGTGAATATCTGTCAGGATTTCCCCATGCACACCACACTTACCCTGTGTAAGATGTATGCCTCCTCAATGTGTGCATTAAAATAAGTGAGGCATGCAGAGGGAAAGAAGGGGATGCTATTTATATTACTAATAATAATAATGATAATAATAATAATAATAATAATAACAATAATAATAATAATAATAACAATAACAATAATAGTTCCAGCTACCCTCCCCTGCCTAGTGTTCGATGATATGTGTATCTGTTGATGAAGTGTGTTATGATCGTGTGGAGATGGAACTCAGGCAAAGAGGGTCAGGACTGTAAGTAGGTGATAAAGGGGTACCAAGGAGAGGTTGTATCCTGAGTATTGATTAAGTTTGTAGTTGATAGGTTTTCTAATGATATATAGTCTGTTAACAAGTTTTTCCAATGAGTGATGTGAGCTTTTTTCTTAGATTTCCAGTTCATGAGGATTGTTTTCTTGGCGATAGTCAGCGCTACCAGCAGTGTTTTATTGCAGGAGTTGCTTAAATTGACTGTGGATGTATCACCAAGTATGCATAAGGAAGGGGATGCTGGGATGTGACAGCCAAAGATGGAAGAGAGAGATTTTGTGACACTCACCCAGAAGTGGTTGATTGGAGTGCAATGCCAAACCGCATGAATGTATGTATCTGGGTTATTTTGTGTGCAGTGAGTGCAAAGATCCGAGCCAAACCCCATTTTAGCCAATTTATGTGCAGTGAAGTGGAATCTGTGAAGAACCTTGTATTGTATTAGTTGTAGATTACTATTCTTTGTCATGAGGTAGATGTTTTTGCACATTTTGGTCCAGAAGTCGGCACCGGGAGTAATTGATAAGTCTGATTCCCATTTGTGATATGGCAGGCCAATTGTTTTTTCTGAACGAGATATAATTTTGTAAATTTGGGAGAGTATTTTTTTGGGAGAGGGAATATTAAGCAGCTCTGAGATTGGTGGGGGAATGTCAAGGTTAGCTGTCTGGATGTTAATTTTTCCTAGGATAGATGATTTAATTTGCAGGTATTGTAAGAAGTGTTTACTCTCGATGCCGTGCTTCTGGACCAAACAGGAAAATGAGGCCAGATTATTGTCTTGAAGAATGTGTTGAAGGTGAGTGATGCCCTTTCCCATCCATGTGTGAAAGTTAAGTGTTTTTTTATTGACGGTGAAATCTGGGTTATTCCAAATCGGGGTGCGAATTGATGGTGCTATAGGTGAATCAGTGATGTGGTAGAATCTCCACCAGGCTGTCAGAGTAGCTGAAATTGTTGGGGCTTTGAAGGATGGATGTTTTTTGACCGACTGACTGCAGAAAGGGAGATCTGAGATTTTAATTTCTTTACAGATTGTTTGTTCTAGGTCTAACCAGGTGTTGTCTGAGGGGGTGGGGTGTAGCCATTTGTGGATGAAGTGGAGCTGGTTGGCCAGGGCATAGTGCTGGAAGTGTGGGGCCTCTAGTCCTCCCATTGCTTTTGGTTTTTGGAGAGTGGCTAGTTTGATCCTTGGGGTCTTATCTTTCCAGTAGAATTTAGTGATTAGTGAATCGAGAGACTTAAACCAGAGGGTGGTGGGCTGGGTTGGAATCATAGAGAATAGATAGTTTATTTTGGGCAGTATTGTCATTTTGATTACTGAGATTCTGCCCATGATGGATAATGGGAGGTTCTTCCAGCGTTGAAGGTCATCATCTATTGAAGTGAGTAGAGGGGAATAATTTAGGCTAAATAAGTCTGACAGCCTGGGGGAGACTTTTATCCCTAAGTAAGTGATATAGTTAGTGCAGAGTGGGATAGGTGAAGAGTTGGCTGTCACATCCCAGCTGTTGGGATGTAATGGGAGAACTGCAGATTTATTCCAATTGATTGAGTATTCAGAAATTTTAGAGAATGTGTCAATGAGTTTGATGGTTTCTTCTACTGATGTTGTGGGGTCTTGAAGAAAGAGAAGAATGTCGTCAGCATAAAGGCTGATTTTGTGATGCATATATGGAGTCTGGACACCTTTGATGAGGGGGTTCTGACGGATGGCAGCTGCTAGGGGTTCAATGAAGATTGTAAATAGTGAGGGGGAGAGTGGGCACCCCTGTCTAGTTCCCCGGTGAAGAGTGAAACTTTGTGATGTTAGTCCATTGGTGATTACTGTGGCTGAAGGAGAGGTATATAGAAGTTTAATCCAGTTAATGAACGACTCCCCGAAGCCAAACCTCCCTAATGTGGAAAACAGGAAATTCCAGTTCACCCTATCAAAAGCTTTTTCTGCGTCCAGAGTTGCTATGATGGTATTATCTTGAAAATTTGTAGAGTGATACATTATATTTAACAGTCTGCGGGTGTTGGTGGATGAAATTCTACCTTTAATGAAGCCTGTTTGGTCTGGGTGGATAATGGATGGGGTGACCTCTGCTAATCTGTGTGCTAGCATTTTTGCGATTATCTTATTGTCCACATTGAGGAGAGAAATTGGTCGGTAGCTGGATGGCAATGTTGGGTCCTTATTGGGCTTGAGGAGCAGTGAAATTGAGGCTGTGGTGGAACTAGTTGGAAGACGTCCTGCTGCCATCAGCCCGGTTCGTCTCCTCCTGTGGCCTGGGGCGGGCTTCTTCGTTACGGTCACGCTGCAGGCTGGCTCCGTCTGCTGGGCCCAGCAGGTGGCCATGGGCGAGCGCGCTGTCGAAGAGTCGCCTTGGCAGGAAACTCATCATCGCCGGGATATCGGTTGCAGCTTTCTCCTCCCGTCCAGTAGGGGTCGACATCCCACTTCTGACACCAATGTAACAAACTGCAAGGTTGTCTCAGAATGTTTTTTATTGGTTATGCACCAAAACACACACACATAATTCCGGACCAGACCAGGGGCCTGTACTACGAAGCGGGGTTTCTGGCTTATCTGGGTAACTTCGAGAGTAACTTGATCACGTGTGGCGTAACTTCCCGATTAACCCGTACTACGAAAGGTGGATAGGTTTTAACCGAGGTATGCTGCCATGGCAATTTACGCTGCATCTCAAACCTGCTCCGACCAGGTTATGTTCTTGGTTAACCCGAGGTTTCTGTTAACCACACCCTTTATAAGTACCACCCCTCCACTAACAATTTCTCCCGAGACATGTCGGCGTACCTGGATGATCCATACGACATTGGAGCGCAAATCGTGAGGGACTCTCTTCGCAGGGTGAGGGGTTTTAGAGACCGCCAGAAAATATATATAGCCTACCCGGACGATATTCTCTATGAAGATATAGATTGTCAGCCGAGGGAATTCGTTATCTTTGTCAGATGATCTAGGAAGACGTCTCATAGCAATGCCCGTACGTGAACATTCATGTATTCAATCGGTGATGCAAGAATACTGTATGTCCTAAAATAAATCGGACATAGGCCTACAGTATGCTGAACATCTGAGCAAGAATAGCCTAAAATAAATCGGACATAGCCTACAGTAGGCCTAATAAATAAAAATCACCATTTTGACAAACTTTTTGAATTGGATGTCATATTACTGTACCCTGCACATAAAGGCTACACATTTCCACAGCACCAGAATCCGACAGAATGCCTCCCTCAACCCCCTCCATAATCGACCTTCCGCTATTATTTGCGATGGCCAACTCCTCTGCTACTGTAAAACACTCTGGTGCCTTTCCTCCTACAGTAGTGTTCGAAGACACCTGTTTCTTGTTAGCTGTAAAACAGAGGCCAAGTGAAGGCTATAAGCTAGGCCTACATGTTTTCATAATTAAGAAATATTAATGCAAGCTATAACTATATAAGCCTACTATTCTGAATAATGTTTTTGTGTTTCATTTTCACCTGCTGCCATGTGCGTTTGGCAATGGTGTTGCATCTGAAATGTTCACAGGATTAGGCATACACTAAATCAGTCAATGGGGGCTACTTAAACATTCAATTATCCTTATTACTGTAATCGATATGCCCACTTCTAAATTGGGTTGCATCTGTAGGCCTTTCTATGAATTCAAATTAGGCTATTTAATTATTTCAACTCATTTCAGACATTCCGTAACACAACTAATCCTCCGTAACACATATTTGAAGAACATGTGGGAATAAAACTTTACTTTTAGGCATTTAGGCTACCCGATCTGTAATACGTTGCCAACAGCCTTGCTTTTCTCACTGCCGACGTATTTGATTTTTGTCGTAGAGTGGGTTTTAATTCCTCATAACTTGTCATAATAATTGTGCATTCCTCATCCGTAAAATAAGGTGATCGCGTCATCATTGAAAGTGGTGACTTGCGCTGCAACCCGCCCCTTTTATGTGAACGCGCACAGGTTAACCCCGGCTCAACAAATCAACTTCATAATCAGCGTCGTAGTACCGATTAACACCACTTAAGATAACCAGGTTTTGTCAACCCTGGTTTAACAAAGTAACCCTGGGTTACATCTGGGTAGGTTAAGCTCCCTTCGTAGTACAGGCCCCTGGCCCTTATGCTCCAGCACTAAACATCTATCTTAGTGTAAACTAAATCCTGACTCCTGGGTTCATCTACAGGTGGATTCCTCACTTTATAGACACAAGAAAGAGATGGATATGCTCAAGAACAGTTCCGTTTAATTCCGACTCATTTTTTTACACGTGTCTCCTTCCCCACAGCCGGTCACTTCCTAGTTCCCTCACGTGATGTAAACATCTACTCACAGACATGAACTTCCCCATTTACTAACATTCTAAAATCCTTATATTTTCTAACTTATTCCTTAAGATATTAATTCTTTACACATATTCAGTAATTGTAGTAATTACTCAAGCTTTAATTAGGCTGTATCTAAAACACACACCAATCAACCCTAGTTATGAACAATGTAACCAGGGGCCTGTACTACGAAGCGGGGTTACTGGCTTATCTGGGTAACTTCGAGAGTAACTTGATCACGTGTGGCGTAACTTCCCGATTAAACCGTACTACGAAAGGTGGATAGGTTTTAACCGAGGTATGCTGCCATGGCAATTTACGCTGCATGTCAAACCTGCTCCGACCAGGTTATGTTCTTGGTTAACCCGAGGTTTCCGTTAACCACACCCTTTATAAGTACCACCCCTCCACTAACAATTTCTCCCGAGACATGTCGGCGTACCTGGATGATCCATACGACATTGGAGCGCAAATCGCGAGGGACTCTCTTCGCAGGGCGAGGGGTTTTAGAGACCGCCAGAAAATATATATAGCCTATATAGATATTCTCTATGAAGATATATATTTTGTCAGCCAAGGGAATTCGTTATCTTTGTCAGATGATCTAGGAAGACGTCTCATAGCAATGCCCGTACGTGGACATTCATGTATTCCATCGGTGATGCAAGAATACTGTATGTCCGAAAATAAATCGGACATAGGCCTACAGTAGGCTATGCTGAAAATCTGAGCAAGAATAGCCTAAAATAAATCGGACATAGCCTACAGTAGGCCTAATAAATTAAAATCACAATTTTAACAAACTTGTTGAATTGAATGTCATATTACTGTACCTTGCACATAAAGGCTACACATTTCCACAACACCAGAATCCGACCGAATGCCTCCCTCAACCCCCTCCATAATCGGCCTTCCACTATTATTTGCGATGGCCAACTCTTCTGCTACTGTAAAACACGCTGGTGCCTTTCCTCCTACAGTACTGTTTAAAGACACCTTTTTCTTGTTAGCTGTAAAACAGAGGCCAAGTGAAGGCTATAAGCTAGGCCTACATGTTTTCATAATTAAGAAATATGAATGCAAGCTATAACTATATAAACCTACTATTCTGAATAATGTTTTTGTTTTTCATTTTCACCTGCTGCCATGTGCGTTTTGCAATGGTGTTGCATCTGAAATGTTCACAGGATTAGGCATACACTAAATCAGTCAATGGAGGTTACATTCAATTATCCTTATTACTGGTTGCATCTGTAGGCCTTTCTATGAACTCAAAATAGGCTATTTAATTATTTCAACTCATTTCAGACATTCCACAAGCTACTAATCCTCCGTAACACATATTTGAAGAACATGTGGGAATAAAACTTTACTTTTAGGCATTTAGGCTACCCGATCTGCAATACGTTGCCAACAGCCTTGCTTTGTTCACTGCCGACGTATTTGATTTTTGTCGTAGAGTGGGTTTTAATTCCTCATAACTTGTCATAATAATTCATCCGTAAAATAAGGTGATCGCGTCATCATTGAAAGTGACTTGCGCTGCAACCCGCCCCTTTTATGTGAACGCGCACAAACTCCAATTAGGTTAACCCCGGCTCAACAAATCAACTTCATAATCAGCGTCGTAGTACTGATTAACACCACTTAAGATAACCAGGTTTTGTCAACCCTGGTTTAACAAAGTAACCCTGGGTTACATCTGGGTAGGTTAAGCTCCCTTCGTAGTACAGGCCCCAGCTGCAAACATAAACACAACAGACAGGACATACAACGTTGTCAACCCACCTAGAACATGAACATTACACACATACACAAACTGCACAGCATCATGGGAGCACAGTCATGAACAGCTAGGCTCAGATCATTACAATATTTATACGACGGAGTATTAGTGCCACACATGAACAAAAAAATATTTTTGCCATGACGAGATTAAACTCGACATGTCGACATTAAACTCAACATTTCGAGAATAAAGTTGAAATGTAATGTCGACTTTAATCTCGACGTGTCGACTTTAAAGTCGCCATGTCGACATTAAACTCGACATTTCGAGAATAAAGTTGAAATATCATGTCGACATTAAACTCAACATTTTGAGAATAAAGTTAGAGAGAACGACCGCTCGGGACGATTGAAAGGGAGGACGAATTAAACATTCCAGTTTTCTTCAAGTGCAACAATGATTAGACATAGGCCTCATGTGGACAAAACATAGAACATATTAACCTTCATTGCTTAGCCAAATACTTTCCTGTTAGGTCCTTATCACGGAGTTACAGGCGATAAATGCGATGGTCAAAAGTAAACTTCATTAGCGGTTTATTTATTGTAGGCTATTATTAAAGAGTGTTTTTCATCTAACGGTTCAACTTCATGCTTGCACTAGACTAGGCATACTAAGTGCTCTCCCCAATCCTAGACTTTTACATTGCTTGTTTGTTTGTAATGGATGCAACCTATTGCTGGAGGGACGAATGAAGCTGTCCTAGGCAACCCCATGTATTCTACATGCACATGCACACATGCATAAATAAAGTACATGCACACATATTCCCAGAGGTGGAAAGTAACGAAATACATTTACTCACGTTACTGTATTGAGTAGTTTTTCTGTGTATTTTGTATTTTTTAAGTAGTTTATAAAATCGGTATTTTAAATTTTACTTGATTACATTTGAGTGAAGTATTGTACTTCGCTACATCAAAAATCCCATCCGTTACTTGAGTAAAAAAAAAAGTTACTAACGAAAACAGAAAGGGAGAGAAAAATAATTGCGCCCTAAACCATTAGCTTAGTGATAATGATCAGCATGTAGCCTACAACAGAACATGAATCAAGCTGGCGCCTCTCTTTCTGAAAGTGATGGAGATGGAGATGGATCACGAGATGCATCAGATTAGCCTAACCTATGAAAGTGTATTTTCCGCTATTCCAATGGGTTGTCTCAGTTAGTTTTAGCACCAATGATTGCGGAGATATTCAAGCAAACACCATGGGATTTCGTGTTTTGACGTTTGTGCTCACCTTTCTTTGGAAAGAAGTTTATTAGCAGTTGTTTCCCCTCATTTTGATGTCTCTCTTTTTCCTGTTTTGGCCTTTGTTTTTAGTAACCTGACTTGGCTTTCTTGGAGAAAGACATTGCACCAGCAGCACAACAATTAGCGGTCCACTACTAGAGATGCTCAACTAAATAAACAAAAGATAGACTACCTTATGAATCGTGCAGGTGGACTAAACCATTTAGCTCTTTGGCAAGGGAGAGTGAGAGTGACCTTAGACCAGTGTTTCTCAAACTTTTTTCTGGGGACCCAGATTTTAAAAATGACAGACTATCGTGCCTAAACTTCCAGTGAGTATATTCGAAATTTTCACCACACATTATATTAACACACATATAAAAAATCCAAACATAAGAGTTATGTGTAATAAAGTGGAATGACAGGAAAAACAAGTATTGAACGTTCCTACTGAAATTTCTTCAATACTTTGTGGAAGCCTTTGTTTGTAATGACAGCTTCAAGACATTTCCTGTATGACAAAACGTATTAGTCGCAGTATCAGGTGTGATTTTGGCCTATTGTTCTAAACAGATTCCAAGGGTCCTTCTTGTAAATCCTAAACTTTAGTTACTTCCAGAACTGTTTAATTTAATTGAATTCAAGTCTTTTTAGAGCCTTCTCCGAGTGGTCCTTGGCTCTTGGAATTGACTATCCTTCTGACTCCCTGGTCAGAAATATTGCGAGGAGATCCTGTGCAAGGCCGGTTGATGATGCAGTGATGTTTCTTCCACTTGCAGATAATGGCTCCCATGCTGCTTACTGAAAGATTCTGAAGTTTTGAAATGCATCTGTAACCAGTTTCATTGATATGTTTTGCAACAATAAGGTTGCAAAGGTCTTGGGAGAGCTTTTTGCTTTTATCCATCATGAAATGTTTCTTGTGTGACACCTTGGTAATGAAAAACCTTTTTATAGCCCATCAATATGTAGGCTACTAACCAAGCTTATATTAATTTGCACAGATAGAAAGGTGCAAATTACTACTCTCTAACTACTTACAGATTCCAGCTCGTTCCTTCCCTTTCCTTGCCTTAGTGCTTTTTCTTAGCGTGTTCAATACTTTTTCCCTGTGTTATTCCACTTCATTACACATGACTCTACTTATGGAGTTGTTTGGATTTTTTATGTGTGGATTACCTGAGTTATTACTAATGCCTGGTGAAAATGTTGTGCCCCCTGTATTCCACTTTTCAAGGGCCCTCTCCTCCATTGCCCTATACTTCCCACTTTCCCCCACCAGTTCGACACCCTTTAATCTGCTGAACCTTCTGCTCATTTCCAAATATAAAAAAAACTCTGCAACTCAACATTGGCCTGCCCTGCTTGTGAGGGGCTTTTCAGTTGTGTTGGATTACTGTTCACTGCAAAGCGACCCAAGGATGAGTGCAACTAACTTTGAAAATCAACTACTGCTCAAACTTAAAGGAGAACTCCGGTGATTTTTCACATAGATCTCCATTTCTCAACGTCCTTATCAGGCAAGTACCTCCACTCGGCGGCCATATTGCAACACTTTTTGGGCACTTATCGTGCATCTATTTCGGCAGAAATGCGTGTGTGTAAGGCTTCACGACACCAATCTTGCTCCAGCAGCGAGATCACAACAGATGATTGGCACGATGTCTTCACAGCACACCACTTGATTGGCTCAATGTATTTTACAACACACCACATGATTGGCTCAATGTATTCACATGTCGACGTTTTGCCGTGGAAGGGTTGTGATATGTGTAGACAACTGCCATATTGGCGTTACAAACTAACCCCATGCATTACTATGGAGGATTTTTTGAGTGCTGTATCTCCTCATTAGAAAGTCTCTGGTAAAACTAGTTGTTCTGGTACCACCCCCCCCCCCCCCCCAAAAAAAAAAAAGTAACTAAGTAACTTTTACTAAAAGTACATTTTAAATGAACTACTTTTTACTTTAGTACATTTTCAGATCGGTATTTTAACTTGTACTTGAATAATATTTCATCAAGGTATTGGTACTTTTACTTGAGTACAATATTTTCATACTTTTTCCACCTCTGCATATTCCCTCACGGGATCAAAAGAGTAGCCTATATATACTTAGGCCTATACATATCTGTGTTAGCCTGTGACTCCATACATTTGGCGCAACAGCGCCTCCTCTTGGTCAATTACAGTTACAGTTACTTGCATTCATACACTTATCCACTCTTAACAGTATGCTTTATTCTTGCTTTCATCTGGAGAGTGGTTCTTGGACATGAGGCAACACTGACATCCTTAAATTGTTCCAATTAAATGGGGATTGAACAAAACAAAAAAGTAGGGATCAATTATACAAATTATCAAAGAACTGATTAGGATTACAAGCAGCAGAGTTGGGTAGGAAGTTCTGGAAATATTTTTTTTGGCATAGCCATGACTCTTATCTCTGATTTTATCTCCTTAACTATGGAAGACCTGCTGAGAATACAACACCGTGTACAGATTTATCTTCTGATTTCTTTAGATACGCACCACATGAGCGATGAGTTAATCATAGTGTTTTATGTGAACGTAGATAATAAATGAAGATATAAATCACAGACAAGTCATTAATTTGCAGAATCATAAATTAATCCCCCCTCTAATCAAATTAATTTCAATTTAATACTTCTGCATATGTAAACCAATATCTTTGGAGGGGAAACAGCATCATCGAGGGGAGCTGGAGTGGCCATCTACACATTACAGTTATATATTTGACACACTTAGGAATTGCAAGAGAAAAAACATATATTTTAATCATACAATATTTATTAAGGTTTAAGTAAAACTTCAAGAAACTCTCCGTCTCTCTTCTGCCAGACTGTCTCTTTGCTCAGACGAGGGGTTTCTCTGTGTCTCAGGGAGCCCTGACACATCTTTTTTCTCTTCCTCCCTCATGGTCAGCGTCTGCTCGATGCCCTGCAGCTTCACAGTCACTCTGGTCAGCACAGCCAGGATGGACTGCTGCAGAGCATAGTCCTGCCTGAGCTGCTCAGTCAGGGTTGAGGCAGTTCTGAAAACAAGCCATCTCTACAAGAGAGGAGGAAACCAGAAGTCAATGTGTCCAGAGTACCTTCTCTGAAGTAAATGGAACAATACCTGCATACTTTTCTCTCAAGCATATTCACTCAAAGGTCATGAATTTCACAAGGCTCTCACCATTGATCTCTCCGCCAGTGTCCTTTTGAAGCCTTTGTAGAGAGTTAAAGTTAGCAATGCCATGAGAAGAGCAGTTGTGTATGGATATATGGTGTCTAGCAGAGACACAAATGCAGTCCTCTGTTTTACTGAAGCTGCTGGTCCTGCGAAAGACCATGTTGAAAAGCTCATAATTCTAAACAAAAAGTCCATTAGGTCGTACTTCAAAGAATAAATCAAATTTGCATGCCTTGAGGTAGGCCTAGCTTACAGTAATGACATCCAAGTGGAATGGGATCACTTTCTCTAGAGATCTTTAGAGCTATTGTGACATCAGTGGACAAGTAACTGGCTTATTATATTTGGACAAAATGTAAAATCAAACCAAGAGTTGAAATAAAATGGAACAAAATAACACTGTTCACAAATCATTTGTTAAATTAAATTAAATGTAATTGGTTAAATATTACAGGAGAGCTGATTGTCTGTTAACATGACGGGATACATGATAAGTAGTTAGTTGTTGGTAACTATGAAAATAGCAGTGAGGTAAACTATGAAAATAGCAGTTGGTCGAAAACAAGTGAGCCAACCTAAAAGATGGCAAAAAAAACTCACAAACACCACCAACAGCCTGGATGTTTCTAAGTTTTAAGTGGTGTTTTCTGGCAATATTGCAGACAAAGTGCTATGTTGTGAAAATATTCCTTTCATTTTCTTTCATTTAAAAAAAATGGAAAGTGCATGGAAAGTGCAGAGTTCTTCGACGGTTTGAGGACAGTCACCTGATGTCTGGTGTGTGAACTTTGCTTTCAAACTTAGGTCATTGCTTTCATGAAAAGCCCTCTTTGTTAGAGAGACGATTTACAGTTAGGGAGTATCCCACTCCTGCTACCTCCAGTGCCTGCTACTGTATGCTGCTCTCTAAGTATTCCGGTTTACATGCACTCTCTTTTCATGAGATTGCTGTTTATTCCTCTCTCTGTCTATGAACTGGCATCTCTATGAGGCTTTGTTCTGCATTCCAGACACACCAGGCTCAGTGACTCCCGTCCTCCCAGCCGAGCCTTTGATGGTCTTTTCTCAGCTTCTCCATCCCACTGCTGCAAGAATACTCCCACTCCCCCAACCCACACCCCCTTGTGTTTATAGCCAGCCATTGGAGCAGCCAATCATTTACAGTTAATAATTACAATCTAGGTGCTTTACTCGTGAAGTTCCAAGTTCCTTTTCTTGTATGAAGTACTGTATTTGTTTGACTATGCCACTTTATATTCTCTATTTGGTTAGTTAAGATTAATTCTTCCCAACGTATGTGGCTTTGTTTTGGCTCTGTCCACTTGCCAGCAGTGTCTCTCTATTGTTTAGTTTATTAGTGTTCTGTTCCTCCCCTGGTGAATCACAGTCTTTTTGTGCTCTGTAGGATATGAATGAACTCATGAGTTCAATTGATTGGTCATCATTGTTCACTATTGCAATAGTGTATTTTATTTAATGGTATGGTGTAGGGTGTTATTTCTAATGAGTAATACACAATCCATGTTAACATGTGCTTTCATGCAGGCCTAGCACTAAGTACTGCATCAATACCGTACTGGTATCTAAATCACTGTGTTTGCCAATGTGTAGGCTAGGATGTATCAGCTGTATGTGGGTAACGATGAAGATTTACAGAATTACTCTGCCATCCTCTGGATATGAGAAGCAGGTACAACCCTCATGTGCAAGTAACACATGACCAATAACACAACACGTAATACAGCTTACAGTATTGGCGCCTTCTTGGCGGGGCAGCCATGGCCTACTGGTTAGCGCTTCGGACTTGTAACCAAGTTGCCAGTTCGAACCCCGACCAGTAGGCACGGCTGAAGTGCCCTTGAGCAAGGCACCTAACCCCTCATTGTTCCCCGAGCACCGCTGTTGTTGCAGGCAGCTCACTGCGCCGGGATTAGTGTGTGCTTCACCTCACTGTGTGTGTGCTGAGTGTGTTTCACTAATTCACGGATTGGGATAAATGCAGAGACCAAATTTCCCTCACAGGATCAAAAGAATATATTATACTTACTATACTTCTCTATCAAAGCGTAGGGGAAAAACACATTTTACATACACCCCTGGCAAATATTGATTAATGTTGATTGCCTCTTGACCAATATGTTTGTTCTGGCTGAAAATGACACTGCCACATGCCAAAAGCTTGTAAGACAATATGGGAGAAATATGGAATCAAAAAAATAAGCATTTTCGTTTAAAGAAACAAACAAACATATTTATGAAAAATGTTGTGAAAAATGAAGTACTTCTCAACTGCACCAAGACAACAGGAATAAAAAATCCCTCCACATTTTAGAAACTGTGATTTATTTAAGTTAATGCAAGGCTTATTGTGTCTAATGTCTTATTTAATTAAATTTGAGTTTTTATTGACAAATTAAAATGTTGCATAGCCTATCTCCTTGTTATTTGGCTTAATGAGTCAGATAATTAATCAGAATCCTTTTAGTCCCCCATCTTTGGACTTCCTCAGGTTCAGGCTCTGCTTGAACTCTTCCAGGGCCCTGATGCGCTCCTCCACTTCCCCTATCTTCCCCAGGATCTTCTCGTGGAGTCCCTTTTCCTCCGGCAGCTTTTCTTTGTTGGCCTTATCATCATCCTAATGGACAGTTGAGGAAAAAAACAGAATGTCAGGGGATATGTGGGGAATAATGTATGCTTTTATTTTTGTTGAAGATTGAGAGACTAAGGTAAATATACAGTAGCCCACCTGTTTGTTCATCCTCTTAGAGATCCAAAGGCAAATGACCACGGTGATCACACACACCAGTCCCAGGAAGAAGAGTTCCGTGCCCCATCCTGACTCCAGACTGACTGCAGAAGATGCACTGTCTTTGGCTAAAAAGACCTTGTTGAGGTCTCCTGGCATTATCTCCATTCCCACCTTGGACCAGGTTGGAGGTTTGCAGTGGCCCATTCCATAATCTGCACAGACCATTTTGTTTTTAGATTTGCCTGTAGCTGCTGATCAGGAGATGCGTGGGTCTACCTGTTGGCGGTGAAGTTATAAATGAGTTTTCCCCCTGTGCTTCCTTTATTTAACGTCATTTATGACGTCACGCGACGGTCCGTTACGTCACATGCGGTGCACGTTCGCCGCGCTTGCCTTGTTCAGCAAAACAGGCCCAGATTATGCTCTCAGGCTCTAATGCACTACAGTCCAATAGTTTACAGAATACGTTACAACGCTCTAGAATCTTTGGTTTACACTAGGATTAGACCTTACATTGCTTGCTTGAAGAAGGTTGTGCAACTTTTCGCTTTTCCTCATCATAACACCACTTTTACATGTTTTCAACCAAATAGTCCATGTTAAAAACAAGCAGCAATGGCCTTTTTCTTCATATGGACACTGAATGAAAGACTACGCCATGTAGCCCGGCGTCTTGTTCCGGTAATTTAAAATCCAATCGACATTTTGTTGTGCTGTTGTGCTGTCGGCAACTCCGCATTCCTTCCAACACTCAAGAGGCAAGAGAGACAATAGCCTTGTGCCTACAGTAGAACCATTTTCGTTGTAGGCCTACATAATTCTTTTGCACACTAGGTGCCAGTATCGGAGCATCTTGTTTGCAAGTTATCGGCTAAAGGCGCCTGTCCTAGTATCAAAGATTTTATTCTACCCTGGCCTATGGACACTGCATGGTTATAAACTGTTTTGTCCGAATTATTTTTAGAATCATCTCTGTAAGTTTCCGTGTGTCCTAATAAACAACGATGAATTGGGTAATTTTGACCAACTGTAGTATGTGGGTAAATTCAGAATTAGCCTACACACAGAACACAATTCAGGTACGAACAGTTTTTGTCACCTAAAAATAGACAAATCGCGATTGCTACTTTGAAGACATTTGGCAAACATGGTGTTTATTAAAAAAAAAAAAAAAAAACATTGAAACGAAATCAAACTGAAATAGGCCCTGAATAATAACTGAAAACACTTTGTTGGAAAAGTCTATTTGTATGTAATTGGGACACAACATTTTAAGTAGGCCTACAGAGTACTGGCTACTCCACAGAGTCCCAAATTATAGGTCATGATTGGTATTCATTCAGGTTGTTAGACTTGGCACATATACCCAGAAATAGATAAACCCATTGCACATCTGGCTTCAGAGCAGTTTACAAAGAACATAACATTTGCCACATATAATTAAAAGTAAGTCTCTGAGATATATGTGTCTAGTAGCTCACGTTGCACTACAGTGAGTCTGATCTTAGCCTGCTGATGAACAGTCCTACATGTGATCCAAGATGTGTTGTCAGAGGTCTGAACAATAGGGGGCAGTAGAATGCTGCTAAGGAGAGAGTGAAGGGCTGAGGTTTGTATTTGTGTCCTTGCCCATTTTTACAATGCCAGTAGGCTTTGTAGGCTCAAAGACAACATGGGACTATCTTGGGACAAAATAAAGCGCTTCCTTTAGACCCTGGTTCGACATTATGTATACATAATGTAATATGTTTACAAAAAGGTGCATGGCTTCTTTAGAGTTCATATCCCTGAAAAACACAAGCATCATAGCTCACATCAGCAAAAAAATCATACTCATACAGAAAGGCTTTGAAACCACAACAGTTAAGTCATTCTTTTGACAGACACATATGCTAAAGTAACAGACACAGAGATAGACAGAAAGATAGATGGAGAGTGGGTGAGAGTGAGTGTGAGAGAGAGAGAGAGAGAAAGAGAGAGAGAGATGAAAAGCAGACCCTGATACTGGTTGAGGTTCTGGAGGGTCTTCCCCAGAGACAGCTATACAGTAGTCATGGTTCATACTCCACAGCTGGCTCTCAGCTTCCAAGCACAAGCAACATACAGCATTTTGGCCTCGACCAGCCCTGGCACACAACACCCTGACAACACAGTCACCTACAGTGCACTCAGATGACTGAAATCTTTTTTTTATTATTATTATTATTCCTTAAGCCACGATCTTCAACCATCCCATTCACCCATGATCATCCAAGTCATATACCAAAACTGGAGCTCCATGACTAGAGGCCAGGGCGGGACAGCCGCCCAGCCCACAGAGGCACATCACACTCGGGGACGAGGCGTACGACACCAGCCTGTACTGAGGCACCTCTGCGTAGCTAAAGTTCTGGGTGTCACACTCAGACGTCACCAGGACCTTCAGTCTCTTCCTGCCAGAACAGAATAGTTTCTGGGTGTCCCTCTCCTCCTGGTCCTCGTGATCCTCTTTCTCCTCCGGCTCTTGCTCGTTCTCGTCATGGTGGATCTTCCGCAGCAGGTTGTTGATGAGGACGGAGCGACGCAGGTAGGCCTCGGGGTCATCCAGGAAACGCAGCTTCTCCAGGGAGAGGCGCAGGATACAGCTGCGCTCCTCACGAAGTATCAGGTGCTACAGGACAGAAATAGAGAGACAGATAGAGGGAGAGAGAAAGAGAGAGAGAAAGAGCATGGAAAATGCACATGTAACGAACATGTAGTGCATGTAACAGAAGACGTCACCAACATCTGAAACATCTGAATATTAGACATAGATGGAGAGAGGGTGAAGGCCACAACTCTTCATTTGGAGAACATAACCTAGAACCTAGGGTCCTCTCTGATTCTAACCTATAAAAAACATAGTGTACACAACCTCTGACTGTGAATAGTATGCACATGTTGATTTTCAACATGAAAAGAAAGAAAAGATGCAACTAAAGACTTACTCGCTATAAGCAGAAATAGAACATCATGAGATTTTTGGTTATAGTATTCAGCCAGTGTTGGCACAGCAGGGGATGAATAGAGATGTTGGGTAACAGAGACACATATTTAGCTGGAAAGACAATGGGATGAGAGAGGGAGGCTGGCAATGTCAGGATGACAAAGAGAGCACTAAAGAAAGGGAGCATGACACACCTGGCTACAAGGAAGGACATAGAGACATTCTTCATCTTGGGAGACCAAGGGCACAGTATACATAATAGGGCAATGCACCAATATAAATAGTGAACAGGGGACAATTATGCCATTTATGGGATGCGCAGAAGGCCACAAGGAATTATGTAATTCATAAGAGCCACTGTGTGTGAGAGGCTTAGGAAATTAGACAATCATTTTGGAGAACCGTGACATTTCTGCATTCACTGGCACTGTAAGGCGTGCACACACACACACACACACACACACACACACACACACACACACACACACACACACACACACACGCACGCGCGTATAATGGAAGACATATCTCACTTTTTGTAAATATCCGTGTAGGCTGCCATGAATATCCTCCTCCTCCGCATACTTCCTCTTGAAGTAGGCAACTTTCGACGTCGTTAAGAGCTTCTGACTCTCAGGGGGAATGGACAGGGGCGGTCTGATGGACAGAGAGAAAGGAGATCACCACAGTGTCATTCTCAGGTTGGGAGAAGGTGGGTTAATGGAGGGGTGTGCCGTGAGTCCACTCAGTGGTGGAGGCCAGTGACACACAGGGCAGAGAGGTGACGATGAACGATTACCTCGAGATGGGCAAATGCACACGCACACACACACAGCCCTCGGATGGATCTCCTGTTCTCCTGAGCTTGACTCAGCGGACTTTCACACATTGCCCTTGCACTCCTGCAGAGAGAGAAAGAGAGAGAAGTGAGTACACTTTCACATGCTGTAGGCTACTACTAGTTGTTGTGACGCCTACATAATGTTATTAAGGCCTGTTCAGCCCTTTTCAGAAAATACCTATCACTAGACTTGAAATATGAAAATCGTCTGGATAATTTGGGATCATACCCTTGCTTCAAAGCCACTATATGAACCCTCTCTCGCAAAGGCACCTGCCTACCCCAGACTACCGACGTGTGAGGAAAGAGGGCTCTGCAAATAAGAGCCGCTCGGGGGTGGACCAGTGATGAACAGGTTAAATACGCGCCGTCTTGTCACCGTGCACAGAAGAGGTGCGTGGGTGAGATAGTGTTTGTGTGCATGAGAGATTGAGTGAGTGGGTGGATGAAACCAATGAGGCTGGAGGATTGAGGGGAAAACTAGCGATATTGTCATTACAGTGCGACGATAGCCTACACTGGTAGGCTACTTGAAGAGAGAAATGACATAATCTGGAATTGTGAATGAGAATCACCTGAATGCATACAGGGATGACAAGTGACATGGCTTTCATTTTCAACACACGTTTGCATCCACAGCCTATGACCAGTAAAGACACATTATAGAAATGGTCACTATTATTATCCTAGAGCAAAAATGCGCAAAGAGTGCAACATGTGGGTGAATAAATCCCAAGAACTCTAAATCGTTGCTGGTTAAGATATAGCTGTAGCCTAGTTGTATCAGTCTGTAGGCTACAAGTCCAAGGCTAAATTGGTCCATGCAACGTTTGAGAAAATGTCAATGAATATCATAGGCATGAGAAATTACCTTTCAGATAGCTTTCAAAAGTGTTCCACCTGTAGACAGGAATGACAAGTCCTCTCACGTGTGATCGGACAGTGGTAACGACCAGAACTGATATAGCTATAGCCAAGATGCTCCGCTGTGTGTGACTGCTGCAACTTCAGCCGTGGAGGTATCAGCCGTCCCTGTTCTGGACTGTGACCGCGGTTCCTCACCCAGATTCCGTATGGTCGTTTTGATAATCCCCACAGCGAGTCAGGCGCACTCTCTCAGGTCTTAAAATATTCTCTTTTTCAGAAACGAGCAACAACACAATTTCCCCCGCAATCTCATTGGCCCTCGCCGAAACAGATGTTTCCTGTTGCTAGGAGAGTCACTAGGCAATGATGACGCCACATCATCAGGCTCCATTATTCTCGCATTCTCTCGAGATGCTGCAAGGTTTCCTTCTCACCACCCTCTTGAGCCTCGCTCCCTCCGCCTCTCCCTCTTAATATTAAACGAGATGCGACTTCTTTGTGCTTGATTTAAATGGAACATTATCACTACCATGCGTGCATGCGTAGTCTAAATATATCTTGGAATTCATTCTCCCCTCTCAAATCTCGACTTCGAACTGAATGGAAATGACACTAATAAGAAGTTAGACTTAGGCTATGACAAAGATGATGTTGACATTAATATGTGGAGCGGACTGCTCACGCACTTTAATCGCAAAGTGGGTTTCCACTGAGAGAGATTCGCGCTCATTCAACTCTACTTACACCGTATGATATCCTCCTAATCGTGCCTAATCCTGACTCAGTGAGTTTAATGAATTCCCCGGGGCATGAGTGACCGTAAAGTCGGCTCCTGACACGCTAGAGTGCAGGCGACTGTAGGCTAGTATTTATGTGCTTCTTCCTTGTCATTACACTCCTGGGTTGTTCCACGAGGTGAGAAGTCTTCAAACGAGCAAATACGCTAGAAACAGACAGCAATGTGGAGACAGTGGACTGCCAACAGGCAGCATAGTGTTTACTGATAGACCAAAATATAGATATAATACATCATATTTATACAAACTAAACATTCTTTTTGCATCATATACTGAACATGCATTGGCAGAGCAGGCACTGTGAATCACAACTCCATTGACCATGCATGATTGATCCAGAGGCATTTCCAGCATACTAAACATTATTCATGCTAGTAGTGTACATCATTCAAAACAGAACCCCAAACCCCCAACATACACATCTTACAAATCTTTTAGATGTGTTACAGGCACTTCATATTAATTTTACCAGTGGAAGGCTTTACATTGCCATGCTTTATAAATCATATTGTTTTTGAGATGGCCATAATTATTTTAAAAAATATATAGATGCAAAAATGTATGTACAGAAAGCATGCATCTTCAACATATATAGGGGATAAGTAGCCTATAATCACAATGTATGGAAGGTTATCTTGAGAAAAGCAGTGGTAGACTATAGTACTTTGGTAATAATAGCTGGATACACCTTATACTGTAATCATCACAAGACTGAGTTTTAACAATTTCTGGCAGGTTTGCTCTACTTTACGTAAGAGGCTCTTGCCTTACAAATGACATTTGTAAAAGTAAATATGAAAAATGTATAACAAAGACATCAAGGGGCAACATCTGGTTGAAATAATCTCCAGTTGTAAACACTGCATTGACTTAATTTGCTTCTGCATAAGAATGAGTATGCGTAAATATTTTGGTGAGTTCCATAATCCAAATACAATAGTACACTCACAACAGAAAAAATAGTTAATTGGCTAAAAAACAAAAAAAGGAACCCTAACATTATTATTATCAAAAGGACATACTTAAATAAGAAGTGTAAATGGCTCTAACAGTTAATTAACCTGAAATGCAACAGTCAAAGAACTGGTCACACTGAACTGCACAGCATCGGCTAATCAGTGGTCCAAAGTGGAAGCCTCCGTTCATGCATGCGCTTGGGGACCGTGAAGCTGGGTAATGATTAGTTTTGATTGGCTGAGCCAAGCAACAATTAGTTCTGATTGGCTGAAACAGTGCACTCTGGGCCCAGTTAGAGAGGGCCTGATTGCTGTTATTAGAGTATGGTTAAGGACTGTGTGTGGGTGTGTTTGTTTGTGTGTGTCAGTTAGAGAGGGCCTGATTGCTGTTATTAGAGTATGGTTAAGGACTGTGTGTGGGTGTGTTTGTTTGTGTGTGTGTGTGTGTGTGTGTGTCTGTGTTTGTCTGTGGAGAGGAAACCCCACTCTGTGAGCCATATGGATCCTCATTGGCATTCAGCAGACACTGCATTTGTAGGATGGGAGCCACATACTTTTCTGGTCGTCAAGCGTTACTAACAAGTGTAGTGCTCATTTGCTGCACACTTTGGCACAGAGAGGGCAAGAATATATCATCTGGAGTCAACCTGAGCACAGAAGTACTTCTCCCTCACTCTCCTCATCACTCACCTCTCCTTCTCTCTATGGCATAGCAGCGTATATACCAGAACACACAAACGTGCACTGACAAGTTGTGTATGTGCGTGTTTGTGTACAAGTGTGTGTGAGTGTGTGTTCATTTCCACAGTCGGTAGCCATAATTTGGGGTTTTGATGAGCCCATAGAGTTGGGTGTCAGGTGGGGAAACTGCCACAGTTCCTTGATTGGATCTCTAGCGAGCCCCGTAGCTGTGCCAGAAGAGGGACTGCCTGTACACCTTAATGGAGGAGAAGCCATTGATGGAGACCATCACACAGGAGGCGGAGAGGGATGATTTGATGGCATCATCACTGTCTCTAAGTGGCTTTGATGGAGATGATTCTATCCTCCCCTTCAGCAGTCCATCATTTTTATTTTTTATTTTTTTCTTCATGTCTGTCCATCTCCACATGTCTACGGTGACACACACTCCACCTCCTGTGCTGGCTACACCTCTAGAGTCCGCTACTCATCCAACCGGGTCATCCATTACAAGCCCAGAATGGCGCCACCGCCGCAACTGCCGACTCCGCCCCCACACACCCCTCCAGATGGCTCCACACCTCTCCACCTGCCTCACTCACACCTCCGCTCTGCATCTCAATCTGTTCTCCCTCTCTCTGTCTCTCTCTCCCTCACACACACAGTCACACTCTGACACACTCTCTCTCTCTCTCACACACACACACACACACACACACACACACACACACACACACACACACACACACACACGTACAAATTGTATCGGTGGCACACAAACCAGTTGCCACAGTTGCTCTCTCTTTCTGGCTCTCCCCTTCCCTCTCCATATATCATGTAGATTGCCACTGCGCTTTTTGTCCCTCACACCTTCACTTCTGTCACCCCCTGTAACCCCCCTCTCTTCCCCACTTTCTCTCTTTCTCGCCCCTTTCTCTTTCCCTCTCTCCTGTACAATGTGCCAGCAGCACACCTGCAGTCTCCTTCCCTCCTCCTCCCCATCTCTCTCTCTCTCTCTCTCTTCTGGTTTCTCCCTCTCTCTGCCTCACTCTCTACCAATCTCTTTCCCCCTCTTCCCCCTACCTATTCCACTCCATCCATCTCTCTCCCTTTCTCCCCTCCTCTCTCTTTTTCCATCCATTTCTCTCTTCCTCCCTCCCTCTCTCCTTCTGTTCCCTCTCTACCCCTCCAGCAGTGGGTGCCAGCGGCAGACCTGCTGGTTGCCGCTCTCCTTCATGTCCTGCCAGTGGAGCAGCTCCTCGCGGCCGCTGCTGTTCTGGCCCAGCGCCAGCCAGCCGATCATCTCCTTGCGCTTCATGTTGCGCCGGTTGTAGATGGACACCATGAGCGTCACGTCCGACAGCTGAAAGAGGGCCACCTGGAAGACGAAGGTCTCCTTGTAGACGGGGTTGGGCTGACCGCGCCGCACTGACGTCTTGCAACGCGAGATCTCCTGGCCCATGGAGTTGAGCAGGGTGAGCTTGCCATAAGTGTCTGAGAGAGAGAGAGAGGAGAGGAGAGGAGAGGAGAGAGAGGGGGGGGGGGGGGGGGGTGGCGAATGACAGGCAGGGACAGAAGGAAAGGGAAAGAGAGAGAGAGTGGGGAAGGAGTGACAGGAGGAGAGGGATTATTAGGGGGATTTATGATCAGTTGACGCTTCAATCCTCCACACAAGGGCTGATAACAGCTCATGGCGGACACTGATGGTGGGACAGATAAGTGGATGTGCAGATGGATCAGCCAATGAGCAGACCAAGTTAAACATCAAGATAAAGAGGTAGGTTTTAATGGTAAAGGAGCAAAACTCATTTACAAGACTACTTTTGTTATTCTGGCTACAATTACGGTCATCCTATCACTCTCTGGTCTCTGTAAGAATTTTTAGCTCTTCATGTATGTCGTTCATGATGATCTTTAGAGCATCCAGATGAATTCCTTTGAAAGGATAACTAAATGCATAGCCATCCAGGGTTCTATAGCCACATTTTGCACTCTATGTGAATGTATGACATCTGTGAATGAATCACCCTCCATTAGCTATACAAATGTTCTGCTCTTACTCTGCGTCCATTAAAGGTCATTGCCTACTGTTAGTGTAATGATCCAGGCCTGTATTGGACAAAACACCTCAGACTTCACTTTAGTGTGGGTGCCATTGACTGGACCAATTGCACTGCTAGAGCTGTAGTGGTTCTGGCTGTGTTCCCCTGTGTCACTATTCTCCAGGCCTGCCCGGATTATTGGGGATCACAGATCAGGGGACGTGGGCAAACATGTGGCTCAGGGGTGGATCTGCTGGCTGAAATGAGCAGAGGGCCCTGAGATGCACTTACACACACACACACACACACACACACACACACACACACACACACACACACACACACACATACACACACACACACAAACGGCTGGTGCAAACACGTAATTCTGCAGGATTTACGTATGTGCGATCGCACCACTTGCTGTGAGTATGAAACGCACACACAAACACACACACACACAGACACAGACAAACGCACACACACACAAACACATACACACACACAAACACAAACACACACACGCACAAGCACAAGCACACGCACACAAACACACACACACACACACACACATATATATACAAACACATACACACTCGATTTCTCGATCTCACTTTGGAGTGTGTGTGTTTGCATCTTTGAGAAGGCGCAAAAACAGATGATGTGGCAGCTCTCTCTTCGGTTTGATTTTTTTACAAACATTACAATTGCCTAGCCTGACGAGCCAGACCCACATTAAAATGTAGGGTGTGGGCACTCACCGTTGGCAGTGCTCAGTCCGAGGGGCGGGATAATCGGTTGTCTTTCAAATTCCCTCTGCACGCAATAGGACAGCTATGATTCCCATGCGTTTTCCCACCAGCGGAGCTAGTTGGCTAGTTCAAACTTTTGCCAACTTAAAAAAAGCTTATCTCGTGTCACGCTGTTCACCAACAGCAACATCCATCTTCTTTGTTTTCAAGTAGCAGGGAATTCAAGCCAAACCGTTGCAACTCTGCCATCAATCATTATGTTAAGCCCGCCTAACGTCTCTATACACGATTTGATTGACCTGATAGAAATGTAATTTTTCCAGCTCACAAGCCAACGGAGAGTTGCTAGACTAGCCCTGGCAGCAAATGTAATTTGTTGCCGCTAGGGTGCGTCTAGATTTCTAGGCTATCAATTGCCAGTATTAGCACACAATTATTATTACATTTTATTCAATCCAACTTTACATGCTGTGTGGGAAGATTAGTAGGTATGCAACATTTAAAGGTATTTAGGAGTGTGCCTTGTGTATGTGCTTGTTCACAGGAGTCTATATAAGGGCATGTGTGGGTTAAGCATGTGCTTGTGAGATTCTGCGAGTGAGTTTTATACAGTCTTATGGTTTGTGCATGTGAACATGTAAATGTGTGAGAGTGTATGTGTTTGTGTGCTCTCTGCTTGTGTGTGTATGTGTGCTTGTGTCTTTGTGTTTCTTTGTATATGTGTCTGAGTGTGTGTGTATGCATTAGGGTTTTCGATCCAGCAGTATATACTGTATTGTGGTTCATCTCCCCCATATATTACTAAAATGCATTACTAAAACCTAGTGTGTGTGTGTGTGTTTGTGTGTGTGTGTGTGTGTCTCACCAGGTGGGCGGTTGAGGGCCAGGTTGCGGAAGTGGCTGCCCTTGATGAGCTCCACGGCCAGGCGGCCGGTGGTGGGGTTGTAGGCCAGACCCACCAGCAGCTCCGGGGTCCCTCCGTGGGCCAGAGACTGGCTGGACGAGGCGCTGTCACTCTGGGACACGGCCGAGAGACTCTGCTGGGATCCAGCATTCTGCAGGGGAGGCCAAGTACAGAGAGTAAGTGTGTGTGTGTGTGTGTGTGTGTGTGTGTGTGTGTGTGTGTGTGTGTGTGTGTGTGTGTGTGAAAGAGAGAGAGAGAGAAAAAAAAGTAAGAGAGAGAGAAAAAGAGAAATAGAGAATGATCAGATAGAGGGGTGATACTGTACTGCGTTTTCTCAGAATGTCCTTGCTAAGTCATAATTACAAAGTTGTCGAGTTCAAGGGCTTGGCATACATAGCTAACATTACCAGCACGATCCACTTATCTTCCTCGTATTCGCATTCATACAAATGTAGAGTAATTGGCAGCAATTCTACCAGCATGTGAGGGCAGAATATAACAAAAACAGGACATTACAGAGAAAGATGGAAAAGGGAGAGAGAGGTTGTGAAAAGAAAGAGATAAAGAATACAAGAACATGAACAAAGGGAACAAAGGGAAGTAAGGGAGTCCGTATTCAAGTTACAATCTTCGGAACAGCACATCCACTCACAAACAGCTGTTATCTACACACAGTCAATTCAAAACACACTCACACTTATTATCGATTCAAAAGGCACACCACCTCTTTGGTTTCATTTACACCGACAGCTCTCCCCCTCCCTTTCTCTCACTCCATCACCACCGCTCTTTCTCTCTCTCTCTCTCTCTCTCTCTCTTTCACTCAATCACCACTGCTCTTTCTCTCTCTCTCTCTCTTTCACTCCATCACCACTGCTCTCTCTCTCTCTCTCTCTCTCTCTCTCTCTCTCTCTCTCTCTCTTCACTCCATCACCACTGCTCTCTCTCTCTCTCTCTCTCTCTCTCTCGCTTTCACTCCATCACCACTGCTCTTTCTCACTTTCTCTCACTCCATCACCACCACGCTCTCTCTCTCTCTTTCTCTCACTCCATCACCACCGCTCTCTCTCTCTCTTTCTCTCACTCCATCACTACCGCTCTCTCTCTCTCTCTCTCTCTCTCTCACTCCATCACCACCGCTCTCTCACTCTTTCTCTTTCTCTCACTCTATCACCACTGCTCTCTCTCTCTTTCTCTTTCTCTCACTCTATCACCACCGCTCTCTCTCTCTTTCTCTCACTCCATCACCACCGCTCTCTCTCTCTTTCTCTCACTCCATCACCACCGCTCTCTCACTCCCTCCTCCCCCTCTCGCTCACCCTCAGGTTGCTGCGTGGCTCAAGGGTGAGGATGACCTCGGTCTCGCCGGTGTTGGTGGTGGCGTTGAGCTTGGCGAGGCGGTACACGGCCTCGCCCATCATGCGCTCGCGGCTCATGCGCCCGAGCGCGTACAGGCGCAGCCGGAGCGCCGACGCGGCCAGCTCGCCCGGCTCCAGGTGCGCGAAGCGGAAGGTGTCGTCGAAGCGCGGGCTGGAGCCGCGCTGCACGCCCGTCTTGTGGCGCTGCCGCTTGGCCGGCAGCAGCACGGCGTGCACCTGCCAGGAGTCCATGCCGCTGCGTGCCTTGTCCGGGATGCCGTGCGCCGTCACCACGGTGACCAGCAGCTTGGCGGAGGTGGGCCGGTAGTCAAGGACGACGACCAGCTCGCCGCACTTGGAGATGGGGATGCGGGGGGACACAGAGAGGGGGTCCCCAGGCGGCTGCTCTGGCTAGAGTGGGGTAGAGAGAGAGAGACAGAGTTATTCATACACACACACATACACACACCTGCACATTCATAAATACTGTAAACCACATATATTTACGGTATGGAGGTTATGGAATAGGTTAGTGACACTGAGGACTTACATGGACGTGTGTGTGTGTGTGGGTGTGTATTACGGAAGAGACATCAGGTAGACAAATGGCACATGAGAGCTATGCAGAAAATCTCATTAATCTGGAGATTCTGTTCACACATTGCTCTCTTGCCTTCCTCTCTCCCCTGAGTCTTTGTGTGTGTGTGTGTGTGTGTGTGTGTTTGTGTGTGTGTGTGAGTGAGAGTGAGTGTGTATTTATGTGTGTGTGTTTGAGGAGAAAGAGAAACTACATAAAGAGCAGTGAAGCCCGATGTTGACAGAACACACAATGAGCCGAGGTTGCCATGACAACCTCAGACTCCTGATAAGATAGACAGAGTGACAATTGCACGTCAGAGGATGAGAGCCTGCTTGCAGAATTACAAACACACTCTCACACACAACACTAGCACACACACACACACACACACACACACACACACACACACACACACACACACACACACAGCCAGCATATATACCTGAAGGTGGATTAAATGGCTAAAACATCAATACTGTCTGTCCACTCTGTACATATACACTCTCGTCTTTCTCTCTCCCTCCCTTCCTCCCTTTCCCTGTCATTCTCACCCTCCCTTTCACACATTTTCTCTCTCTCCCACACACACACACACACACAAACACACACACACACACACACACACCATCATCAGACACACACAGACACCACAAACCTACTCTCTGACAGCTCTCCAACTGGGCTGAGAGCTCCCTGACGACACACTAACACATTAGAGAAGAACGTCTCCATTAGCAACAGCCGTCAGCGACGGGGGTGTGTGTGCGTGTGGGTGGGGTAGGTTGAGGGTGGGGGTGTTGTGCATTTCCTCTGTGCCTCATGCCTATTTATGACACCTGAGCTCTCAGTCTAACCCAGCACAACACAGACCCTGGGGAAAGCACTGAGTGAGAGGAGAAGCAAGGGACCAGAGAGGCATGGAGAAGAGAATACAGGGAAAAGAGGAGAGAGAGGGGGATAGAGACAGAGAAGGCAAGAGAGAGACACTTAGACAGAGAGAAAGCATGAAAGAGGCATGAGAGACGTGGCTATAGTATGTGATTGCTGTAATTGATGTGATGTGAAAATAATGACTGCTCGACTAAAGTGTTCTGTTGCAGCATTGATCAGTTCCCTGGCATGGATGACTCCCTTTGAGGCCACTGGTCATGCACTGTGAGCATAATGACCATGTCTCTCACTGTGACCGTCTTCACTGGCTGCCCGTGAGTGGACAGTTAAGTGGGGTGAAGGAATTGGGAGTTAGGAATTTGTCATGGGGAAAGAAACATAGCAATGTCTTGCTTTGGAGTGTCTGTTTAGCTGACTGCTCAACACACATTTATACACACACACACACACACACACACACACACACAGCGGTACCTCTGGGCTCCAGGTGGAGGAGCTGTCGGTGCCCTCGTGATCGTAGGCCTGGTTCTCCATGGCCATGGACTCCACCATCTCCAGGCTGTCGGGGGTCCTACGCCGCCCCTGTCGACTGCCTCCCCGGCTGCCCGTGCCACTGCCCGCCTGGCTTTCTGCCCGGCTCCCAGCCCGGCTGCTGGCTCTGCTGCCCGCCCTGCTGCTGCTGCCCCTCTCCCTGGGGGTGGGAGTGGGAGTGGGGGTGACGGCCTCCTCCCGTGTCTCCACCGGCTCCTGGGAGCCCAGGGAGTCTCTGTCTCCGTCCCCGCAGGCGTGGAGGGGGTCACGGATGGGCCGCGCGTCCTCGGCCCCTGACCGGGACACGGGCCTGGAGGTCAGCGGGTCCCGGAAACTGCGTTGGCTCACAGCGTCCATATCTGGGGTTGGAGACGGTTGGAGAGAAAAAGAGTTTACACACTGTCACAGAATCATAAATACACACACACACAAACACACATATCGTACCATATCATGCATGCCAATGACAGTTGTATACATATCATATGTATACATCCAACATATAGATACACATATGCACTCACAAGCCTCACAACAGCTTCAAATAGTCGGAGTTGCAGAGTTACACTCAAAATGGGGCCACGCTATTGTGCATTTATTACTCCCCTTGTAATAATAGACAGAACGCTTACCCATCACACATAATCTAAAAAGAACTATGCGTCACACTGTGCATATAATGTGGGCCTTTAGCCCATACATCCGACTGTTTCATTCAGCCCTTGACAGATTGGACTGCACTTAACATTGAGCTGCTCCACGTAGCTTTTGAAAGGCCCTCATTTGCTGTGATTGACAGGCCTTTGAAGGAACAGCGCGTTCCGCTCGACCACAGCCGCCAATTAGATTCTGCCAAGTGCAGAATCGAACTGTTGCCGTGGCAACTGCCAGGACGCTCAGCCATGGCAACAGGGCACGGCGACTCATTAGGTTCAAGTGATCGAGATCGAACCAGCAAGAGGAGAGGACCAAATTCAATCCTTCAAAGCGACCTGATTGGGTTAGGAGGGGGGTCCTAATTTAGCTGTAGCTGCAATAACACAAATGACACATTACCTCAGGGTCAAGTCCTACACAAGCTTGACATGCACATTACTGTATGTTCTACATTTGAGCTCAGCAGGAGAAATACAACACATCATCACTATGACTATGATATGATTAAAAATTACATGACTATGAGCTGAATGAGGGATGGATTTCTTTGATAAGACTCTTAACAGCTGAAAATACCTTACTGGTTAGTGACATTTTTTCCTATCCATTTAGTTTTGCAAGTGGGCAGCTTATGCTTCAGAGAAGACACAAATGACCTTTAGCAACAGATGAGTGCTGGCCACTCATCTCTCACACAACCCATGGGCCCAAGACCTCCTCTGACTGGTTAATCTCCACTAATTTCCCTCACCACACCACACCACACCACATCTGGGAGTGTAGACTGGACATCCCTAATGAAACATCTGGACAGGGCTCACTCACTCAATTTCCAGTTGTGAACGGTAAGAGCCCAATCTGTGGGCTTAATCTGAGCTGATCTGGAGCATTAATCTGCTAGCTGTCATTTTATTTACATGGGGAGGGGGGGGGGCAGTAGGTTCATGAGGAGTGGATTAATAAGATTGGGTTTGATTAAGAGTATTTACGCGTTGTTTACAGTAAGTGCTAAAAGTCATTCTGAGGCGAGACTACATGTTTGTGAGGGTAGATATACTATATAGATGCCACTGCCTACTTGTAAACAAATAAATATTTCTAGGCTAAAGTGTACATACTTCCTCTGTGAACGCATCTGAGTGGAAATGTGGGCAATTTCATTATAGTTGATATGTACATTTGTGCAAACATAATCATGTCTGTGAGCTCATGTTTATGTGTTTCCATGTTATTGTGATTGTGTTTGTTTTTGTATAGGATTTGTCATTGTATGTGTTTGTGTTGGGATATGTGTGAATGCTTGTGCTGTATGTTTGTGTGCATGTGTGTATATACTGTACGCAGGTGTGTGTGTGTGTGTGTGTGTGTGTGTGTGTGTCAGTGCATACCCTCACAGTCTGAGGGTTCGGTGGTGCCCTCTTCCTGGTCGGACAGCAGACGGGTGAACTTGTGCTGGCGCCCTGGAGCTCCCTGTGCGCTGCCCGCCTCTTGGGCACCTGTGCGGAAGCTCTGCGAGCGCGAAACGGAGATCTCGAACTGCTTCGCCACGTCGTCCTCGCTATCCGACGAGCTTGACTGCTCCCCATCATCGCCAAAGCTGTTCACTGCTCAGACATAGCCAACGTCCACACACACACACACACACACACACATGCGAATAAGTAATGCATACACACATCCAGAAATGTGTGTGTTGACACAGGGAGCACAGCGGGGGGGGGGGGGGGGGGGGGCAGAGGATGAATTAGTGGCGAAGAAGGTTTGGGGTGAAGTGGAGGAGCCAAGGGGAGAAGAGAGGAGAGGAAAAGAAGGCAAGAGAGAGAAAAGAGGCAAAAAAAAAATGATGTCAGGCGATACTGTATCACTGGAGAAAATAAAGAGGAAGATTACGAGAGAGGTCAACACAGTGGTATCACAAGAGCCCCAGTGGTGGACACAGAGGTGGTTGAGACTCAGTGCATCTGCATGGTGTATGATAGTGTGTAATGCAGTTAGGTGATGTAGAGAGACTAACTTGAGGACAGTCATTGAGTCAGAGAGTGAAAGTGTATACCAGTGTGTAAAATGTGTGTTAGCATCGACCACGGGAGAGTGCACCACACAAGACATCTGTAGCTGGGCTAAGCTGGGCTCTGTTATATGGAAAGAAGAAACTGATGCAGAATAAGCCACAGCCTCAGAAAGAGAGGTAGATACAGAAAGTAGATCTTGAGAGGACTAAAAGAATCTAGTAGAAGAGCAAGAAACATACATATAACAGCAATCTAAACTAAAAATCATCCAAACACTTCAATAGTCAGAGATTCCCAGATGACCTCGCTCCATACCTTCACAACAGGAGCAAACACAGGTCTTGTAATGCACAAGACTATCTCAGTTCAAAATTCCATGCCTTTGGGAGTCCCCTTGTCTGAGTGACAGGTGCAAGGAAGAGGCCTATCTAAAGAACAGCAACATAAAAGTCCCCCAAACACTAAAAATAAGCATAGTTATGAATGAACTGGATGTCAGCAACTACATATTTCAGCATATTCAAAACCAGAGACGTTTAGGGACTTTAATGACCCAAAGCAGGGTTACGGATCTTTAAATGCCTGCTTATCAGTCTTTCTTTCATTCATCCTGTTCATTCTTGGGTGTTGGTTACAACAAGGAAGAGTGAATCATCCTTCTGTGTCCCTTTCATACGAGTCGAATTAGACCGAGACGCACTGCGTGGCTTCAGAGATCGCCATGGAAACCACTGCTTTACCCCTTCAGGAGGTTTTTTTCTCAATGTACACAACGTGCCTCAGAAATGATCTGTTACCATGGCAGCCTTAACACTGGGCAGAGGGGGCTGTTTTTGCAGATGATTGATTGCTGGAACTCATCGTCCTCTGACACACACACACACACACACACACACACACACACACACACACACACACACAGACACGCCAGATACACACACATAGCTTTAAGGCTGCATTTTCTTAGCTTTAAGGCTGCATTTTCTTGGCTTAATGCACTTACACAGAGACATCATTGTTGGGTAACATTGAGACCCCACCTATCATAATCTCTCTCTCTCTCTCTCTCTCTCTCTCTCTCTCTCTCTCTCTATCACTATCTCCCTCACATTCACACTCAAACACACATACAAACACCACCCTCAGAGCAACGTAAAGACCTGCACCTGCAACTATCTCAATACACAGCTTGACCCCCCCCCCCCCCCCAACACATACACACATACACACATACACACACACACACTCTCCCTCTCAGCACTCTGCCACTTGGCTGGCAAGGGAGCCACTGCTCCAGCTGGAGAGAGAGAGAGTAAAAGAGAGAGAGAGTGTGAGAGAGAAACACAGACTCTTTTCCTCGCCGGCTAACAAAATAAGGTTAATCATCTAAAAATAAATATCGCATGGCTTCCATTCAGCAGTCCCTGCCACATGGACCTGCGCACAAGGTTGCCTTTCCTTTCATGTGACCCAGATCCCCTGTGCCAGGCCAGGCCACCACTCCTTCAGCTCTCCTCTGCCTATGAGCACATGTGCTCTCTGTTGGGTTGTCTTGGGAGATTTCCACACCTCCCCCCCTCCTTGTGCACCTGAGCCGCTGGAGAGCCACTGTAGCTGGATGGGCGCACATGTCCCGGTCCATCATGACCACAGAGAGCTTGAGAGGGAACAATATTTTTTTTATACAGAGGTCTCAGAGGATTGAACACGACAGACCTATCTGGAAACACAACCATGTTGAGGATTCATTGTAAGCACTCTAAGCACTGCAAAACCTGTGTGTCTGTGTGTGTGTGTGTGTGTGTGTGTGTGTGTGTGTGTGTGTGTGTGTGTGTGTGTGATACGCGCACACGTGTGTGCAGGGTTCCTACACATTTTCCATTTCAAAATGTCATACTTTTTCCATACTCAAATTTCCAAACTTCTCAGTAGATTTTTCTGACCATATACTTGACATTGCGGCCACTTCTGGTTTGGGATAAGTTGGTGAAAACAAACGCATGGACAACTGAAGTGAATTAAAAAATGACACTTAAAGGAGAATTCCGGTGTGATATTGACCTAAAGTGTATTGAAACATGATACCGAGTGTGAACGTATGTCTCATAGCCCATCTCGGCTTGTCCCCTGCACTCCAAAATCTGGCGCTAGTTAGCCGATGCTACCAACAGCTTTTTCAATAGTGGTGCTTCGGCATCGGGCTAGCCATGCAAATAAATCACTGTTTTACACCCATTTACGAGGCTCAATGTATCTCCACACTTCCAAAAATAATTCAGTGGAAATGCATGGATTCCAGTTTCTTCCAGTAGCAGCAACTGGAATCCATGCATTTCCACTGAATTATTTTTGGAATCTGATCCCTTATCATACCTGTTCATTCTTACTCGTTGCTCGACTTATCGTGACTAAATTCAAGATGGCTGCAAACGCTAAACTTCGTGAAGATACTGTCTGTATAAATCGTCTTGTAAGTAAACTACCAGTGCTTTTTCAAAGTTCTCAATGTCTCGTTTTAAATGTCAGGGCCCTCGGAAGTCTACCAATGAAGTGTGGAGATACATTGAGCTAACTAGCGCCAGATTTTGGAGTGCAGGGGACAAGCCGAGATGGGCTATGAGACATACGTTCACACTCGGTATCATGTTTCAATACACTTTAGGTCAATATCACACCGGAATTCTCCTTTACTATTCATCTATTTAGCCGGGTCATTTTTCTATGAGCCAGCTGGCAGTTCGTACAGCTGTCGTCAACTTCAGACTGTAACACTTTTGCCATTCTATCTAGCGCATCATATAGTTTTCAATGAATAAATACAACCACAAAGTTTTGTTTCCACCAAGCGAAGCTCACAGACTGTGCTTTATGTCAAAAGGAAATGTTGTTTGACCGGGAATTTGACCTCAAAACTAGGGGCCCTAGCTTAAATTATGGAAAAGGTCTAAAGTCTACCTGAAGCACATTTTTATTGAGGCAAAATCTATTCGAAAGTCAGTGTTTAACCCGAAAATAGCAGAGCTATTTGTAGCACTCGGCTCAATTTACTATATTCTAGGTTATGTCTAGTTACTTGGACCAGAATCAGAAGTTTCTAGATAAGACTACTGGAGGTAGATGGATGCAACAAGCTAAAGTTTATGTTAGAATAATGATGACATTTAATAAGTAAAAGGAGTGAATGAATAAAATGGTATAAATAACAATAAGTACAATGAATAGGTTGAAATAAATAGAATACAAAGTGCAGTGCAATAAATAACAATATCAGATGTTCTATACGGTTCTATATTCGGGTGCACCCTTATCTTACCTAAGTTCTAAAATATTCAATGTGATCTTTCAATGGTACAAGAAAATAAAAATATATACAATAAATATTCAGTGTATTATAGTATGTATGTGTATCAATTCAACAAAATGTATTATCAATATCAACGATCAATGTGTCACAATCAATTAATTCAGTTCATTCAGAAGTTATCAGGAGGTTAAGTCAGGGAATAGTATAAAGGTCAGTCTGGGTCAGTCTTACAGTCCTACCACAGTGGTGTGAAGGGAAATGAAAGGTGAAGGGAAGTTCAGATTCGGGATTCTGGGAGGCTCGCCATCAATTCAGATCTTTTATCCACTATAAAAAACCTGACCGAAGCCAGCATTCGATGCAGTACAGGCAGTTCAGAAAGTTGCAGTTCTGTTTGAAGTTTTGTCTTCTGGATGTCTTCAATCCATTCGATTTAACGTTAGTCCTGTCAATCGTTTTCCCTCCGGTCAGGTTTATGTTCTCGTTCAGGTTTCCTTTCTCTTCTTATTGAGTTCTTATTGATAGATTATTCTTGTTGGTTCGTGTTAGTTCGTGTTGGTTCGTGTCTTTCGTTTGATTTCATTCAAAAGTTTTTCCGTGGTTGCTGTGGAGACACAGGGGTCGCGCTCTCATTGGCCAGCTGGCTTTTAGCAGTTAACCCTTTATGCACTGGGCTACACCCTCCCCCCTTGAACCCATGCACGTCCCGTTGCATGAATGACCGGGCTGAGTGAGGATCACAGGGACTGAGGGACAGGAGAGTGAATCAGGGCCATCACTTTCAGATAGAGCATCTGTGTAAGCTACAGTTAGGCCATGAAAAAGGGCTTGGACAATTGAGATCAAGGGTTTTCCCATCTGTGTGTACTGCAATCTATTGGGCTCTCTTCTTTGTCTCTGTGACCGTCTTGGAAGGTTCTCCTGTATGTCTGAGGTCTCTGGACAGAGTTTAGATCCTGACTCCACGCCATAACTGGGCTCTGGATAAATGGGCAATGAACTGGAGTTGTCCAAAAGCTGACGGGGAGCTGCAGAGGGATACAGTTTGTCGTGTACAGTTTGTACTACATCCGTTACTTCCAGTGGGTAGGTCCCAGGCAAGCTGCTGGGAGCAGGGAGGGAGTCGGAGGGGGCCTTTACAGTAGAGCTTGAGGGGTGATTCACAGACTCAGCACTCAGGGCGGAGGGGACTGCATCTTCAGGAGGCTGACCCGGGCTGTACACCAGATAATCCTCGAGCTGATGAGGGACAGGGACAGAGCCAAACGTATACTCAGAAAGCAGGGTTGGAGAAGACTCTAGACAGACCTCGGGCCGGTGAGGCACAGGTTCAGTATCGAGTCTGTGACCTACAGATGCGCCGGGGGTTTGAATACCATCTGTCCCAGATGATGGATTGTCGTAGCGGGATGTAAATTGACTAGAACTGTGACATGGACGTTCCTCAATTAAGGGGGCTAAAGGGGAGGCTAAAAACTCATCTTCAGAATCACTTGACTCAGTGGCTTCTGTCTCACATTCAGGAACGCTCTGACGTGTCTTGACTCGCTGAGTGGGCTTGGGGTCTGGGGGCAGCTCTTCTACTTCCTCTGGCACAGGGAGGAAGCCACAAGGAAGAAGGAGATCGCGGTGCAAGGTGCGCATGGGGCCATCTCGGGACTCTACCTTTACTGTGTAGACTGGAAGGTCTCCGGCACGCTTAACCACAACATGGATGTCTTTTTCCCATTTGTCCGCTAGTTTGTTCTTGCCACGCAGTCTCACATTTATCACCAACACTCTATCGCCGATCTCAAGGATGGAAGTGGTAATTTTCTTGTCAAAGTGGGATTTATTTCTATCAGCAACTTTCTGAGCATTGCGAGAGGCCAATTGGTAACTTTCCTCTAGTCGAGATTTGAGATTTTGCACATACTGCGAATGGGATTTTTCTTGTTTTTCTTTAAAGGGTAAACCAAATGCTAGGTCAACTGGCAGGCGGGGCTTACGGCCAAACATCAACTCATATGGGGTGAATCCGGTTACATCATTCTTGGTACAATTGTAGGCGTGTACTAAGGGTTTAACAAACTCCTTCCAGTGGGACTTTTGCTTGTATTCTAGGGTACCTAACATGCTCAGCAATGTTCTATTGAATCTCTCAACTGGATTACCCCGTGGGTGGTATGGGGTAGTTCTGATCTTATGTATTCCTGATACTTCACACAGCTCCTTAATTAGGCGAGATTCAAATTCAGGTCCTTGGTCGCTGTGCAACTTCTCAGGGATTCCATAGCACACAAGGAAGTTGTCCCATAGACACTTTGCAACGGTTCTAGCTTTCTGATTGGGAGTAGGGATGGCAACTGCAAATTTTGTGAAGTGATCTGTTATCACCAGGATGTCTTTGGTGTTACTGCTATCTGGCTCAAGAGTAAGGAAATCCATGCAAACAAGTTCTAATGGCCTTGATGTTCTTATGTTTACTAGAGGGGCTGATCTTTCGGGAAGGCTTTTTCTTCGCACACATCTATCACAGGTCTTGATTTTGTGCTCTACGTCAACAGACATTCTTGGCCAGTAGAATCTGGTTCTAACAAGATCTAGTGTCCTATCAATTCCCATGTGTCCCATGTCATTGTGCAAACTATGCAAAACAGTTTCTCTGAGTTCTTCAGGAAGAACAAGTTGATATGTGGTGTGACCTGAATCATGTCTTTTGCGGTACAGAACCCCATCGTGCAATTCCAGTTTATTCCACTCCCGCAACAAAAGAGGGAGGTCGGGGAGCTCTTTGCGCACTGTGGGAGGTGGTTTTTCTCCACATTCCATTTGAGCAATCACTTCTCTGATGGTACAGTCTGCTCTCTGCTTTTCTTTAAGTTCAAAGTGTGAGAAGGAGGGGATGGTTGGTAACCCATGGTCACTCTCTGTGGCATAGCTCTCTGGAAGGGCATCTGCAGAGACAGCAAGAGACTCAACAAGAGTAATACCACAGTCACTGTAGTGCTGGTCGTGTGAAACTTTAACAAGACGGCTCTCACAGACGGCTTTCACAACATCCACATCCTGGTCAATGTCACCCATGGGCTCTGTATCGTCCAGATGAAACTGAGTGAAGTGCCGGATTCGTTCTTGCTCTTTCTTGGAATGACTGTCATTTAAGAGTTGGCCATGTGGTCTTCTGGACAGGGCATCTGCATCAATATTCTGTTTGCCAGCTCTGTACTGGAGTTTAAATGTGAAGTTTGACAATGCTGCAAGCCATCTATAGCTAGTGGCATCCAATCTGGCAGAGGTGAGTATGTATGTCATTGGGTTACTGTCGGTGAAAACCGTGAACTGGGTCCCATAAAGATAGTCATGGAATTTTTCTGTCACAGCCCATTTGAGGGCAAGAAATTCTAATTTGTGAGCTGGATAGCGTGATTCACTTCTTGACAGTCCTCTACTTGCAAAAGCTATGGCTCTCAATCTCCCTTCCTGTTCCTGATACAATGCAGCTCCAAGGCCGGTGGTACTTGCATCGGTGTGTAAGACATATGGTAGCTTGGGGTCTGCAAAACCAAGAACTGGGGCTGAGGTAAGTTTCGAGATGATGGTATCAAATGCTTCTTGGCAGGCTTGAGTCCAGCGAGAGCCAAATGGTTCCTTCGGGTTAAAGTAACCTGTTCTGTTTGGTGGATGCCCAACTGCCTCGGTTTTCGGTGGATGCCCAACTGCCTCTATCTTTGGTGGATGCCCAACTGCCTCGGTTTTCGGTGGATGCCCAACTGCCTCGGTTTTCGGTGGATTCCCAACTGCCTCTATTTTTGGTGGATGCCCAACTGCCTCTATTTTCGGTGGATGCCCAACTGCCTCGGTTTTCGGTGGATGCCCAACTGCCTCTATCTTTGGTGGATGCCCAACTGCCTCGGTTTTCGGTGGATTCCCAACTGCCTCTATTTTTGGTGGATGCCCAACTGCCTCTATTTTCGGTGGATGCCCAACTGCCTCGGTTTTCGGTGGATTCCCAACTGCCTCTATTTTCGGTGGATGCCCAACTGCCTCGGTTTTCAGTGGATGCCCAACTGCCTCTATTTTTGGTGGATGCCCAACTGCCTCGGTTTTCGGTGGATTCCCAACTGCCTCTATTTTCGGTGGATGCCCAACTGCTGAATTCCTTTGGGGTTTCCCTTTGGTTCTTGACCCTTTGTGGACTGGTGGATATCCACGGGTCAGTTCGTTAAGTGGGCTGACTATTACTGAGTAATCCTTTATGAATCTGCGATAGTAACCTGAAAAGCCTAAAAATGAACGCAATTCTTTTAGATTTTTGGGAATTGGCCAGGTTTTTAATGCGCTAATCTTCTCTGAATCAGTCTCAACTCCATTTTCAGACACTATATGTCCAAGGTAACGCACAGACATTTGAAAGAATTTGCACTTTTCAGGGGATAACTTGAGTCCATATTCTTTGAGACGGTTCAACACTCGCATCAATCTACTTTCATGCTCCTCCAGAGTTCTTGAAAAGATTATGAGGTCATCTAAAAATACCAAAACTTCTCTTAAATTCATGTCTGCTACACATTTTTCCATAAGTCTTTGGAAAGTACTGGGCGCATTGTTATGCCTTGGGGCATTCGGTTGAACTCCCAGAATCCTAATGGTGTGACGAATGCTGTTTTGGCTTTGTCTGCTTCATCAACTTCAATTTGGTAGTATCCTGACTTGAGATCAAGGACAGTGAACCATTTAGAACCGGTTAAGGCTGAAAAAGTGTCTTCTAGATTGGGAAGGGCATAGGCATCTTTTACTGTTTGGAGATTGAGTTTTCGGTAGTCTATACACAGTCTGGCATCATTGTTACGTTTCCTTACTACTACAATGGGTGAGGAGTACGGGGATTCAGACTCTCTAATCACACCAGCATCAAGCAATTCATGGAGGTGTTTTCTAACTGCATCAATGTCTTGAGGGTGTATGGGCCGGGCACGATGCTTAAAGGGGGTCTCATCATGAAGTTTGATGGTATGCTTCACTTTGTCTGTACAACCGAAATCTAAATCATGGTGGGCAAATACTTCAGGCATTCCTTTTAACATATTGATAATACGGTCTTTCCACTCAGGGGGTATGGGAGAGTTGTCAAAGTTAAAGTTGAGCTCGGTTTCTTGAGTCGTGTTCATGGTTTCTCTATTAGCAACACTTTGTTGAGATAAGATGCAGTGGAAAGTGACAAGTTCAGCAATCACACAGTAAGAGGGGATTGTGATATCATGGTCTGATTCATTTGTAATGACAACAGGAACTTTATATGGTGCCTTCGTAGGGACAGAAATTAAGCAACTCTTGACACACAGGCCACCCGGCAACGAAGACTGGGTGGGATGTTCCATAATGGCCCATTTGCCAGTGGGAACGCTCTGAGCATTAGCTGATCCTTCCAAGACTACTGTTTGGCCTGCAGGGATGACAGCAGAAATCTTTCCAACTGTTGTGACTAACGCTATAGCACTATTTGTGTTTTGCTTGTGTCTCAACTCCAGAGTGTTAAGTAAGGCCCTATATCCATAAGGACTGGGTCGGTGGTTTGGGATCGCAATATCTGAATACTTTTCATAAAGCACATCAAGCGTGTTAGTGCCTATTAATACTGACGACTGACCGTCAGGATGTATATCTGGAACAACAAGTGCAAGAGTGGGGATCTCAAAGTCAACTCCAAGGAAATCTCTGGGAAATGTTACTGGTATTTCTATGTAACCTAAATAAGGAACAGACTGTCCTCCTGCACCTTCAACCTCTAAAAGGTCATGAAGAGGTTTGATGCTTTGACTTGTAAGATGTTGTTGATAAAATGAGTCTGGAACTGTGGTTACTTGAGATCCTGTGTCTAGTAAGCAGTTACATTGGACACCAGCTATGTTCACTGAAGCTGTACATTTTGATCCTACTAATCCTCTGGGTAGTTTAAATGTTGGTTTCCTAGCGTAGGACTGTTTAAGATTGGCACGCTGCTTGTGCTTGGTTTTAGCGGGACATGATCTGCCAGCTACAGTCCCCATTCGCCCCGAAATAGAGACTGTTTCTAGTTTAAATTGTCATGAGTGGAGTTGGGGTTTTCTCTTTCCCACATCTCCTGTCGACCTTTTAAAAGTTTTCTTTTCTCTGCTACCAGAGCTGGGTTTGGTGGGCTATCACAGTTTGGCTTAATGTGGCCATCCTCTCCACATCTGAAACAGTACCAGGGACGGGGCTTAGAGTTTTGATTTTGCATTGTATGCTGAACATGTTCTCTTGTTCGTTCCTCATTTTTCTTTCTCTCCCATGATCGACCACTAGAATTTCTGTTTGTGTTAGTGTTATGCTTTGGGGTCATTGCTGCTAATTGGCTTTGTATCTGTGCTACCTGCTTCGCAAGTTCCTGTGTGTGTGTGCTAAGTGCAGCATATGCACCCTGTTCTTCGTCACCGCAATACGCAGATTGCACGTGATGACACTTTCTGCCTACCAGTGGCGCCTAGATGTTGCCTCATACGCATTTCTTTAGTTTCATGACGATCTTCCTCTGTGCGCAGCAGTAAAAGCAACTCTGCAAACGATGGGGGACATGTTTTCTTTTGCTTTAACTGAAGTTCAGCGAGAATGGCGTTATCCCAGCAACCTCTACAGAACTGTGTGAGAAGATGTCTGTCAGCTTCCTCACTTCCAGCACCACCTCGCTTAACAGCCTGATTCAGAGCTACCTGCAGACGTTGCAGGTAAGAGGACGGTTTCTCACCAGCATCCTGAAATGTGCCCATGAACTTGGCATACAGCTCATCGCCATCTTGAACGGTTCCATAAGCAGAATCTAACAATTGAAGATAGGCAGCAGGTAAACTGTTTGGGCTCAGATGTTTGACAATGTCAGTGGCAGGAGGCAGGAGGCTTTCAAGTATTCTCCGTGATCGTTGTAGGTCTGACATGGCAGGGTCACTCATCATAAGTTCAACACTGGAACGCCAGGTGTCAAAATCAGGTTCATGAGGGGGTCTGGGGGCTTTTCCAGAAAAGGCACGTAGTTTAGGGCATGACTGCATCTGCAGACCAATGTCTTCTCTTTTAACAATGTGCTCAACTACTACTCGCTGTACTTCAGGAGGGTTTAAATCATTGGCAGTTAAAGCTGTGGTATTTAGGGTTCTGGTGTGTGGAGTGGGGGAAATTGGTGTATCTGTGTAGCTCTGACGAGCATTACAAGGGGGTTTTGTTATTACTGCAGCTAATGCAGGTGAACTAGGGTTTGGCTCAGTGTCATTAGATGGTGCATGGGGTAAATCAGCAATTGACTGACTAATTTGGGACATCATTTCTTTAAGAACTTCAGCAAAATCTTGCTACCCCACTACATTTGGCTATATCTTTGAGTTCAGTAAGGCAGGCTTTAGTTGTGTTATACACTACAGTTTGTGAGTAAACACTGCTAAGAGCTTGTACTCGGTAACTACTGTCACCACCACCATGAGCATAGGGTAGTTTGGGTTCTAAAGCCTTTACGGCAGCACCTGAATTGTATTCTACAATTAAGCTTGGATAAAATTCTGAGGATAAATCCTCAACTGGTATTATTTGATTAATAGATCCATATTGTTTGAGGAAATCTAAAATGTCTTCATCTCTTTCTGTTCCAGTGATGCCTCTAACTAAAACGGCATTTGGAATTTTTACAGCGTGGTTCTGAACAATATCCATATTTTTAGGTTGATTTCAGTTTATTAAAAGTCAGTGAATATCAGAATTTTAGTATTATATTATTGTTAATACTTATACTAAGGTTTTGGGTCGCTAGACACTGTTAAATTACTATTTCAAAATGGTGAAAAAGTATTGCAAATTACTCATCTACCTCCTGGCTGGGCTCGCCATATTTTACTGTAGCACTCGGCTCAATTTACTATATTCTAGGTTATGTCTAGTTACTTGGACCAGAATCAGAAGTTTCTAGATAAGACTACTGGAGGTAGATGGATGCAACAAGCTAAAGTTTATGTTAGAATAATGATGACATTTAATAAGTAAAAGGAGTGAATGAATAAAATGGTATAAATAACAATAAGTACAATGAATAGGTTGAAATAAATAGAATACAAAGTGCAGTGCAATAAATAACAATATCAGATGTTCTATACGGTTCTATATTCGGGTGCACCCTTATCTTACCTAAGTTCTAAAATATTCAATGTGATCTTTCAATGGTACAAGAAAATAAAAATATATACAATAAATATTCAGTGTATTATAGTATGTATGTGTATCAATTCAACAAAATGTATTATCAATATCAACGATCAATGTGTCACAATCAATTAATTCAGTTCATTCAGAAGTTATCAGGAGGTTAAGTCAGGGAATAGTCAAAAGGTCAGTCTGGGTCAGTCTTACAGTCCTACCACAGTGGTGTGAAGGGAAATGAAAGGTGAAGGGAAGTTCAGATTCGGGATTCTGGGAGGCTCGCCATCAATTCAGATCTTTTATCCACTATAAAAAACCTGACCGAAGCCAGCATTCGATGCAGTACAGGCAGTTCAGAAAGTTGCAGTTCTGTATGTTCTCGTTCAGGTTTCCTTTCTCTTCTTATTGAGCTCTTATTGATAGATTATTCTTGTTGGTTCGTGTTAGTTCGTGTTGGTTCGTGTCTTTCGTTTGATTTCATTCAAAAGTTTTTCCGTGGTTGCTGTGGAGACGCAGGGGTCGCGCTCTCATTGGCCAGCTGGCTTTTAGCAGTTAACCCTTTATGCACTGGGCTACATATTTCTCGATTCTCGATTAGGTTTTGGTTCCATGGTCAGGTTCTGAGGACCCCCATATAATTGTGTCTTGACGATGTGGACTGATAGTTGAGCTACACCACAGTAGGAATGGTTCATTATGGACTGACTGAAGTGATTTATACTGTAGATGCAATAGTCTGGAAACACAAATATTTCTCCACACCCTTCTTTTTTTCATACTTATCCAGACCTGGAAATTACTAAAATCAAATTCCATACTTTGTGTGTGTGTGTGTGTGTGTGTGTGTGTGTGTGTGTGTGTGTGTGTGTGTGTGTGTGTGTGTGTGTGTGTTTTAGAAGATGAAATACAGAGTGTCTCCTTCAGATGGCCTCTTGAGAAGCACACCGCTAAGAACAGGGAGCTCTCAAGATTGATGGACCAAGCAATCAAATAGAACTGTGTGTGTGTGTGTGTGTGTGTGTGTGTGTGTGTGTGTGTGTTCTGTTTGTCCAACAAGCAATGTTTGTGCACCCGCGTGTGTGTGGGGCCGCATAATAATCAGGTTCTGAGCACACACAACACTCAGTGTGTGTGAGTGTCTGGTAAGCCACCTGTGCATGTGTGTGTGCTTCCGCATAATAATCTGCATCTTTGTGTGCGTGTGTGCATGTGTGTGTGTGCGCGCGTGTGTGTGTGTGTGTGTGTGTGTGTTTTCTGAAGGCGGCTACTTGCTCCGCTTGCATATCAGCTTACTCATTAAAACCCCAGAGAGACAGACCAAAACAAACATTCCACTGTTTACTTTCTAGTCCCCACTGATACACACACACGCGTGCACACACAGACAGAGACACAGACACACAGACACACACACACACACACACACACACACAGAACCTCCTGCTATTGTGCGAGCAACTCAGCAACACAAGCAACTGTGGTTGTGCTTGTGTAAGTGTGCCAGTGTGTGTGTGTGTGTGTGTGTATGAGCAGCTGTTTATTTGTGTGCATGTGTGAATGTGTTTGCGTGCGTATTACTGTGCGCTAAAACTCATGAGGAGAGGTGGGAGTATCGACGCCTCGCCGACTGACTAATGACTGCTGAGAGTAACTGAACTCAAAGGTTTTCACTGGAGGCGGATGGGAATGAGGCAGAACATGCTGCCTACAATAGCGCTGTGCTCACAGACAAAGTGAAGAAGGCCAAACGTAGGAGTCTCTCCAAAGATTCAGAATGAGCAGCCAATACAATGCAACAGGCAACTTGTCTCAATTGTATCATCCCAGATGTAAGCCTGGCTACGGCGATGAAGCTATCATTATTTCAAGATGTCAGAAAATCTAACCACACCTCTCCAAACTCAACAACCTTGTCAGACTCAAGACATTTCACTAAACCTTAGCATAGACATTTCTCAATATCAATACTACCATGGCTGCATGTTTGTCCACACACAGCAATGTGATAGAGATGGAGGGTGTCCACACACAGCAATGTGATAGAGATGGAGGGTGGATTTCTTTTTGATTTTGTGACATTTGTGACATCACAGAATTTCATATTTTTGCAGAATGTTGTCAATACGCAATTACATTCCTGACTGACAGCACAGCGATCACCCAAGACATCCCGGGAGCCCACAAGGCATCAGCGCACGTCTACAAACCTAATCCCAACAGGCTAAACATCACCAAATCTGACTAGACCCTATCAGGTATTTCCAGCCAGACGCCACAACTCCGCCGACCCTCAGTGAAGTTCTTACCAGCCGAGTGTGCGTCCCAGCAGCGGGAGTTTGCCATGCTCCTCTGGCTCTCCAGGTCCTCCCTCTCCTCCGCTATGATGGACAGCTGGTCAGGCGAGGGGTCAGACGGTGGCCTGCCGCCCAGGCCCCTGCATGCCAACTCGGCCTGTAGGGCCTGCAGCCTGTCCCCTGGGGCCCCTGTAGCCTCGGCCTCCTTCTCCGGGTCTCCTTTGCGATCAGTGTTGTTGTCGTTGTCGTTGTCATTGTCATCGTAGTCCGAGCCAGAACCTGCGGCGGGCTCTGAGGGGTTCTTCTGGTCCGGCTCTGGCGGCTCGGCGGGCGCGGGCTGGCGCAGGCTGAGGAGGCTGGCCGAGAACGCCTCCGACATCTCGGCCAGCCGCGCCGAGAACGCCTGGAAGCTGGGGCCCCAGGAGGACGTCATGATGACCCGACGTCACTTCAGAGTGAAGCGGAAGTGGAAGAGGAGGAACAAGGGCAGCAGGAGGAGCAGAATAAGGAGCAGGAGGAGCAGGAACAGGAGGAGGAGGAGGAGGAGGAGGAGGAGGAAGAGCGTGACTACAAGCCTACCATCATCTCTTTGACAAACCCAAAGTCACTCCAGAGAGAGAAGCTCAGGTACAACAGCAGATCCAGACAGAGGATGGGCGGCACGTAGCTAAGTCTGTGCTCCTGTGGTCTATCTGTCATGTCAAACAGAAAAGCTGAGTGCTACCTGGAACTGCTCTGAGCTACACAAAGTGGACTGTTTGCTAAAGGAACCGCCCGACCTGGAAATACCGGAGCAGCAAACACACTCCCTGACACACACTGTACACATCACACATCATATACACTACACACACTCACACACAGAAACACACACACATAAGGACTCCTAATTCTCTTCTCTTCTCTCTCTCATACAATTTCAACATTAAGATTTTAGGACTATCTACCATGGAACATGGAGTATTCACTATAATAAGTTTTTAGTTAAGTGATGCTGACTAGATTTCCGAGGGGAGCAAAATAACACCTCACTGCTTAGTCATGAAAGGAAGGAAGGAAGGACATAAAAAACCACAAAGGAACAAAAGCACAGGCAAGATAAAAAGAGGCTTAAATGGCAGTACACATTAACAACTCAAGATAAAAAATGATCTCATCCAACAGTGTGAACTTTCATCAAGTGTATGGATACTGAATACCAATTAACATCAAGAGTTATCCCACTGTTCTCGCAAATAAAGGTGTGACCACAGAAACACAAGCCAAAACAGCCCATCCTTACATCAACTAAGTAACCACAAGAGGCTGACTTCATCCACAGGCATACACATTCTACTCTCATAATCCTGTGTGTGTGTGTGTGTGTGTGTGTGTGTGTGTGTGTGTGTATTTGAGTATTTGAGTCTGCGAGAGAGGGAGAGAGAAAGAACGTATGAAAGTTTTTTAGAATGTATTATATTCACATATCTATACATGTATGTATGTATACATGTATGTATGTGTGTTTGTGTGTGTTTGACGTGTGTGCGTCCATGTGAGCGCACACTTTCCTAATTCATCTCCCGCCCATCTTGTGTGTGGAGTGGAGTGTCGGGCCCCTGTACTCACCCAGGCCCTGGTGCACACCGCGCTCCTTGCGGCGGCGGCGGCTGTACTGTTCCAGGCAGGGCAGGCCCCCGACGCGGGCGAAGCACAGCTTCTTGTTGATGAAGAGGAAGAGGATGGCCAGCAGGACCACAAAGACGCCCACGGCCGACAGGAAGCCGATGGCCTCCGGCGTGACTGCCAGGGAGAGGGGACACACAGAGACACACGCATCAGACCACACCAACACGCAGCCTGACGTGCAACACGGGGGACACGTGCAAAAAGAGAAATAAATAAATAAATAAATAAACAACAAGCAAGTAAACACAGACGTAGGATGCAGGACATGTAGGCACACACACATGCAGGTACATGTAAGCACACACACACACACACACACACACACACACACACACACACACACACACACACATACACACACACACACAAACAAGCCCACAAGTTTACACATATGCAAAAAATACATGCATGTAAGCACATGGGTATACAAAGGTAAGCACACACACACACACACACACACACACACACACACACACACACACACAATACAGAATCACACACATATACACAATTGGGCAGGACTTTAGTGTAGGGCATCAATGCTTAAACCTAATACATTTAACTATACACACTGCATGTACAGATTACTAATCTGCTAGACAGGTAAAACATTGCTAGACTATTTTTTACAAGTTGAATGACCTTCACTTTGAATCATCAACATTCAAGGATTTAGGATGTACAAGTGCCCAACGGGGAAATAGTGCAGGCCAAAGACATTATACTGTATCATATGTGGAAGACAAATGCATTACATACAGGAATACCATTCATCTGAACACACACACACACACACACACACACACACACACACACACACACACACACACACACACACACACACACACACAGCCAAAATATTAATGCTCAATGCCTCATTCAGTGATATCATAAAGCCGGAGGGGGGCGGGGCACTAACAAGGTGTATTCTCCCTCACATACAGCACTATTCACATTTGCGTTCATGAAAAACTGCAATGTGGGAAATTCGTCTCCACAACGTGAAAGATATGTAGATATTCCAAAGCAAAAAAGTCGCTTCTTTAGTCATCAAGTCGTTTATTTGCATTATGCTCATGAGCACAGGTGATTGTGATGTTAAACAATACTTCCCAGTTTCCTTTTGTGCTTCCAGCTTTCCAGCTTTCTGGCTGGAAGCCTGGCTGCCTATGAACATGACCAACGTTGCCAGTTTGTTGCTGTCAAGTGAAAGCTCTCAACTGTGTGTCTGTGTGTGTGTGTGTGTGTGTGTCGGAGAGAGTGAAACTCATGGTGAGGGGCTTAGGTACATGTGAGTGTGTGTGTGTGTGTGTGTGTGTGTGTGTGTGTGTGTGTGTGTGTGTGTGTGTGTGTGTGTGTGTGTGTGTCGGAGAGAGTGAAACTCATGGTGAGGGGCTTAGGTACATGTGTGTATGTGTGTGAGAGAGGGAGAGGGAAATAAAAAGAGAATGAGATTGTGTAAATACAAAAACGACTTAAATGGCTGAGTGGTTGTGGGTGTAGGCTATGTACAGTATGTGTGAAAGAGAGAGAGAAAGAGAACTACAGATGGAGGACAGCCTTGAGTAGTTGAATATGTCTGAGTGAGTCACCTCCATGTAGAGAACACAATGGTAAGAATACAGTCCTTTGACTAGCATATGCTTTGCCTGTAACTCCAGAAGGTCTCTCTATCTCTCTCTCTCTCTCTCTCTCTCTCTCTCAAATCAAATCAAATCAAATCAAATGGTGCTTTATTGGCATGAATGAGTAGAGTCACTGTTGCCAAAGCTACAAGTAAAACATGTTAATAATCAACTTTACATTATAAAGTATTGGTATAGAGATAATTGGCCTCTCTCTCTCTTTCTCTCTCTCCCTCTCAAACTCGCATGTTTCTCTCACTGCCCTCTTCTCTCTGGACTCTGTAGCACTCAGAGTGGCCAAGGACTCCCGCTGAGGTCAGAATATCCACACAAACGTGAGGATGTGAAAGAGAGAGGGCAGAGGAACAGAAAGAAAGAGAAAGAGAGAGAGAGACAGAAAGAGAAAGGGGGAAAAGAGAGAACATGAAATATAGGAGAGAGGCAGTATTGGCTGACATGGCTGTCTAAATAAGTGCCAACCATTTGTGCACACACACGCACACACACACACACACACACACACACACACACACCTCGCTGTCCCAGGTCAGGACAGATGGATCGGAAATGCACACACATCACAGACCTCCTCTGAGCTGCCCAATCTGCCTCTCTCTGTCTCTCCATCTCTCTCGTCCACACAGACACACACAAACAAATGAAAATAAGACTCCAGATGAACACACTCACACAGACACAGACACACACAGACACACACACAGACACACACACACACACCATCCCCTGGAAGGCACCTGTTTAATCCATGCTCTTTGAATGTCAGCAGCCAATAAGGAAAACCCAATTACTACAATGTATTTCAATGCTAGTGATGTCCTCTACCACACACAAACACACAGAAAATACAGAACAGTTGACTCATGAAATAGAGCCAAATTGAAGGCTTATGATTTGTGTGTGTCTGTGTGTGTGTGTGTGTGTGTGTGTGTGTGTGTGTGTGTGTGTGTGTGTGTGTGTGTGTGTGTGTGTGTGCATCTACCTGTACATGTTTCATTGGTTAAACAGCTCACACCACGGTAACAGGCTGAACTCTATTGCCTTCTTGACACCTAGCTCCAGCTCAGAGGGATTATATGTACTGCTGAATAACTCCAAACCTCTCTTTCTCTGTGTCTGCCTCTAACTGTCACCTTCTCTCATTCCCTCTCTGTGCTACATGATCACGACAAGACTTACAATCAACATTTCAAAGCAATCCTTTACTTTTATACGCTCATTAACAAATGAATCAGGGACACTGGTCTATTCAGTGTTTGCACTCACTAACAAGGATACTGTATACAGCATGCGCATGTAGACTACTATATATTCACTTGTCCTAGAAACAGAACACTATCCTTTTTTTGTTTCTCATTTTCTCATTCATTCCCTCATTTCTCTATTTCTCTGCCACCATTGCAATTTTGTTACATTAATACTACTACTACTACTAATAATAATAATAATAATAACAATAGTTGTTTATATTATTATTATTACCACATTACAGACTGATATAGAATATGAAACAAGCAGCATTTATTTTATAACAGTATGTTTATGAACAAAGAGTAGTTAAGAAAAGAGTACGGAGGGTTATCCAGTTGAGGCTTCCTTAGAGAGAAAGAGTGCTGAAAGACTGGTGAAGACCACATAGCATCCTCAGCAGAAACGCTGTCTCTTTCTTTAATCTGCCTCATGACGTGCAGATATTGCCCTCTACTGATCAAAGGAGGAAGACTACCAAGTCTGCATTTCTGAAGTCCTCTGAAGTCAGCTGATTACATTTCACAGAACCTCTCATCTCATTACAACTCATAATATTACAAACACAAGGGACAAGTAAAACATACATAACACATTATATAAACAGGCCACAACAGCCCAGGACAATCAAGTCCACCACCTGACATCCATAGAAATGACAAACACAGCACCATCTATTGGTCATTCTATTTTCTATTGGCGGCCAGAACGAGGCTACAGAGTACACCTGCCATCACACTTTAGTCCAGCAGATGGTGGTAATGCACTCCGTTAGCAAACTGCCAAAAAAAACTCACTGAAGAATTAAAAGAAGAAAAAGAAGGAGAAGGTTACTCTGGAAGGCCCATAGGGCAGGCCAATGAGGCAGGCTTTTTTCTTTTGGTAGTTAGGACACTAGCCTAGAAATCTAGACGCACTCAAGCGGCAGCAAATGTAATTTGCAGCCAGGGTGGTCTAGCAACAGCTTGCGAGCTGGAAAACCAAACTCAGGTCAGGCCAATCACATTGTGTATAGAGTCGATGGGCAGGCTTAACAGAGTTGCGACGGTTCCGTGTGAATTCCCTGCTACTTGAAAACAAAGAGGATGGCTGCTGCTGCTGGCGAACAGCGGCCTTCGAATCAGCTTTGGCCGCGACTCGGCACTGAGTGGCACTGGAGTGGTTGTAGCGCTATCCTATTGCGTGCAGAGGGAATTTGAAAGAACCGTTTATCCCGCCCCAAGGATTGAGCCCTGGCAATGGTGTATTCCCAGACCCAACATCGTGATGTGGGTCTGGCTTGCCAAAGTATTGTGTGTGTGAGCCGAGGCAGCTCTCATATATGCTATACATTAAATTGTACATATCATATAGCTATACATTAAATTGTATATTCTCTAATATTCTATACATTACATTGCACATCTCATGCTCCTGCCATGATTCTGCCTCCTGATGTAAACAATGATGTTAACCAATGGCAATATGGCGGCGAGGAATAACCAAAAGTAACAAATATAAATGTATTGTAATGTGTGATCATTTAAAATATTAAATGATCTTAAAATACATTTCAATACAGTTCTCATCCAAACTTGTCAAAGTTAGGATGTTTTATGTTCACTTTCAATGAAATAACATGGGACACTATCCCAATGTCAAATTTAAGCAATCAGCTAGAAACAGACACTCACTTAATCACAAACAACAACTATCACACACACAAGTACACACGCACACACACACCAAAGGACCTACACATTCACAACTAAACACACACACACACACACACCAAGCACCCGGAGTGGTTGGAACATTACATGTACAGCGAAACTGTGTGTAGTCTCCCCCTTGCTCTCTGCCAGATTCCAACATGCAGAGTCCATATTCTGTTTCCCTTCTTTAGCAATATTACCTTTAACGTTCCTCCCACCCCTCCATCCAAACTCTCACCTTCGACGGGTCCTCTCACCTCCTTCACTCACTCCACTCTTCTTTCGTTGCTCAGAACGCTCCTTCTTCTGCTGTCTCTTTTCTACCTAAACTGATATTCCACACCAGCAGCGCTAAATTAGAAGAGGCAGCCAGGAAGTTGACTCAGAGCTCTTCCAGTCTCCGGGGGCACTTCCTCTCCCGCTGGGCCCAGACTGGACCTCCCATCCTGTGAGAGACGGATCCCTCATCTCCCCCTCAGGAGGGAAACCCTGCTCCGCTACAGGAGTGGGCTTGGGGTGGGGGTGATGACAACCTGCAGCTCCTGATGGCCTTGATTTGCCCCCTGGTCGTGGCCACTGCCTACCCTCCACCCGGGCGCTCGCTCAAACAGCCCAGACAAGCTCTTCTCATCTCGCCTAGCTCTCCTCTACACCCTCACGCAATGGCAAACACCTCCAGTTTCGAACAGTGGCGTCACACACTGTCACGTCCACTTAGCCGACACTTTCATCTGAGGTGCCTTGCAAATCGGTACAATGTTTAAGTACCAGTAGGCAACCAAAAAAAATAACACTGCCATGGTACGGTAAATGCCATCTCTTTATAGAAAACAGATATATATAACAGATATAACAGTCATCAGATATAACAGTCATCTAATATATTAGCATAAACAAGTTCTAAAACATTCAATAATGCCCTTTACTACCATGATCATTTATGACCACTGAAGCAGTCTGTGCATGCATCACCGGAGACAGGAAACATGAAACAACTCTCAAGAAAAACTAGGAGCATTTCCTAAACTACCACACCAGGCATACTAATCACACTAAAAATAATATGACGTATTTTTATTGCTATTCAAAATAATTTACCAGTTGTGTATGTTCCACAGTAGATGATACCATAACCATACTTCAGTCAATGCTATAGCTTGAATGCAATCCTGTGGCTGTAACAGGTGAATTTTTGCCAGTATGTTGGGGGTGAAACGATATGGTTCCACCCACAAACAGTCTCTATTTCTCTTTCTCCATCCGTGGGCCTCACTCTGTCTGCACACACATTTGGCCAGAGCCACAGTCACTCACAATCATACACAAACATAACTGTGTGTACTTTTGCCATTGTTCCTTTACATGGCTCATGCCGTTACCATTTCCTCCATCTCCATGGCAAAATAAGCAGTGCTAAACGAGTCTTGACCTGGCACACAGGACAAAGAAATGGGCTACTCATGACTTGTGCAAACACATGTGGACGGCATTGCCCAGGGAAAGCCCAGGATTATGTCCTCTCTTAGACAACTCACTCTATGCTTCTAGAATGTTTCCTGAACTTCCCTTCCACCTGATTTCAGTCACATTGATATATCAGTGGCACAAGAGTCACATTACAATGTAGAGATGCGGAGGGTATAGAAAAGCTTTTCTCAGTTCAGTTCAGTTCAGTTACGACCACAAGCAAAGTATGAGAGTTAGAGTGCATGGAGTAGCTTCTCATCAGCCATTATCCCTGTGACTTGTCCACATACCACACTGACCACTAGAGGTTGTCCAAATGAAAGATCTTGCGACACAGTCCTACAGTAACTAAAGGCTAGCTCAGTGCTAGCAGACAGTGTCATCTCTCTGACCTTACCTTGACCTCACCTTAGCCCACACCATGAGTTACACTCTCTCCAACACACACACACACACACACACACACACACACACACACACACACACACAAACAGCAAACAGCACACACTATTATTCATTAATCGCTATATGATGCCTCCTCAACTGTAACATGTACCAGGTGTCTCTGTTCTTCCCGCTGTGCGTGTTATTGCAAGACCAGAAATGTTTATGCTTCTGGTCATATCTGACCCTTTAGAATGCCCCAGTAACGCAGTTGAAACAAAAGCTAAACTTATCTGTTTCAACCAGCATTTTTGTTTGATTATGCCTGAAATGACATTTGGCTTCAAAAATCAGACCCCCCATGCTAGGAATCTGTGAGTCAAGTCTAGTGTGGAACCAGGTTAATGATAAACAGTGGCCTAAATGGAACGGGAGGACCATGACAATAGAGTCCCTCTTTAGCAAAAGACATTAGTGAGAGTTCACATGGGACTGGGTGTGAGTCTCATGCATCTAGGGAATGTCACAGACTCTTCCTAAAGGCATGGCTAATCCTGCCACCAGCGGTATCTGCTGATTCATTTTCTACATGTCCCACCACCTCAAAACTTAGAACCTGCTGTTTAAAGGCGCAGGGCTTTGTGTAAGAAACAACCATCACTACCTGACAGAGTGTAAAAATAATTTAAGAAGTAACCTAGTCTTAGATTTGTGGTGTAATTAAATTGGGGTTGTTCTTGGATAGAGCCCATATATTTCCAAAGTGCAAAGCTTTAACGGGCCTTGCCCTGGCCTGAAACTGAGAACCTTCCCAAAAGCAATTGGCCTTCAAATGGGTCGCCTCATCAATGTGGAATAATGTGAGACGTGAGTTAGGGGGTAGCCTAATGGACTTGTATGAAAACCTCGATACAAACACAATAGCCGCGCGTATTGTGGGTAGTTTGGAGAGAGTAAAATATGACTGACACCATCATTCCTACACCTGTATTTAAACACTAATTATTACAAAGTAGCATAACCCATACACAAGGCAGCTATATTACTTAGAGAGATACCACTGTATGCGCAGCCATACAAAGATGGGACGCATTGCTTATCTTTATTACTGCGTAGGCTAGCTATGGACCCTGCAACATCAAGAACGGCTGTGGAAGATGGGGGTGGGGTGCTGAAGATATTTGCACATCTTTATCTCTGGACAATCGATATCAGAATCCAACGGGGATACTCACTATCAGCGGCCATGGCTGAATCGGTTTAGTCCACGGCTTCTATTCGGGTTTTGAGAGAACAGTCAGCGGCAGTCGCGTCTTTAAGGGCCTTTCTGTCAGCTCACATCGCATCTAATTTGGTCCGCTGAGCTGAACGCGCACAGCGTTGAATTAAGCCCGTCTTCCGCTCCGTTTTTCTCTTCGCTTCAGCACCAGATCATCAAGGCGCCACTGATGTACGGTTGGGATTCTCTACCCCCACCACCCTTTTCTGCTGTATCGCGATCACGGAAGACGCGGACATCCCTATGACGCGCTGCGCGTTCCCGCATTCGGCGCTCGGTTAAGCGCATCCCAGTCTTGTGTAAAACAGTGAGGACCAGCAGACATTTCATTGTAATGTTTTCCTGTATCGATTCATTTTAACTTCGTATTTGCTACGGTCCTGACTATGCAACATCAATTTCAATTTTTCCATACATTAATGATTATTCAAAGAGAAAGACATGTTTCTAGGAAAACTTACCTGAATATCCAACTGCAACTGGCGTTCCCTCCGCACAAATTCTAATTTAAAACCTATTTGTCATTGGGGTGTTTGGGGACCCCGGAGGACAAAAAAAGCTAATAAGAATGGCCATGCATTTTCGTGCTGCTTTCTGGGGTTCACCTTCTTGAAGCTCGCCTCTCTGGACTGGAGCTCTACTCTGTGAACTCTCCAGCACAGTCCCTCCATAATAGGCTATAAGCTACTTCGGATCTCGGTACATCCCCCGCCAACTGCGAGGCTGTAAACTCCCAGAGCCTAAGGGCAATTCGCAGGGAACTAGAAATCAACCTCTTGTCTCTTAAACATTTCGTCCGTAACAATTTTGTTTCAAACCAAGATAACCCCATTGTCAGAATCAATGTCTTTGAGTGTGAATGATTAGCCTACATTTCATAGACACTTCCACACACCGGGACTGTAATTCATTCACAAGAAGGGTTAAGCATACCTGTAAGAGATTGAATAATTTCTGCTTAGTATCAAAGAAAGAAATGCATTTTCACAGCATGCAAAAGCACTAGGACAATCTACTTTCGATTTCTCTGGGTAGCCTAATAGTCCAAAGGACAGCTTTGAGAAGCATCAGTATTGAGCGTACATGGTATAGTGCATGGTATAGTTTGAATTGTCTGCGTAGTAAAGAAGGGATGTGATATTGATTCACATTGACAGCTTAATTTGAAGATCGATAGGCGGGCCACTTTGACACAGGTAGGATGTCACTCTTAAAGAAATGTTACAAGAGGGCTCAGGCACCGACACATTCTCATGGGACTTGACCCCCCATCCTCATCCTCATCCACACCCACAAACACACACACACACAAATAAACTCAAAGGTCAATATTTATATACTGTATATAAAAAATATTTAACATTTATTTCACATTTGTAAGACATGACACCACATACTCAAAGCTATGCATGCAGCATTATGCAGCATAACACTTTTTGGCTATGTCATATGGCATCTCACACATACATCTCTTGGTATTACCGGTATGTTAAACTTGGCTAGAATGTATTTGGAAACTGCAACAAAAACGGCATTCTCTTCCATTATATTAACCAAAAACTAGACACAAACTAACACCCATCCTTCTGGTCATAACAATCTATCTTCTCAGCAATGACCATGGTAGCAAAGAACTTCCAGAACTTGCAAATGTTCATGTGTGGGTCAACCACTGTCCATCATAAACAACACCCACAACATAGGACCCGATAAAGGATTTACATTATTGAACATTATTGTGTGAGTCTAAAGACAGACATTCAGAGAAGGACGGTCCAAGTAGTACAGCTGGTCCAAGCCAGTCAGCGTGTTTCATGGTTGCGTCACCAAGTGAAGCGCTTCACGACCCTCTCCGGGGTGTCTAGAGAAGGCCAAAGACAAGCACTCATTAGCTGATCATCCAAAACTTTTTTTTCTCAGAATAATCAATATTCTCAATCCTGGCAAAAGGTTGCTGATATTAGAGCTCAAGTGCAAAATCAATGAATACTCAATTTATTAACCCCTTGTTTAACTCATTCTATCATGCTGATGGCCCATACAAGGTACTGTCCATGCCATGCTTACCTTCACCGTCAGCCTGGCTTAGTTTCCAAAGCTTGGTGCACTTGAGGAACTCCTCTGGGATGCCTCCTGTTGGGACAGAGAACACGTCAGTAACTGCCCTTCCACAACAACTGAGGGTCAGTGTGTCAAGGTGGAGACACCCAGATATAGAGTTGAGTAGGTGTCAACGCGTGTGCTTGCCATTTTCATAGAGACGGCGTAGAGTACGGTATCTCAGCGAATTGGTGAATCGGTATCTATGCCTTGCAACTGCCACAGGCTTGACCCCTGGCTCCTGTCCAACCCGCCGGTCTTCGTGTGGGCCGGCCTCTGCTGCTGAGCAAAGCTCAGCCTGTCTGTGGCGCCGGGACTTGGCCACCTAGTGGAGAGACATGGAACAGCAGCGCAGTGTAGAGGCAGAATGAACACTACATAAACAAAGGGACATCCACAAACACGTTCATGAGATTAGAGGCGGACATCCCGGATCCAGAATATAAAAGTCCTGCCATATATTCTTTCTACCTGTGCACTTAACACAGGTGATATCACTAATTATCTGATCTAAATGGCTGCCAATTAGGATGAACTGGTTTATTAAATGGTTGGATCAAATACTTGGCAGGAATTTTACTTTCTGAACCCGGGATGTCCGCCTTTGCATGAGATGCCATGACGAAATGAAGCAATTTAACACGCACCTCCACCACCTGGCCGTACGAGCGTGCCTTGATGGAGGCGAGGAGGTCTGCTCTCTTGGAGCTCTGGAGGAGAGGGAGACAGAAGAGAGAGAGAAACCCATGAGAAGAGCAGATGCTTGGGGTGGGCACCTCAGCACCATGGAGCTCCGGCTGATTATGCAACCCTGCTGCTGATCCCTCACCTCCTGACGCGGGTTAAAGTTGGAACTGGTGGAGGGCTCTTCAAGATTCAGCCTGGATGGCTGTTTACTGGCCTCATTTATCTGCAAAATAGTACAGGATGGTCAGCAGAATCTCCATCATGCACCATAAAGCAGACCACGCTTTTTACAGAAATTCAAATGTAATGTTACAGTTTTTACTGAAAAACAAAACACATTTTGTTTGTTTCCAGGCAAAAATCATACCATGTGAATTTTCTGCCACGTTCTGAAGGACCTCACGGAATTAAACAGTTTCGGAACCAGGTTCTGGCGGACGAGGTTGAGACTGGATTCGGGGTGTTGGATAACCACAGATTCCTTAAGCTCCTTGTAGTACTGGTTAATGTTAGCCACCTCCTGTGCAGCACAGAGACGGGAACAGTTCAGATCAGCCAGTCAGAATAGCCATTCACAGCCTATCTGTTGTCACTATTAGGCATTCAGAGGCTACTACAAAAAAGCGTTTTTCTAGACACCACTCTCCTCCACAGAGTTTAATCAGTGCAGCTCAAAGGACCTCTTCCCCACACACAGCTAAATTCCAGTGAAATTCTCACAAACACACACACACACACTCCATCACTCTGTGTCAAGATACCCCTGTGGAGCACACAAACACAAACACACACAAACAGTTCTGCACCCACAGACCCTGTGCAGCACACTCACTATGTGTTACATTCGAGTAGAAGCATCAGACTCTGGATTTGTATGTATGGCAGGAACTGCAGGAAGATAACAAAAACTCTAGAATCATCCTGAAGCAGTTAGGGAAATAACAATTATGAAACAAGTTCCTTTGCACAAGTAAATAATGATAAATCTGGACATCAAAGAAAAGACAGGGCAAGTGTGTGGCATTGTGGCTGCATTTATGGATTGCAATTATATAACGCTTTTACTGTTACGGGCACTCAGAGCGCTTTATACCAACTCACACACACATTCTTACACTGAAGGCTCCCATGCTTAGCCAAAAAACACGATCAAATCCCCTGATTTTCCATGTCTGGAGTAGCCTTTTTAAAATTCCTAGAAATTCCATGACCCATGAGAACCCTGCACTTAGAGCAGAGTAATTTTAGTTACTCAGTAGTGACTTATCAGCTATGGCTGCTGGGAGTGTTGACAGAGGCATAGGATTTGACATCATTCTCACAATCAAAATTCCGGGAATTTTCAAAGTTGGAAACTTTCCATGGGAATTAACGGTAATATATGGGAATTAACAGGAATAAACAGGAATTAATGGGAATAAACTGGGAATTTTTAATATGGCAAGTTAGTCTATAACAGGGAACTTAAATGTAGTGGACAAAACCCCATCTTGCAGCATAATATTAGTTAAAACAACCTGATTTAATTCAATTTCAGTCGAATTTCTACCCTGCACATCAGTCAGTCACATGCACATAGCAATTTAGCATAGGCTAGACATAAAGGAATCTTATGGTGCGTTCATGTGCATGGGAAAAAAATGTTCCAACCAATAGGATTTTGTTGTTGAGTGGTGTGGTGTATCTTGGGCAGTTCAGTGTTGCTAGTTTAGCACGCTAGTGAACAATAGGCAGAGAATGGGATTCCCGCAAGCATGCTAGCTAGCTTTGTATGCTAAGCTAAGCGAAAATAGGAACATACAAATCATATTGCTTATTACGAAACAAAATATTAATGTTTGTATATGAAACAGTTTGTATGAATTACCCAAAATTCCCAGTTAATTCCCGTAAATTCCCATTAATTCCCATAATTTCCTTTAATTCCATTAAAGTTTCCAATTTGGAATATTTCCAAAATTCCACAGCCTAACTTCCCATAGTAAGTTTACGGAAAGTTTCCAGAAATTTACTGGAAATTTTCCGCCCCTTTGCAACCCTAAACATAATTAAAGCAAAGGTACACAACCTTAAATACCCATGGCAAGGGTATACTCTCGCGAAGTAAGTCAATTTAATTTTTTTGCTAACTCATTTTCTGTTGTACCGACAGTTATGGCATCACTTCTTTGTAAGCTCTCAAGCCTCTCAACATAGCATACAAAGCTCTTCATTATTGAAGATTTCAAGAGACAGGCCAATTCCAGTTAGCTGTCAAATAGTCTTACATTGCTGGCTAGCACATTATGCACAAGGGTGATTTGTTCCACTTGTTCATTCAATGTACAGTACCCCCCCCCCCCAGACCCAAGTACCTCCAACATTTCTGTTGTGACAAGCTGCTGAGGACGAGATGCTGGTTTAGCGAAAACCTCAGTGTTCGTCTCCCCACGTTGCTTCTTATCTCTTAGAAATACCAGCTGTTGAAAGTAAGAAAAAATACAGCACTGGGTTATAAGAATCCTCCATTCATTACATGTAATTCTACACGTCATCATACATACAACAATATATTTGCTTAGTTTGTACAGATACAAAAGCATCCAAGACATATTAGAAGATTAAAGAAACATTCCCATAAGAGAATACTCCAATAATGAGTTGCGACATAGTGGTCACTGCATCATGTCCTAGCAGCAGTCTAAACAGAGTGATACTTATGTGCAGTCCTACCGGAACAGGCATGGCGGTGAAGTGAAAGGCTTTTGCACCCAGCAATTTGTGCAAGATGTACACCACATCATAGTGCTTAGAGCCCATGGCGTCTTGAGTGAATGCTTGGACATCCTCCCAGTCTTTCAAGGCCAGACGGATCTGCATCAGAAGAGATAAACTTACATCATGGATCAAAACAAAGATTAGTTTTAGTCAAGTATGACAGGCATCATGTTTACTGGGAAATCATTACACAACTAATAACTTGATTTATTAGACAGCAGCTGCTTACTGTCCTGCGACCCATTGATATTATTAAATACACAAATATTGTATGTTTTGGCATTTAGAATTACTTAAGAGGATATCAAAGTTCACTCCGGAATGTGTGGGTGTACCTTCTGCTTTGGGAAGGCGCTCTGTGAATGATAAAGACCGTAGAGAATATAAACCCCGCCAACTCGGATCTGAAAGGGGTATGGCGGTAGGAGGTAAGTGGTAGCCGCATTCAATGCCATGCGGCTGAAATCATTTTTCTCTTTCAGATTCTTGATTCCACTGTTGAGATGTGCAAACAAAAACAATCATTAGTCAATAGGTTCAGCGTAGACATTGAGATTCACCCCCTGAAATGAATGATTACCCAACACAACAATGGTCTCTCTTGCTTGCTACGTTCAATTATCGACTAACATTAGAAAAGTAGCCTGAGTGTATGCTAATAACGTAACCAGTTTTAACTAGCAGCCGGCGAGTCAAGTTCGGCTTACAAATAAATAATACGATTAACGTAAACAAAAAAGACATTAATTAAGGACGTGTGTTACACGAAGTTCAACATAATATTATATAAACTTAAATATCCTCACTCACTGAAATATTTCACCGAAGTCCATGTCTTTCCAGATGGTTGAGAATTCCTCATATCGTACTGAAGCTGTCCGTTGAAATCGACCCAACAACTCCTCAAGGTCTGTTTTCAAAGGCTCCTCAAATTTCTCTAACCGCCCTGACATTATTTGTTCTGAAATGGAAATACCTGACTGAGGAAAGCACAATTCTGCAAAACTAGGAACAAGACAACAATATCAACAAACACATCACGTTTGAGAGTCCTACTCGGTCCTACTGGAGGAAGTGTCGACAGATGATGACGTATTACAGCCACGCTGGTTGGACAAACTTAACAATGCAGGTACAGACGGAATTGTCACATTGCTTACAAGCAAGTAATAACGTGGCTATAGTTAATTAGTTCTATATGTGCTCACAATGTTTTTGCATAATAAAATCAGAGGAAAAGATCTTTAACAAACTGATGCAGGTACAGGTTAATAGACAAATACTAGCCAAATAAAGCAAAAGCAGACTGTAGTCATTGTAGCCGGTCACCCATGGGGCCACACTCTGACTTGTGTGAAATATGGCCATGATGAATAAATATGACCAATAAACCAATTTATATTTCAACACTGATCATCATTTCTCCTCTTGCCTTACATTAACTCTGTGAATTTAAATGTAAAGCCTATACTCGTTAATTCAATAATGTAATAGCCCTTTGTTTGAACTGGAAGTTCAGCAGTGGAAAAGGTAGAAAGGCACTGTGTATGGTTTATTAGAAGGAGTGGTTATTCTCATGTCCACCTGTAAAATCACAGTGCACTTTCAGTGTTTTCAGTGACTCCAATAGAGAAATTTACACACATTTGCTGAGGTGATGAAAAACAATGTCTGGAAATCATCTGTTTGAACTCTGATGATCATTGCTTGTGACTATGTTTAAACGTATTATTATGAGAGTTTTATATCCCTGCCCTGTAAATGTCAACATATGGTATGGCCTATAGGCATTTAGTGTTACATCCTGTTACATATAAGTAGCCTATTATATTGTTTTGTATTTGTATGTCGCTTTGGACAAAAGCGTCTGCCAAATCCCATAACCATATCCATAACATTCAACATATCCTTACCATCAGCTTATCATTTAATAAGGTTATTTTCTTTCAAAACTTGAAATAATAATAATATATTGAAAATAATACATGCCCAATTCAATGAAGCTCATTTTTTCTTCTTTAAACATGTACATTTGATAAAAAAATAAAGTTTTTCAATAGTCCAGAATATATTTATTATAAAATATAAAACACATACAACAGTTTTTGTAACAAAAAATATACTATTTATTATATCAACTTAATTATTGCTCATTTTCTCATGTAGCACTGCACAGATCATGCATTGCATGCATCACACTCAACCACATCTGCACAGCATGCATGGAGTTGAATGAGCCTATTGACAGCTTATTTTGGTCATGATTTGTCTTGCAAAATATAGCAGACATCATACAGACATGTTATAACATGGTTAAAACTTGATATGGAATACAAAATGTAACACCCAATATGACCTCATTTCTTTCAATGAAACACTGAAAAACAACAATTGACAACAATCCATTTATGTTTGGAAAGTAGCAAAATATCTATCTGAACAAGTTTTTGGTGACTGCTGTTGTGCTTGATAACTTTTGACATAAGAAAGCTGTCTTCATTGCTGTTCATGGAGTAGCGATGAGAGATGTCACTTGATCCTCAATCCTTGAATGTTTCATTGCTAACTTTGCTCTGGAAGTGAGTCAGAAAAAAATATTTCCTGGAACATATTCATGTTGTAAGATTTTATAAAAAACTCATTTTAAATTAGCATTTTAATTTGTGTCCATACTCACCGAGGGACAAACCCTCTCATGTGCAATCTATCCAAATCTATGCTATTTCTTCTCCTCAAGACAGCACTGGTAGCCATGTTCACTTAAGGTTTGAAGGAATGTCCATTCTCTTCCTTAAAAAAGCTTATCAAGATGTTTAAAAGCTAAATATGTAACTTTAGCTTTAGTTTGCATTTTCATTTTTTTAGTCCAAAAGGGAGAACCCAAGTGCATGCACCTCTTCAGGTTGTACCTTGCCATTCCAAGCAAATATTCCACAATCAGTGGCTGAATGCTGTTCCCCTCAGCATGGGGGAGTATTTATACCCAAATAACCCAAATCTATTTTTAAACCTTTGATTGTGCAGTAACATTACCAACTGAGTTATGTCAGCAAAATTAACTGAAATGTCAACAAAAGAGGGAAAGGCCCTTTACAGGTCTACGGTATAGGGTTACGGTTAGACTCTGCCAGTCACTGTCTTGCATGAAAGTACAAAACTTTAACACTACCAGCTGTGCAATCCAAAAACCTGTACCTCCACCAACACAGTCCTCAACATAATCAACTAACAAATAAACATTTACATTTACATTGATTCATTTTGCTGACACTTTTATCCCAGGCGACTTACAGCAATAGAATAACATTTAAGTTACAGATCTACAGCTACAGCAATAATGACATTTAAGATACAGAGGAGGCCATAGCTTGAAATTACCACTGCACCTGTCAATACTAGTCATAGTAATAAACAGGATATACAACTCAATACGTTTGGATTGATCAGTCAGAATGATTACCATTGTTTTCTGGTTGCTTATAGGCGCTATAAAACTCAAACTCAAATCAGCTCATCATGTTGTAAGATTTACAGTTTATCCTGTCAGAGAACATCATATTCCACATAATCTCTCATGGTGATCCGATCATCATAACACTCAAAGGTCCATTCTGTGGCCTCACCCAGAACCAGGAAGCAAACTATGGTGCGAATAACACCAATTGTAGTATCGGTATGGGAATAGGCCACTGAGAACCATCCCAGGCAAGGGGGAGACATAATTATCATACAGAACACCAAAAGGTGGCCAAAAAACATATTTTTTTGCTATGAACACCCTCATGTTTTTTCTTACAATGTGAATAAGTATACAAAGGAACGTAGTTCTGTCCTGCATGCACTACTGTAAACATGGCAGACACACACACACAGGTATTTAAATGTGTAACATATGGCTGTATTATTTCAATACAAATGGGGATGGGGGGTCGAATCTGGTACAGACACAACTCCCCTCTTGTCTCAACGAAGTGCATCACAAAGAAACGTCTTTCTCTGATGCTTTTGTAGGTGTTTCTCTTCCTGACATTGAACTGTATTAAAAGACTGGGTGCGCCTCCTGGTGGTTCATGCTGACATTTTCTTAAACTGATGTGACATTTTTGTGTTTCCAACTTCACATATGGTATGTGTGAAATGTGTTTTAACTTGATTTCTTTTGTCATCATGCACCTGCATCTGTGCACAATCAAGAATAAAATACCATTTCTTCTGGTCCAACATGTGCATTTCAAAATGACACCCTACATACACATACAGTTCTATTTGTATTGATCATTTAGTTCATCAATCTTGAGAGATCCCTGTGCTTACCGGTGTGCTTTTGAAGAGGCCATCTGAAGGAGACACTGTATTTCATCTTCTAAAACACACACACACACACACACACACACACACACAGGTTTTGCAGTGCTGAGAGTGCTCACGATGAATCCTCAACATGTTTGTGTTTCCAGATATGGTCTGACACGTGTTCAATCCTCCAAGACCTCGGTATAAAAAATATTGTTCCCTCTCAAGCTCTCTGTGGTCATGATGGACCGGGATATGTGCGCCCATCCAGCTACAGTGGCTCTCCAGTGGCTCAGGTGCACAAGGAGTGGGGGAGGTGCGGAAATCTCCCAAGACAACCCAAAAGAGATCACATACCCTTAACAACAACAACAACCCAATGCTCCTCCTGGTGGGCCATACAGCATGAAATGGCACAAGAGAGAGAAGTGTCCTATAAATTATTAAGCTCTTTTTGCTCTCTTTTCTGTGTTACAAGGAAGATGTCTCTCTCATGTCTTACTTTTAGACTCAGATTTATACATGTATCTGCAGTGCTTGATTGTAAAACTTTGCATGCTTTGCTTTGGAAGAATAGGTGCTGCTCTCCTGCCTATACCCACTGTACAATCACATGCACTAAGAGCCTGTTGACAAACAGGACATTTGACATTGAAATGCTCTTGGGATCTCAAAGTACTTTAAAAAGATAGATGATACTTCCAAAATTAATACTGACGCACCAAAAAATGGCCCTTTTCATGAATTCTAACTTATCATTAAAAGCAAGGCCTACACCAGCTTTTGGGGATATTTTGTGACAAGAAAGTGTCATCCAAACATGAAACTTGAAAACAGTTTTTTTTAATAATCTAAAGGTGTCTTTATGACAATGTAGAGGCAATGTTAAATATAACATTAACATCTCAAAGACTTATATCTCCTTAAAATAGTATAGTGATCTCAATGATCAGATATATGATATGTGATATTGCACATGTGCAGGATGTTTCTTCGAACAGACTAATACTGTAACTATCCATGACAGTGGAAAGGTTATCTAGTAGGGAGAAGTTAACCTTGTAATTAACAATTCTATTTCCTCATGAGCAGCATATTTAGGACAAATTTGTCACATATGAACTTCAAGATACTGTACTCTGCCTTATGATTATCTTATTCAGTTCTGCATTGGACTTGAATTAGGAACCTCAGGCACATATTGTACAAAACACAAAATAATTTACTTCCTAACTGTATTCAAAGATTGTGTGAAATTGAATACCCCATATGCATTTAGAACATGCAGATCCTTAGTATTTTTTTCATGTGAAATCCCCACTGAAAAAGCTGTGTGACTTTTGTCGTGCTGATGCATTTAATTAAACTTGTCAGGTGTTTGAATTATCTCTTCCTTGTAGCATCCCATCTACATTCCACAGGGTAAAAGTTCACCTTGTCTAGTTAACCATTCTATTTCCTCATTAGCAGCATATTTGAAGTTGAACATATTTAGGCACATCAAGTTTGTCACATACATGTACAGGAACTTCAAAATACTCAGCCTTATGATTATCTTATTCAGTTCTGCATTGGACTTGAATTAGGAACCTCAGGTGCACAGATATTGTATAAAACACAAAATAATTGACTTCCTAACTATTCAAAGTTTAGAAATTGGAAAGCCCATATGCATTTAGAACTGTGATCCTTTGTTTTTTTCTCATGTGAAATCCCCACTGACAAAGCATTGGATGTGTGACTTTGGTCGTGTTTATGTGTTTAACAATCTTTGGTCGTGTTTATGTGTTTAAAAATGTTCTTTGAGAATGAATAATGTATCGTAAAAAATGTTCTTCCTTAAAATAGGGGCAAAATTTGTGTTAAATTCCCACAGAGGCAGGCAGATTTTTCTTTTTAAAAGTTAGTTATTTCATGCATCCAGGATATGCATCCTGATAAAGTTCCCTTGGTCTTTGGAATTAAAATAGTCCCACATCATCACATACCCTTCACCATGGCATGGTTTTATTTCAGTTAGCCTGACGTTGTCATACTCAGATTCTAGTCAGAGTCTGATACTCCTCCATTGGGACGTAGTTATGGGGCATGTTTCAACCGATACAGGAGGGGAATGCCTCTGCACTCAATTGGATAGACCTAACCAATCAGAGAAACGAAATTGCTTACCATGAGATGTAGGAAAAATACACGAACCCTCCTTCTTCTCCACAAATGCCTTAACATTGTTTTCTGGTCTTTTGTAAAAGTTATTGTGCCGTCAATATCTCCCACAACACGAAATCGAAAGCGAAATCTAAGAGATAAGATGATACTTCCAAAATTAATACCGACGCACCAAAAAATGGCCCTTTTCATGAATTCTAACTTATCATTAAAAGCATGGCCTACACCAGCTTTTGGGGATATTTTGTGACAAGAAAGTGTCATCCAAACACGAAACTTGAAAACAGTTTTTTTTAATAATCTAAAGGTGTCTTTATGACAATGTAGAGGCAATGTTAAATATAACATTAACATCTCAAAGACTTATATCTCCTTAAAATAGTATAGTGATCTCAATGATCAGATATATGATATGTGATATTGCACATGTGCAGGATGTTTCTTCGAACAGACTAATACTGTAACTATCCATGACAGTGGAAAGGTTATCTAGTAGGGAGAAGTTAACCTTGTAATTAACAATTCTATTTCCTCATGAGCAGCATATTTAGGACAAATTTGTCACATATGAACTTCAAGATACTGTACTCTGCCTTATGATTATCTTATTCAGTTCTGCATTGGACTTGAATTAGGAACCTCAGACACATATTGTACAAAACACAAAATAATTTACTTCCTAACTGTATTCAAAGATTGTGTGAAATTGAATACCCCATATGCATTTAGAACATGCAGATCCTTAGTATTTTTTTCATGTGAAATCCCCACTGAAAAAGCTGTGTGACTTCTGTCGTGCTGATGCATTTAATTAAACTTGTCAGGTGTTTGAATTATCTCTTCCTTGTAGCATCCCATCTACATTCCACAGGGTAAAAGTTCACCTTGTCTAGTTAACCATTCTATTTCCTCATTAGCAGCATATTTGAAGTTGAACATATTTAGGCACATCAAGTTTGTCACATACATGTACAGGAACTTCAAAATACTCAGCCTTATGATTATCTTATTCAGTTCTGCATTGGACTTGAATTAGGAACCTCAGGTGCACAGATATTGTATAAAACACAAAATAATTGACTTCCTAACTATTCAAAGTTTTGAAATTGGAAAGCCCATATGCATTTAGAACTGTGATCCTTTGTTTTTTTCTCATGTGAAATCTCCACTGACAAAGCATTGGTTGTGTGACTTTGGTCGTGTTTATGTGTTTAACAATCTTTGGTCGTGTTTATGTGTTTAAAATTTTTCTTTGAGAATGAATAATGTATCGTAAAAAATGTTCTTCCTTAAAATAGGGGCAAATTTTGTGTTAAATTCCCACAGAGGCAGGCAGATTTTTCTTTTTAAAAGTTAGTTATTTCATGCATCCAGGATATGCATCCTGATAAAGTTCCCTTGGTCTTTGGAATTAAAATAGTCCCACATCATCACATACCCTTCACCATGGCATGGTTTTATTTCAGTTAGCCTGACGTTGTCATACTCAGATTCTAGTCAGAGTCTGATACTCCTCCATTGGGACGTAGTTATGGGGCATGTTTCAACCGATACAGGAGGGGAATGCCTCTGCACTCAATTGGATAGACCTAACCAATCAGAGAAACGAAATTGCTTACCATGAGATGTAGGAAAAATACACGAACCCTCCTTCTTCTCCACAAATAACATTGTTTTCTGGTCTTTTGTAAAAGTTATTGTGCCGTCAATATCTCCTACAACACGAAATCGAATGCGAAATCTAAGAGATACGTAGTAGGGTAGGATATTAGGAAAAAACTGATAGCCTAGGCCTATATCCCCTCCGTTTTCAAAAAATAATTCTGTTGAACACTGATATGCTACAAACATGTTATAAACAGCTGGGAAAGGCTGTCGCAAATCCCACTAACAGGTGGTCAATCATATTTCAAACAAACAGGGATCAACATGTCACAATGCAACATGCTGTTTTCCCTTGATGAAAGTGAAACCATGAGTTTCCCCACACAATCAACTTTGGCCAAGGTTTTCAGAAATAATCGTTTTCAGTGATAAAACCTCATTGAAATAATATGCATTTCCCATATGGGGTCTTAGAAGCCATCTGTCTCCTTCTAGCCACAGCGTTTTGTTGCAAACATAATCAACCTAAGCGTGCTCAGATGACGTTGTAGACGAGGCGCTGTTGCTCACCTGCCAGCTCTGGGGTGAGCATAGTTGCTGCACTATGGAGTAATGCCAGACCGAACCTCCCGACCTCAAATGTTGTGGGCGGGACTAAGTTCGGCTGGCACCCAGGCTAGATAAGTACCCCATGCCATTTTCTTGTGAAATCCCCACTGACAAAGCATTTCAGTCATGTTGATGCGTTTAATGAAACTTGTCAGGTGTTTGAATTATCTTCCTTGTAGCATCCCTTCTTCATTCCACAGTGGGTAAAAGTTCACCTTGTCTAATTAACAATTCTATTTCCTCATTACCAGCATACTTGAAGTTGAACATATTTAGGCACATCAAGTTTGTCACATACAGGAACTTTAAGATACATAGCCTTGTGATTCTCTTGCTCAGTTCTGCACAGGACTTGAATTAGGAATCTCTCACATGATTCTGGCCTATTGATTATAATGTGGTTAATTGAAAACTGTCCTTTTTTCTGTGAAGCATTGGAGTTGTAGGCAACTGATATTCTTAATTCAAATTAGTTCCAATGATACCAAATATGCCTATTTACTTCCTTCAACCCTAATTCGCTCAGACTAATCTGGCCCTTGCACTTTGAACCTGGTTCTGGCACCTATGGTGCCACCTATGTGCCATGACAATACTTTGCCAAACTCCTTTTTGAAGGTCTGCCGGCCGCTACACCACCCATATAATCAGGATGTTCTGCACTTAAGTTGGTACTGACAATGAGGTTGACAACATCCAGCACTTTGGACCAGAGAACCATGGGCCACCTCAGGTGCACAGATATTGTATAAAACACAAAATAATTGACTTCCTAACTGTATTCAAAGTTTGGAAATTGGAAAGCCCATATGCATTTAGAACTGTGATCCTTTGTTTTTTTTCTCATGTGAAATCTCCACTGACAAAGCATTGGTTGTGTGACTTTGGTCGTGTTTATGTGTTTAACAATCTTTGGTCGTGTTTATGTGTTTAAAATTTTTCTTTGAGAATGAATAATGTATCGTAAAAAATGTTCTTCCTTAAAATAGGGGCAAATTTTGTGTTAAATTCCCACAGAGGCAGGCAGATTTTTCTTTTTAAAAGTTAGTTATTTCATGCATCCAGGATATGCATCCTGATAAAGTTCCCTTGGTCTTTGGAATTAAAATAGTCCCACATCATCACATACCCTTCACCATGGCATGGTTTTATTTCAGTTAGCCTGACGTTGTCATACTCAGATTCTAGTCAGAGTCTGATTCTCCTCCATTGGGACGTAGTTATGGGGCATGTTTCAACCGATACAGGAGGGGAATGCCTCTGCACTCAATTGGATAGACCTAACCAATCAGAGAAACGAAATTGCTTACCATGAGATGTAGGAAAAATACACGAACCCTCCTTCTTCTCCACAAATGCCTTAACATTGTTTTCTGGTCTTTTGTAAAAGTTATTGTGCCGTCAATATCTCCTACAACACGAAATCGAAAGCGAAATCTAAGAGATAAGATGATACTTCCAAAATTAATACTGACGCACCAAAAAATGCCCCTTTTCATGAATTCTAACTTATCATTAAAAGCATGGCCTACACCAGCTTTTGGGGATATTTTGTGACAAGAAAGTGTCATCCAAACATGAAACTTGAAAACAGTTTTTTTTAAATAATCTAAAGGTGTCTTTATGAAAATGTAGAGGCAATGTTAAATACAACATTAACATCTCAAAGACTTATATCTCCTTAAAATAGTATAGTGATCTCAATGATCAGATATATGATATGTGATATTGCACATGTGCAGGATGTTTCTTCGAACAGACTAATACTGTAACTATCCATGACAGTGGAAAGGTTATCTAGTAGGGAGAAGTTAACCTTGTAATTAACAATTCTATTTCCTCATGAGCAGCATATTTAGGACAAATTTGTCACATATGAACTTCAAGATACTGTACTCTGCCTTATGATTATCTTATTCAGTTCTGCATTGGACTTGAATTAGGAACCTCAGGCACATATTGTACAAAACACAAAATAATTTACTTCCTAACTGTATTCAAAGATTGTGTGAAATTGAATACCCCATATGCATTTAGAACATGCAGATCCTTAGTATTTTTTTCATGTGAAATCCCCACTGAAAAAGCTGTGTGACTTCTGTCGTGCTGATGCATTTAATTAAACTTGTCAGGTGTTTGAATTATCTCTTCCTTGTAGCATCCCATCTACATTCCACAGGGTAAAAGTTCACCTTGTCTAGTTAACCATTCTATTTCCTCATTAGCAGCATATTTGAAGTTGAACATATTTAGGCACATCAAGTTTGTCACATACATGTACAGGAACTTCAAAATACTCAGCCTTATGATTATCTTATTCAGTTCTGCATTGGACTTGAATTAGGAACCTCAGGTGCACAGATATTGTATAAAACACAAAATAATTGACTTCCTAACTGTATTCAAAGTTTGGAAATTGGAAAGCCCATATGCATTTAGAACTGTGATCCTTTGTTTTTTTCTCATGTGAAATCTCCACTGACAAAGCATTGGTTGTGTGACTTTGGTCGTGTTTATGTGTTTAACAATCTTTGGTCGTGTTTATGTGTTTAAAATTTTTCTTTGAGAATGAATAATGTATCGTAAAAAATGTTCTTCCTTAAAATAGGGGCAAATTTTGTGTTAAATTCCCACAGAGGCAGGCAGATTTTTCTTTTTAAAAGTTAGTTATTTCATGCATCCAGGATATGCATCCTGATAAAGTTCCCTTGGTCTTTGGAATTAAAATAGTCCCACATCATCACATACCCTTCACCATGGCATGGTTTTATTTCAGTTAGCCTGACGTTGTCATACTCAGATTCTAGTCAGAGTCTGATACTCCTCCATTGGGACGTAGTTATGGGGCATGTTTCAACCGATACAGGAGGGGAATGCCTCTGCACTCAATTGGATAGACCTAACCAATCAGAGAAACGAAATTGCTTACCATGAGATGTAGGAAAAATACACGAACCCTCCTTCTTCTCCACAAATGCCTTAACATTGTTTTCTGGTCTTTTGTAAAAGTTATTGTGCCGTCAATATCTCCTACAACACGAAATCGAATGCGAAATCTAAGAGATACGTAGTAGGGTAGGATATTAGGAAAAAACTGATAGCCTAGGCCTATATCCCCTCCGTTTTCAAAAAATAATTCTGTTGAACACTGATATGCTACAAACATGTTATAAACAGCTGGGAAAGGCTGTCGCAAATCCCACTAACAGGTGGTCAATCATATTTCAAACAAACAGGGATCAACATGTCACAATGCAACATGCTGTTTTCCCTTGATGAAAGTGAAACCATGAGTTTCCCCACACAATCAACTTTGGCCAAGGTTTTCAGAAATAATCGTTTTCAGTGATAAAACCTCATTGAAATAATATGCATTTCCCATATGGGGTCTTAGAAGCCATCTGTCTCCTTCTAGCCACAGCGTTTTGTTGCAAACATAATCAACCTAAGCGTGCTCAGATGACGTTGTAGACGAGGCGCTGTTGCTCACCTGCCAGCTCTGGGGTGAGCATAGTTGCTGCACTATGGAGTAATGCCAGACCGAACCTCCCGACCTCAAATGTTGTGGGCGGGACTAAGTTCGGCTGGCACCCAGGCTAGATAAGTACCCCATGCCATTTTCTTGTGAAATCCCCACTGACAAAGCATTTCAGTCATGTTGATGCGTTTAATGAAACTTGTCAGGTGTTTGAATTATCTTCCTTGTAGCATCCCTTCTTCATTCCACAGTGGGTAAAAGTTCACCTTGTCTAATTAACAATTCTATTTCCTCATTACCAGCATACTTGAAGTTGAACATATTTAGGCACATCAAGTTTGTCACATACAGGAACTTTAAGATACATAGCCTTGTGATTCTCTTGCTCAGTTCTGCACAGGACTTGAATTAGGAATCTCTCACATGATTCTGGCCTATTGATTATAATGTGGTTAATTGAAAACTGTCCTTTTTTCTGTGAAGCATTGGAGTTGTAGGCAACTGATATTCTTAATTCAAATTAGTTCCAATGATACCAAATATGCCTATTTACTTCCTTCAACCCTAATTCGCTCAGACTAATCTGGCCCTTGCACTTTGAACCTGGTTCTGGCACCTATGGTGCCACCTATGTGCCATGACAATACTTTGCCAAACTCCTTTTTGAAGGTCTGCCGGCCGCTACACCACCCATATAATCAGGATGTTCTGCACTTAAGTTGGTACTGACAATGAGGTTGACAACATCCAGCACTTTGGACCAGAGAACCATGGGCCACCTCAGGTGCACAGATATTGTATAAAACACAAAATAATTGACTTCCTAACTGTATTCAAAGTTTGGAAATTGGAAAGCCCATATGCATTTAGAACTGTGATCCTTTGTTTTTTTTCTCATGTGAAATCTCCACTGACAAAGCATTGGTTGTGTGACTTTGGTCGTGTTTATGTGTTTAACAATCTTTGGTCGTGTTTATGTGTTTAAAATTTTTCTTTGAGAATGAATAATGTATCGTAAAAAATGTTCTTCCTTAAAATAGGGGCAAATTTTGTGTTAAATTCCCACAGAGGCAGGCAGATTTTTCTTTTTAAAAGTTAGTTATTTCATGCATCCAGGATATGCATCCTGATAAAGTTCCCTTGGTCTTTGGAATTAAAATAGTCCCACATCATCACATACCCTTCACCATGGCATGGTTTTATTTCAGTTAGCCTGACGTTGTCATACTCAGATTCTAGTCAGAGTCTGATTCTCCTCCATTGGGACGTAGTTATGGGGCATGTTTCAACCGATACAGGAGGGGAATGCCTCTGCACTCAATTGGATAGACCTAACCAATCAGAGAAACGAAATTGCTTACCATGAGATGTAGGAAAAATACACGAACCCTCCTTCTTCTCCACAAATGCCTTAACATTGTTTTCTGGTCTTTTGTAAAAGTTATTGTGCCGTCAATATCTCCTACAACACGAAATCGAAAGCGAAATCTAAGAGATAAGATGATACTTCCAAAATTAATACTGACGCACCAAAAAATGCCCCTTTTCATGAATTCTAACTTATCATTAAAAGCATGGCCTACACCAGCTTTTGGGGATATTTTGTGACAAGAAAGTGTCATCCAAACATGAAACTTGAAAACAGTTTTTTTTAAATAATCTAAAGGTGTCTTTATGAAAATGTAGAGGCAATGTTAAATACAACATTAACATCTCAAAGACTTATATCTCCTTAAAATAGTATAGTGATCTCAATGATCAGATATATGATATGTGATATTGCACATGTGCAGGATGTTTCTTCGAACAGACTAATACTGTAACTATCCATGACAGTGGAAAGGTTATCTAGTAGGGAGAAGTTAACCTTGTAATTAACAATTCTATTTCCTCATGAGCAGCATATTTAGGACAAATTTGTCACATATGAACTTCAAGATACTGTACTCTGCCTTATGATTATCTTATTCAGTTCTGCATTGGACTTGAATTAGGAACCTCAGGCACATATTGTACAAAACACAAAATAATTTACTTCCTAACTGTATTCAAAGATTGTGTGAAATTGAATACCCCATATGCATTTAGAACATGCAGATCCTTAGTATTTTTTTCATGTGAAATCCCCACTGAAAAAGCTGTGTGACTTCTGTCGTGCTGATGCATTTAATTAAACTTGTCAGGTGTTTGAATTATCTCTTCCTTGTAGCATCCCATCTACATTCCACAGGGTAAAAGTTCACCTTGTCTAGTTAACCATTCTATTTCCTCATTAGCAGCATATTTGAAGTTGAACATATTTAGGCACATCAAGTTTGTCACATACATGTACAGGAACTTCAAAATACTCAGCCTTATGATTATCTTATTCAGTTCTGCATTGGACTTGAATTAGGAACCTCAGGTGCACAGATATTGTATAAAACACGAAATAATTGACTTCCTAACTGTATTCAAAGTTTTGAAATTGGAAAGCCCATATGCATTTAGAACTGTGATCCTTTGTTTTTTTCTCATGTGAAATCTCCACTGACAAAGCATTGGTTGTGTGACTTTGGTCGTGTTTATGTGTTTAACAATCTTTGGTCGTGTTTATGTGTTTAAAATTTTTCTTTGAGAATGAATAATGTATCGTAAAAAATGTTCTTCCTTAAAATAGGGGCAAATTTTGTGTTAAATTCCCACAGAGGCAGGCAGATTTTTCTTTTTAAAAGTTAGTTATTTCATGCATCCAGGATATGCATCCTGATAAAGTTCCCTTGGTCTTTGGAATTAAAATAGTCCCACATCATCACATACCCTTCACCATGGCATGGTTTTATTTCAGTTAGCCTGACGTTGTCATACTCAGATTCTAGTCAGAGTCTGATACTCCTCCATTGGGACGTAGTTATGGGGCATGTTTCAACCGATACAGGAGGGGAATGCCTCTGCACTCAATTGGATAGACCTAACCAATCAGAGAAACGAAATTGCTTACCATGAGATGTAGGAAAAATACACGAACCCTCCTTCTTCTCCACAAATGCCTTAACATTGTTTTCTGGTCTTTTGTAAAAGTTATTGTGCCGTCAATATCTCCTACAACACGAAATCGAAAGCGAAATCTAAGAGATAAGATGATACTTCCAAAATTAATACCGACGCACCAAAAAATGCCCCTTTTCATGAATTCTAACTTATCATTAAAAGCATGGCCTACACCAGCTTTTGGGGATATTTTGTGACAAGAAAGTGTCATCCAAACATGAAACTTGAAAACAGTTTTTTTTAATAATCTAAAGGTGTCTTTATGAAAATGTAGAGGCAATGTTAAATACAACATTAACATCTCAAAGACTTATATCTCCTTAAAATAGTATAGTGATCTCAATGATCAGATATATGATATGTGATATTGCACATGTGCAGGATGTTTCTTCGAACAGACTAATACTGTAACTATCCATGACAGTGGAAAGGTTATCTAGTAGGGAGAAGTTAACCTTGTAATTAACAATTCTATTTCCTCATGAGCAGCATATTTAGGACAAATTTGTCACATATGAACTTCAAGATACTGTACTCTGCCTTATGATTATCTTATTCAGTTCTGCATTGGACTTGAATTAGGAACCTCAGGCACATATTGTACAAAACACAAAATAATTTACTTCCTAACTGTATTCAAAGATTGTGTGAAATTGAATACCCCATATGCATTTAGAACATGCAGATCCTTAGTATTTTTTTCATGTGAAATCCCCACTGAAAAAGCTGTGTGACTTCTGTCGTGCTGATGCATTTAATTAAACTTGTCAGGTGTTTGAATTATCTCTTCCTTGTAGCATCCCATCTACATTCCACAGGGTAAAAGTTCACCTTGTCTAGTTAACCATTCTATTTCCTCATTAGCAGCATATTTGAAGTTGAACATATTTAGGCACATCAAGTTTGTCACATACATGTACAGGAACTTCAAAATACTCAGCCTTATGATTATCTTATTCAGTTCTGCATTGGACTTGAATTAGGAACCTCAGGTGCACAGATATTGTATAAAACACAAAATAATTGACTTCCTAACTGTATTCAAAGTTTGGAAATTGGAAAGCCCATATGCATTTAGAACTGTGATCCTTTGTTTTTTTCTCATGTGAAATCTCCACTGACAAAGCATTGGTTGTGTGACTTTGGTCGTGTTTATGTGTTTAACAATCTTTGGTCGTGTTTATGTGTTTAAAATTTTTCTTTGAGAATGAATAATGTATCGTAAAAAATGTTCTTCCTTAAAATAGGGGCAAATTTTGTGTTAAATTCCCACAGAGGCAGGCAGATTTTTCTTTTTAAAAGTTAGTTATTTCATGCATCCAGGATATGCATCCTGATAAAGTTCCCTTGGTCTTTGGAATTAAAATAGTCCCACATCATCACATACCCTTCACCATGGCATGGTTTTATTTCAGTTAGCCTGACGTTGTCATACTCAGATTCTAGTCAGAGTCTGATACTCCTCCATTGGGACGTAGTTATGGGGCATGTTTCAACCGATACAGGAGGGGAATGCCTCTGCACTCAATTGGATAGACCTAACCAATCAGAGAAACGAAATTGCTTACCATGAGATGTAGGAAAAATACACGAACCCTCCTTCTTCTCCACAAATGCCTTAACATTGTTTTCTGGTCTTTTGTAAAAGTTATTGTGCCGTCAATATCTCCTACAACACGAAATCGAATGCGAAATCTAAGAGATACGTAGTAGGGTAGGATATTAGGAAAAAACTGATAGCCTAGGCCTATATCCCCTCCGTTTTCAAAAAATAATTCTGTTGAACACTGATATGCTACAAACATGTTATAAACAGCTGGGAAAGGCTGTCGCAAATCCCACGAACAGGTGGTCAATCATATTTCAAACAAACAGGGATCAACATGTCACAATGCAACATGCTGTTTTCCCTTGATGAAAGTGAAACCATGAGTTTCCCCACACAATCAACTTTGGCCAAGGTTTTCAGAAATAATCGTTTTCAGTGATAAAACCTCATTGAAACTAGATGTACCGCATAGCGGTACAAAATATGACCGCCGCTCAGTCCTGTACATCCATTCCGCGAAAATAAATCACACTTCAATTTGTCTCCATCTTTTACTCCATCCCCCACTCTTGAAACTTTTGTGTATGCTTGTTTGGCATGCCTGAGTGTGTGTGTGCGGCTGCACAGAAAGTAGCCTACTTGTGCTGAAAAGGTGAATAGATTGTAGAATAGCCAAAGAAGATGTAGCATTGTTATAAAACCTTTAAAATCTCTAAACAATCACAAGTAGGGCAGGTCATCACAGTTCATCCATTGCAACTGGATTGATGAAAGGTCACTTACACCTGTAGGCTACATTGTATTTGGGAAAAGCAAAAGGTATCAGCATAATGTTATTTATTTATTTATTTATTTTTTATGTATTTATAAACAAAAACATCTCTGTCAGTTCCATGCCGTTTTCAACAGCTATCAAAAACAAAGGTCATTTTTGGATGGATGGATTTTTTGTGAATATTTCTTCTTCTACATAAGATTTTAGTCATCTTTAGTTCATGTAATACTTTATTGTCAATGCACAAATGAAGTAACAGTAGTCTGAAACGTTATTGTTAATGCACAAATTAAGTAACAGTAGTCTGAAACGAAATGCTGTTTTACATCTAACCAGTGGTGCAAATAACTGACATGTCCAAATGGGCCTTGATGAAATGCGTCGCTAGACTGTTCATACACATTTTAACGGGCCAAAGTTGAAGAGCTTTTGTCCGTTATTGTTCGTGCAAATATAGGCTTATTCATGTTCCCTTGCATTGTGTAACTGAGGTCCATGGCTAGTCTGGCTTTCATCAGACCAAGCTCAATCTTTTAAGAAATCAAAAAATAAATAGCGGGCAGATCAGGCTGGGTTCACCCAGCCTAGTCCATAGGCACCCGATATTGTTTAATTTTCAGATTGAGATATACACGCTCTGGCTATTCTAAATGCAAAAATGCATTAGGGAGTTATGACAAAACTGTAACTAACAAACTAGATCCTAATAGAAAGCGGTTAGCTTCCCTAAGCTACAGGTAGGATTATAAGGTAGGCCTATTTACAACATAAATTGTCAATAGGCTATGCTGGCGACACAAATAAAATCTCCTTTGGAAACCAATGGCTTACGACTTACAGTATCAAGCGGACTTAAACTGCCATATCGTGGCGAAAAGTTGTAATAACATTCACGCAGTTCCATGAGTCAAGGAAAGCGCGAATGAAGTAGCCACTTCTAAATGGGACCCACTACACAGTAGCTTAAGGTGTGTTGCTAAAGCAGCCATAATGAAATGAAGGTGTCATTGTTTGGATACTTCACACACACGTGCTTTTTAATTTCACAGACTACAACTACCAAGCTGGAATCAAAGCACATCGATTCCCCTCTCACACCCTGCACGCACTTAAAACAAAATAAACAGGCGTCTCAGTCTCACGCATGTATAGGCAAAACTGTATCAGACCCGTGTAACGTTGGTAAATCTTCCATTGCACAGAATGATTTTGTAGCACGTGCAATAAATGACAGTCGAAAGATACAAACAGTGCTGCTATCAATTTGCTTGGTATAACCGCATGTCAGATAAACATCCTCACTTCATCCTCACTTACACTTCATGTGAACATCGTCCTGTCCTTATTAGATGTTCGCTGCGGTAAATTACAGTCCTTGTAGGAAGTGTCCATTATTTTTTCAACCCACTTTTAACTTCCAAAAAAATTACGTCTCACTGCAACGATGCGCCATCTAGTGGACAAACGACTACTTATCGCCAATACTGAAAATGCAGCCATGATGATGATGATGAATATTTTGGCTTTCTTTTGATCCTATTGAATTTGTAATTATGTATCGGCCGTTCTAATACCGATAGTATGTGGGTGCCTGTGTGTGTGCATGTTTATATGTGTGCACCGCCATTTACAGGCCAATGAGTGTACAGTCACTAAATGTACACATAACCTAATTTTTTTAGCCCCCCCCATGGATGAAATTCTACGAAACTTGGCATACCCCCAGACCCCCAGAGAATGCCAGGTCAATCATACACATAAAATTTGGTGCAGTTCTGAACATCTTAACTGAAGATAGGGGCGATTAAAGCAGAATAATATTGCATTTTCATTTTTGACCGGGGCGGGGGGGGGGGGGGGGGCAAATCACAAATGAGTGATTATGAGCCAGGTTGATGTGGGCCCTTGAGACCAACATACCATAAAATATTCACAGAGAACTGTGTCTGCCCTACCCTCCTTTCGGGGGGTCCAGTCCAGCGGGGGGGCTGCAGATCAAAACGAAAAACGATGGTTCCATGCTATCCATGTGGGGTTACATGCCCACCAAGTTTTGTGTACCCCGGTCTTTCAGTGTCCCGGGAATCCTTGTTGGTGTACGTCACTAAATGTACACATAAATTATTTTATTGTAAGGCCCCCCATGAACGAAAGTACACAAAACTTGGCATGCATTCAGAGGGTGTCATAATGATCCTACACTTTAATTTCGTGCAGTTTTGACCTTGTCAGCCAGAGATATTGAGATGAAAACACCTAATTTTTTGCTTTTTAATTTTTAACTAGGTGGCGCTATACATGAAATAAGTGGTAATGGGATGGGTTGACATGCCCCCTTAAGACCAACATACAAAAAAAAGGTGGACCTCCTAGGCCCTACGGTTCTCGAGATATTCACAGAAAACTGTCTCCGGCCACCTACAGGCCAGTTGGTGTATAGTAACATAAATTAATTTATTGTGTGGCCCCCCATGAACGGAATTCCACAAAACTTGGCGTGCATACAGAGGGTGTCATAATGATCCTACACTTCCAATTTCGTGCAGTTTTGACTATGTTAGGTCACAGATACCTTCAATTACACCACCTCATTTTTACTTTTTTGTGTTTAACTAGGTGGCGCTATACATGAAATGAGTGGTTATGGAATGGGTTGACATGGCCCCTTGAGATCAACATACAAAAAAAAAATGGTCCTCCTAAACCCTACGGTTTTCGAGATATTCACAGAAAACTGTGTCTGCCCTACCCTCCTTTCGGGGGGTCCAATTCAGCGGGGGGGCTACAGATCAAAACGAAAAACGATGGTTCCATGCTATCCATGTGGGGTTACATGTCCACCAAGTTTCGTGTACCCCGGTCTTTCAGTGTCCCGGGAATCATTGACGGAAATTTGGGCATGCGAAAAAGAAAAAAAAAAAAAGAAAAAAAGAAAAAAAAAAAACAAATCTGACTAAACCTATATGACCGCCGCTTCGCTGCGCGGCGGTCATAATAATAAAGTACAGTAGGCCTACTTGGATCCATAACTGAAGTGGTATAGCAGGCTTACGTCTGTCACTCAGCTGTCCTTTTCAAAACATTCTGTGACGATTCTGTGCCACAAGATAAGAAGGGGAGAACTTCTGTGCCACAAGATAAGAGGATAGTCATTATCACTGAGCTGCACCCAGCCCAAATTTATCCGGCCAACCAAATTTGAAGGCAGAAAATGTGTTGCTTCGTCAATAGATGTAATAGCTCCACTGAAAAGTCTCTATGCCCAATTAAGGTTTAGCATGCACAAAAACAGGTGGATTTAGCAGAACGTATACTGCATTTAGCCTACACCAGCAGGGTTTGATGCACAGTTCTGATTTATTTACCTGCCTGTTTACATCTATGTCAAAGACTAGTTGTTTTCTTCAAAGTGCAAAATACATCCCACTGGTCAAATTTTAAGGCAAAAAAGAAAGTGAAGAGTGCAGCTTCCATCTCAGATTTTATTTTAATTTCAGAATGTGACTATTAAACATGCTACATCAAAAGTGGAGTAAGAAGTTAATCTTAACAACGGTAGGCCTATATTCCGGTTAATATGACCTACTGCTTTGTTACTTCGAGTAGACAAATAACTATCCATGACAGTGGGGAGGTTATCTATCAACTGGACTTGAATCTCAGCACAGATATAGTAAAAACATTTTTTTTTTAATAGAATTGGAGTTAGGCGCCTGTATTCTTAATCTACTTAAAACTAGATGTACCGCATAGCGGTACAAAATAAGACAGCCGCTCAGTCCTGTACATCCGTTCCGCAAAAATAAATCACACTCGTCAATTTGTCTCCATCTCCTACTCCATCCTAGTCTAGCAACTCTCCGTTGGCTTGCGAGCTGGAAAAATTAAACTTCGATAGGGCCAATCACATAGTGTATAGAGTCATTAGGCGGGCTTAACATAATGATTGATGGCAGAGTTGAAACGGTTTGGCGTGAATTCCCGGCTACTTGAAAATAAAAAAGGTGGATGTTGCTGTTGGCGAACAGCGTGACACGAGTTAAGCTTTAAGAGTTAAGTTTGAAAAGTTTGAACTAAGCTAGCCAAGTAGCTCCGCTGGTGGGAAAATGCATGGGACTCAAGAGTTGTAAGAGTGAAAGACAACCGATTATCCCGCCCCTCGGACTGAGCACTGCGAAAGGTGAGTCCCCAGACCCTACATTTTAATGTGGGTCTGGCTCGTCATGCTAACTCCATCCCCCACTCTTGAAACTTTTGTGTATGCTTGTATGTGAATGCCTGTGTGTGCGCACGTGTGTGTCTGTGTGCATGCGTGCGTGTGAGTGTGTGCGTGCCTGTGTGTGTGGATGTGTGCATGTGTGTGTGTCTGTGTGTGGATGCGTGTGTGTGTATGTCAATTTGTCTCCATCTCCTTATAGAGCCTGACCGATATGGGATTTTGAGTGCCGATACCGATTTCGACGTTCGGACATTTTTCAACATTTTTAACAGACACGATGTACAAATATTCTCCTATAACAAGGTTCTAATCAAGATGGGGCATTAAATAGGCCTAACTATTGAGTTACCTAATGAAAGGCTCTTCATATAATTCGTTTTGTTGTATAGAATAGAAAGAATAGTAAGAATAAAAGAGGTCTTTGTTCTGTACATTGCCACAAACTACATTGTGAGCAGTTTATTCTTAATGACTCCCCCTTTATGCAAGCAAAACATTTTACAAATATGATCAGTTTCTTTGCTTTAAGTCTATGAAGCCTAAACCATGCTCTTCCTTACTTGAAACACCTTTGTTGAAATGCAAGAAATTGAAACTAGAGTGTAGTGGGTGTTTCAGAATGAACGTTAGCTCAGATGCTCACATTTATTTTGTGTAGACTTTTTGTGGTCTTAATGCAACATTTTACAAAGCATTGACAGAGCCACCAAGGACTGTGAGCGAGTCAACAGCAGAAAAACCTATTTAGCAAGCAGAAATGTCCCAGCCCGGTGTTTAGGATGCATCATAGACAGGTTTCATGTAGATGGTTCCATTAGCAAACCATCACATTAGCATCAAACTTTAGCGTTGTGGCTAACTAACCTAGCTCCTGTCAGCATGGTCAGAAAAGAATGAGATGATAGTTGAAAGAGACAATTACAGTGCTGTTATCAATTTGCTTGGTATAACCGTGTTTATGTTTCACAAATACACCAACAATAAAAATATCGCCTCCATCACTGAACCAATGCTAACGGCAACATTATTTTACCCATATAACATTAAGCTGGTGTAATGTTAACGTACCTGCTAAATAAGATAAAAGGAGACCAATTCCAGCAAGCCATTCTATTGAACCCCATTCAATTAGGCACCACTTTGGTGTAACCATATTCTCTGGATAAGAGCCTATCTTTTACTGTCTATGATAAGAACCATAGAACGTGCAGGCAAACTGGGGGGAAGTATGTGAATGATATTCAAGGGAAAAACAGTAAAAGATATATCAGAAGGAAAATCCATTGGGAAAATCCATGAAAGCATCGGACCACAACATTTCAGCGAAGTTCTCGGTGCAGCTATCACAAGAGTTACACGGGTCAGACTGACTACATCACATCTACGTCCCCTGAGCCTGCGCAGAAAACCTTGTCGACCAACAGGAAACGGTCGAAATTTGCTTCACTCGTCTCTACTGACATCAATGTGATGACTCAGCAAGGATCAGCAAGACAACACTTTTTTTCTTCAGCGGCTGCAGAGGTTTGGTATGGATGCCAGTATAATGACCAACTTCTACCGCTGTACCATTGAGAACATCTTGGCTGGCAGCATCACAGCATGGTACAGCAACAGCACTGCCCATGACCACAAAGCTTTGCAGAGGTTGGTCAGGTCATCTCAGCGCATCACACGGACTGAGCTACCAACCATACAGGACCTGCACAGCCAACGCTGCAGGAGGAAGACTAAGCGGATCCTCTCTGACCCCAGTCACAGCCTATTCATCCTCTTGCCATCCGACATGCAGTTTAAGAGTATTCGGACCCATACCATCCGATTCAGACTGTTTTATCCACAAATCATCGGGACACTGAATTCATTATTAACACTTATGACAACTTTTACTATTAAAAGTGTACACCTTCCATATGATCACATACACACCGCTTGTTTAAAGTGTACTTTAATATCATCAATGATTGCAATTACCACTTCAATTCTTCTTCTTATCTTTCTTTTTGGTCTTAAGACTTTAAATACTTTTAACTTTTTTTTAATTATTATTTCTATTTCACTTACTCTGTGAAGTTGTGTCTAAGAATGTCATTACTGGTATGATGTGACATTTTTATCTGTCTATAAACTTGAACTTGAAATATAGAAATGAATACAGGCCATTTTAGACCCATGTTAAACATTCAAAGGGTAGTGAAACATATTTAAATTTACATTAAAAGCAACTTACATGCAGCAATAGAACAACAGTCAATCTATTAACATTTAAGCATTTTAACATTTAAGCTACAGAGCTACAACTACAGCAGTAGTAAAACATTTTAAGTTACAATGCAGAGGAATGACTTTAGTTTATTGCATATAAAACCTGTCTGGGTCAAACTTATGCATTATTAAGCCTAACTGCAGTCTGCAAGTAGATACTCCAATGTTCAGATAAGCCAACAACAGAACAGAAAATCCTGATGGTCATCGTCTTGAGAGCAGACTATTCCTTTAAATCAGAGTGGCTACTACTGCAGTAAGCCAGCCCAGTGTCCCACCGGCACCTGCCACTGCTGCTGTGGCTGTTCCTGAAAGGCCAACAACACCTGCAATCAAAAAGACACTATTTTGAGCTACAGGGGTCAATTGGATAGACCTAACTAATCATGGGTGCATTTCCCAAAACCATAGTTGCTAACCTGTTAGCAAATTAGTTGGTATGGCAATGGTAAATTGCATTGCAACTATGGTTTTGGGAAACGTGCCCCAGAACAATTAATGCTGTTTTCTGATAGTTTTTTAAAGTTACTGCTCTGTCAATATCTTGTACACAACAGAGGTGATAACGATAGCGGGTGTTTTTCAGACAATGCCTGGCAATATTGTTAAACTAAATGACATCATGAGTGTAACAAGTCCTGTGGCCCCGCCCACTTGTGTGCCTGTTTGCTGCCTGTGTTTTCTCTTTTTGTGGCAGGTGATTAGTGCACAGGTGTGCAGGATGACAGGTGATTGACTTGGGGATAAGAGGCCTGCTCTCTCCACGCTGGGAGTTATTCCTTCCTCTCGGCTTATGATTTCCGGTTTGCCTGACGAACCTCTAAGGCCTAGACACTGATTTGGACTAGTGGCAGTGTCATTTTCAGAACCAACATATTGCTCAAGAGAAAATCAACATTAAATCAATATTTACCAGGGGTATAAATAATGTTGTTCCTGACTGTATGTGCAATGTCTGTTAGTCTTAAAAAGTGACGTCCCTGTTGGTTGCTACTTGAATGAAGACACGAGGCAAAGTAGCCTAATAATCATTAATCAATAGATTATGTGAATATTTTTGTACTTTCACTGGCATAATAATATTGTTAGACTATCAGGTGTGCACCCGAATAGTAGGCTAGTGGAAGAAAGTCCAGGGTTTTTTGTAGGCTAATTATTTTGGTTACAATGACGGGGTTATCCGTTTGTAAAGTGCCTATGTCAGTCCAGTCCGTTCCTGCAGAGGTGGGCGGGGGAGGTTAGCACAGCCCGCTGTGAGACTCCCATCACTAGGTATTCAGATCAAAGTGACAATGCAAGTGGATTACCTGCGGACTGTAACACAGCCACAGTTGTGCCGGCTGCCACAGCTCCTCCGTTGGCCACTGCTGCGGCCGACATCATACCCGCTGCATAGGACCCCGCTACTATTCCACCAGCTGTGAAACCGATCCCCGCGAGGACAAACGGTGCGGCAACCACAGCTCCGCCTTGCATAAGAAAATTAAAGGAACATAGTCTGCAGACCTAGCCCATTTAGACACCTCAGAATTGTTTTATAGGCTCTGCTCAGAAGAACATCAACCCACAAAGCCTACTAGGCCTACTCATTTGGAAAACGTTTTTATCCACAGCTATAGAATATTTCAGCTACAGTGCAGAGGAGACATTAGGAATTACTGCACTGCATATAGCCTAGGCTACTAGTAGTAGCCTACTATATCTATGGCTACTACTATTGGAGTGCCTATTTTAAGTGAGCTACTAGTTAAAGTAGGCTATGGTAGGAGACGGGGTAGAGGAGGGAAGTGGAGAGGAGTATAGGGAAGATAGAAGAGCAAGCGTCATCATCATAAACGTTTAATAAAGTTAAACTTACCTGCTCCCGCAGCAACTGCTGCAGCTGTCACTAAATAGAAATAAGTGGGCTTGTTAATCAACTAAAAAAGGTAGCCTATGTCAAGTTTTTCAATTAGTCATTAAAAACACACTAAAACGAATAAGAAACAGGAGCAAGGCTACTCACGGAGTCCCATAGTCTATTTGTGTTCGTACAGCTCCGACTGGAGTAGTTACGAAGTTAGTCAGTGTGATTCCTAGGGTTATGAGACGCGTGATGATGAAGTTACATCCTTAAATAGGATAGGCTACCTAGCGTCGTTTCCACAAAAACGAAACTGAATGTTGACGCTGAGTTTCTATTCGACCTTAAAAACTCGACAGGCTCGATTTTGCAATAAACATTGCCGAAACGTGCATTATTAAGGTGGAATCGAAAGGGGAACCGCAGGCGAATGGAGACAATTTCAGCCTCATTCGCCAGTTGTTCTCTTCCGATTCCATCCTATAAAAAGACTTTAAGTTTCGACTCCATCCTCTGGTTGGGAATGTCGATAGTTCTGCAGATCTGCTGCAAATATAAATGAATATGCCCTGTGAACTTGGTCGTGCAGTCACGATCAAATCATTCTAATCTGACTGCATACCTCTGTAGGCTATTAGTTCATGCTGTAGGCCTAGGTTAAATTAAAAACATTAGTTCATGCTATAGGCTAAAGTAAAAATATTACATAAACATCCCAGATAGCAGACGGGCATTGAAACTATGTAGAATCAACATTACATTGTCAACCATAAATCATTGAATCAATGTCGGATTTCGATGTTGATTTAACATCAGTTTGCGCCCTCAGTTAATATTGAAACAATGTTGTTTTATTAACTATAGACCAGCGGAATTTCAATTAAAATAAATATTGAAACAATGTTGAAATTACAACCAAACTAAAGATCAATGGTATTTCAATTCATATTAAACCGCAGTAAACCACTATAAATCTGGCAAAATATTGGGAAATTCATACCCAGCTTTATCTACAGCCAGGATACATTTGGCTAGGCCTAGGTATGTCTGGTTTAGGCTACACAAGCTTGCATAAATAACCATTGACAACTTGTTATCAGTTTGAAAAGCAAGTGCATTTATTCACTCTTCTTCATTTATAAATTCCCGTGTGCTGTGCTTCCCTGCCATCTATTCAGTAGGCCTACGGTTGCAGTCAGCCTGACCATCCAGTTGAGTGAAGCGGCACCTAACAGAAATAGAAGAAAGATATACAGTGTTAGATAAATATGTTAAACTGAAGGCTACTTACAAGTCAAAATCCCCCCCTGATTCCCCCCCATAAATAACAAACACACAGTATCATGCTGTAGCAACACTTCATAAACTGAACCCAAACATTTAGATTTGGACCTATAGGTTATTATATAATCAGTATCGTAATTTCTGTCAACTATGACGATCTCCATGCATGTTCAGTAGCCTATATTTTTCATTTAGTCAAGCAGTGACATGTGGTTTAATCAGTGTTGGGCAAGTTACTTCAAAATCGTAATATATTATGTGTTACTTATTCAAAGTAATTCATTACATTATAATATTACTGTCTCTGAATTGTAAGGCATTACACTACTACTATTGTATTACTTTTAAGTTACTTTTACCAAAATATCTGGAAATATGGATTTGGAATTCTAAATAAATATTATGCTCAATGCAGCTCATTGCACTTCTAATGGAGGGTGATGTGGTACAACATAATGACTGAGCTAGGCTTAAGGCTACAGTAGAATGCAATAGGTGCAGTGATGGCTCATGATGCAATACAAGGAACAATCATAGCCAGAATTTTGTTAAAAGAAGACAAAAGGTCAAAGTCTGGTCAATTGTAATAGAAATGCTGTAACTTTAGGCTTAGGCCTACTCATTAAAATCAACAGAGAGCCCACTACCTGTATATTGTAACCCAAAACTTAAAGACATGTCAAGATAGGCTACACAGTGCAGCTACTGGCCATTTTGGTGCCCTAACTGGTGAAATACAGTATTAACCTAAGTATGTCATCATATGGCCAACTATAAAGATGTAATCTGCCTGTTCCCAGGGATGGGTAGTATTTCTGAAACATGTAATATGTGTTTCAAATTAATAACTTAAAAGTAATACAATAGTGTAATGCCTTACAATTCAGAGACAGTAATATTATAATGTAATGAATTACTTTGAAATGACAGTAATACATAATATATTACGATTTTGAAGTAACTTGCCCAACACTGATTAAACCACATGTCACTGTTTGACTAAATGAAAAATATAGGCTACTGAACATGCATGGAGATCGTCATAGTTGACAGAAATTACGATTTGTGCCAACATGTTGTAGAAAAACAACCACAGCCTTTAGGCCTATTTGGTGCAAATCTTCTACATTGGTTATAGTCAGCGATTCACATTAACTGTAGGCTATCACCACAAGTGTATACTAAACGTTTTTGCCCAAGTTTGTGTGCCGTCATCACATTTTGCAAAATTAGGCTACCTTCGTTACTAACCTACCAGTTGATACTTTTTACGTGCATCGAGATTGATTGTGCATCTAATGTAACACTCGGTGGAGAGACTTCCACTTTCCAAGTTCCACTTTCATTGTAGTTGTGAGCTAAAAGGCTACTATATGGGAAATACTTTGAAGTTCCTTTTGAGTCCAAACATGAATAGGTTTTCTTTAACCTGTGCTACACTTTTCCACCAAGTTGTGCGAAAATTGTAGGTACCCGGAGTTTTTTTTATGTTGACAGACAAACCGCACTACAGTAGCCTACATGGTGCAGTAAATGGAAGCTCTTCGTAGCGCGTGCAACTTACGTCTATGAAAACAATATATTTCTGGAATAAAATTAGACACCTCTGATTGCTGTTTACGGTTAAACTGCGATGATGTGAACACCAGCCAGCGGAGGGCCACTTATATAGCCTAGGCTACCATGCATGGACTCGTAGGCATAGACATAATATACATAGACGCCGCATCGACCGCTGCTCCCTACTAGCGCTGACGAGATTTGGAGCCGCCATCTTGGACCGGTCATCCACTCCACTCAGTGTAATCTGTTTGGCCGGTGCAATGAGCTGTCAGCACACTTAATTAATCATATCTCACTGAATACTGAACAGATTTTCACGCGTTTTTTTTTGCTGCAAAGGTCATACATGTAGCTATGATACAGGCCACATTGTTCGAAAATACAAAATACAACCAATAGTACGGTAATGTTAAATCTTACTTGTGAAAAGTAAATCCCCCGAGTATGGTCCGCCGATTTGAGCAGGAACATGCTGCACAGTGCTGTCATCTTGTGTTTTCTGCTGCAACGCAATGAGGAGTATGACCGGTCCAAGATGGCGGCCGCATTTCTTGTTTCCGGCAGCCAATGCGGCGTCTATGTATATTATGTCTATGCTCGTAGGCTATATTTCCCCACAAACCAAGCGGCTGCTTGGACAAATCCACTTGAGGGGTGGGGCAGGGGGGCGCGATTGTAACACACACTGAACCTGTCATGAAGAGGCCAAAATGATTGACCTGTCACCCCCCAATCCAAATGGATGCAACTGCATTTATAGGCTAAGCCTAGGTCTACATGACGGGACTCTGTGGGGATACCTAGTAGTAGCTTTAGTAATATCAGTCCGCCGCTGAGTTGCAAAATGACTACTAACAACTTTAGGGACCAAAGTATAACTATTGCAACGCGATGCAAGGGTAGTTGTATTTCTTACACTATTCTATCAACACAGACATTTACATCGATTGTCTGGAATTGGAGTGCGCTTTACTGTTTACTTTTCGGCGCAGTACTACTAACCGGAGCAAGTATAATTCCGCCGCTGCTAAGAAACTAGTCCCTCAAAATGTAATGCGATCGTTGAAATGCAAGGATAGAATAACGTTAGAAATAACACTGTCAATACAGACATTTACATCGATAGTCTGGCGTTATAATTTATTTGCCTCGGGTGTACTTTGGAGTGGGTAAGACTGTCTTTAGTGGCAGGCTAGCACATACCGTTGACTTGCGCTAGCCTAGCACCTGTGAACTCTGCAATTAGAAGGACTGGATGAAACGTGTTGAAAACGGTCTCATACAGATGAATTACAATTTAGAATACATAATCCAATTTACGTTCCCATTCTTTATTGTGTTTACCTGTGATGAATCAGATTTTAGCGTGCAAAATAGCCTACATTTAATGGTCATAATAATGTGATGAAAAGTGGACAAAAATGCAATCAAGTTATGAAACGAGACGTTGCCAGAATTCAAGATTTCAATCTCAACCAAAATGATGATTTGGATGGAAAATCAACATCATATCAATGTCACCTTGCTATCTGGGCATCTACCGACAAAGCCGAAAAACTGTTTTCAGATGATGCATTGGTTAGTAGGCAATGCATATATTAACTAGATGTACCGCAGAACGGTACAAAATACCGCCGCCCATTCCTGCAGCTTCTCTGCAAAAATATATCACACTTGTCAATTTGTCTCCATCCCCTATCCCCTACTCTTGCAACTTTTGTATATGTAAATTATGGTGTATGTGTGTGTTTGCTTCTGTGTATAGTGCTTCTATGTGTGTGTGTTTTCGCTTGTGAGTGTGTGTTGGGGGGGTAATGGTGTGTGTGTGTGCGTGCGTGTGTGTACCTGCTCACTTGTGTGTGTTTTTATGTGTGTGTGGGTGTGTTTATGTGTGTGTGGGTGTGTTTGTGCATGCGTGTGTGTACGTTTTTGTGTTTATATGTGTGTGCGTGGTGTGTGTGCTTATGTGCTGTGTGTGTATTTATGACCGCCGCATATAGGGATTGTCAAAGTTTTTTTTTTTTTTTTTCGTCATCTACTTCCTGAATTTTTGGTCAACGATACCCGGGACACCGAACCACCGGGACACATGAAATTTGGTGGGTATGTAGCCCCACTAGACTTTTACGGAAAAATTTCGTTTCGTCCCCGGGGTCCACTCCCCCCGCCCCCCACCCCGTGCTGGGCCCCCCGAACCGCAAAAAAAGCAGTTTTTCCTAAATAACTACCTGAACCGTGGCACCGAGGATGAAGAATCTTTTATGGTATGTTTGTCTCAAGGGCCCACATCAATCTGGCCCATAATCGCTCATTTGTGATTTGCACCCCCCCTCCTACAAGGACTATAGTTTACCGCAGAGAACGTCTAATAAGGATAGGATGATGTTTACATGAAATGTAATTCCCATTTCTTCTTGAAGCCGAAATAAATCTGAGGATGTTTATCGGACATGCTTGGTTTTTACTGCAGGTACGTTAATCTTATAATATCAATAACCTAGGTTATGTTACCGTTAGCGTTGGTTGAGTGATGGAGGCCAATTTGATTGATTGCATTTGTAGAAAACTATAAATGCGGTTATACCAAGCAAATTGATAGCAGCACTGTAATTGTATCTTTCGACTGTCATTTGTTGCATGTGCTACAAAAATCATTCTGTGCAATGGAAGATTTACCAACGTTACCGGTCTGATACAGTTTTGCCTATACATGCGTGAGACTGAGACGCCTGTTTATTTTGTTTTAAGTGCGTGCAGGGTGTGAGAGGGGAATCGATGTGCTTTGATTCCAGCTTGGTAGTTGTAGTCTGTGAAATTAAAAAGCACGTGTGTGTGAAGTATCCAAACAATGACATCTTCATTTCATTAAGGCTGCTTTAGCAACACACCTTAAGCTACTGTGTAGTGGGTCCCATTTAGAAGTGGCTACTTCATTCGCGCTTTCCTTGACTCATGGAGCTGCGTGAATTTTATTACAACTTTTCGCCACGATATGGCAGTTTAAGTCCGCTTGATACTGTAAGGCGTAAGCCATTGGTTTCCAAAGGAGATTTTATTTGTGTCGCCAGCATAGCCTATTGACAATTTATGTTGTAAATAGGCCTACCTTATAAGCCTACCTGTAGCTTAGGGAAGCTAACAGCTTTCTATTAGGATCTAGTGTGTTAGTTACAGTTTTGTCATAACTCCCTGATGCATTTTTGCATTTAGAATAGCCAGAGCGTGAACAATATCGGGTGCCTATGGACTAGGCTTGGTGAACCCAGCCTGATCTGCCCGCTATTTATTTTTTGATTTCTTAAAAGATTGAGATTGGTCTGGTGAAAGCCAGAATAACCATGGACCTCAGTTACACAATGCAAGGGAACATGAATCAGCCTATATTTGCACGAACAATAACGGACAACAGCTCTTCAACTTTGGCCCGTTAAAATGTGTATGAACAGTCTAGCGACGCATTTCATCAAGGCCCATTTGGACATGTCAGTTATTTGCACCACTAGATGTAAAACAGCATTTCGTTTCATACTACTGTTACTTAATTTGTGCATTGACAATAAAGTATTACATGAACTAAAGATGACTAAAATCTTATGTAGAAGAAGAAACATTCACAAAAAATCCATCCATCCAAAAATGACCTTTGTTTTTGATAGCTGTTGAAAACGGCACGGAACTGACAGAGATGTTTTTGTTTATAAATAAATAAATAAATAAATAAATAACATTATGGTGATACCTTTTCCCAAATACAATGTAGCCTACAGGTGTAAGTGACCTTTCATCAATCCAGTTGCAATGGATGAACTGTGATGAACTGCCCTACTTGTGATTGTTTAGAGATGTTAAAGGTTTTATAACAATGCTACATCTTCTTTGGCTATTCTACAATCTATTCACCTTTTCAGCACCAGTAGGCTACTCTCTGTGCAGCCGCACACACACACTGGAGTAAAATATGGAGACAAATTGAAGTGTGATTTATTTTCGCGGAACGGATGTACAGGACTGAGCGGCGGTCATATTTTGTACCGCTATGCGGTACATCTAGTTATGCATGCATTTGTGTATGTGTGTGTGAGTGTGTGCATACCTGTTTGTGTATGTGTGTCTGTGCTTGTGTGTGTGTGTGTGTGTATACGTTTGTGTGTGTCTGCTTGCCTGCGTATGTGTTGCAAACGGAGTGCATTACCACCACCATTTGCTGGACTGAGGTGTAATGGCAAGTGTACCTTTAGCCTTGTTTTGGCCGCCGGATGAATAAGGCGAATGATCCTATTTCAAATTCCGTGCAGTTTTGAACCTGTCGTTTTTGCTTTTTCATTTTTAACTAGGTGTTGCTACACATCAAATGAGTGGTTATGGGATGGGTTGACATGTCCTCTTGAGACGAACATACAATAAAAATGTGGTCCTCCTAGGCCCTACGGTTCTCGAGATATTCACAGAAAACTGTGTCCAGCCTACCCTCCTTTCGGGTGGGGGGACTCGTTCCATGTCACCCTTGTGTGCCCACCAAGTTCTGTGCAGCCCGGTCTTTCAGTGTCCTGGGAATCATTGACACAAAATCACTGAAGAAAAAAATAAATTAGGAAGAACTCTGACTAAACCTTCGCTTCACTGCGCGGCGGTCATAATAAAGACTGATGGAAGTAGCCCTGGCTGCCTAGTCTATATTAAAAAAAAATACTGTTGGCCTACTGTAGCTTAGTTAGCCCCACAGCATTGATTAATGCAATAATAAAAATAATATTTTCTCTTATTTTATTATTTCATTCTATTTATTATTATTATTATTATTATTATTATTTATTCCTTTCATGTCCTTTATGATTTTTGTCTGTTAACCATTGTATGTGTATGTATTTGTCCCCTGGTATGTTATGTATGATAACAATTTTGATGTTGATGTTATATCGCTATATATAGTATAAGTATAAGTATATATACTCTTTTGATCCAGTGAGGGAAATTTGGTCTCTGCATTTATTCCAATCCATAAATTAGTGAAACACACACAGCACACAGTGAACAAACAGTGAGGTGAAGCAAACACTAACCCGGAGCAGTGAGCTGCCTGGTACACCGGCGCTCGGGGAGCAGTGAGGGGTTAGGTGCCTTGCTCAAGGGCACTTCAGCCGTGGATGTGGGCATGGGAGAGCAGTGCTCAACCACCTCCCCCGCCCACATTTTTCCTACTGGGTCGGGGATCGAACCGGCAACCCTTTGGTTACAAGCCCGAAGCCCTAACCAGTAGACCACGGCTGCCCCTGTACTGTACCTCTTCATGAGTTTTTAAAAAAACATTGCGTATAAGTAACACGTTTAAGAAGGCTTGACACAACATCTCGAGCATTGAGAACATTGTTTGTGTAGGCCTACACAAGCATGCAAACAAAGCTTTGATCATTTCAATACATTTGAATACATCAAAACATGTAGTAAGGGCTGTCCGTCTACGCCATAAACAATTCAGCAGTTCAACAATTCATCACAAACAATTCCAGATTGTCCAATTTCATCTTTATTTCTATTTCATGATTGGTTAAGTTGACATCTTGAGATAATATCATGACATCTCATACAGTGCAGTTAACCACAGCAGCTATCACTGATCCAGCTGCTGATGCACCTGAAAAAAGGAAACAACAAGTATTAAAAACATATCCTGATGTTGCCCTGTGTGTAGACTATATCTCTATATCTTGTTACTGTACTTGTGAGTGAATAAATGGAGCATGCTTTGGGCTTCTTCCTGCCAAGGCCATTAGAGGGCGATATGTGGAACAGTACTCTATGGTAGGCCCACATAATCTGACAGGGCATTTACATTTTCCAAATTTTGTTACACTTACAGAATTTTCAAGCCCCTGAGACAGAGTGGACTCTTCTCATAGGTTAGCAGCCTGGAAAAATCCAAACTCATTCACAAAGTAAATAGAGTCTGGTGACTTATGATTGGGATTTGTTTCCAACACTTGCATCAAAGCGTGCACTAACTTTGAAATCAACAGGAGAGCACACAAAGAATTACACAGAGAGCTGGGTAATTATCCAAGACTGCCAATGCCAACATGTAATAGTAGCATAAGCGTCATGAATGTAACAGTTCTAAAATCGTGATAGCCTTGTTGTTAATCTGATTATTACTTTCATTTCTGAAGCCTGTAGCATTAGGTCCAGTGATCTTTGAAGTTGCTGTGGTCTTAAGTTTAATTGGGTGTGATCGCATCACAAAATTCATAATCCATAACTCGCAATCAGAATTGTTAAAAATTGCGGTCATGTCTTGCTTTTCAACCGCGGTAAGAAAAAATACATACCGTCCCAGCCCTATCTATGCTACAGCTGCCTATGCTCATATTATTTGAGCATTTTGACCAATGCATATGGTGTGTGTTTTCCAAGTGTAGTATGGGCATATTGTTTCTAATACACTTGTGTAGGTGAAAAACAAAAACCGAATAATGTGGATGAGGCTTTAGTAAATATGATTCTGGCAGACACATTTACTAATTCAGTCACATGCATTAATTCCCTTATTCTGCACATCAATATGATTGTATGATATGATTGTAATATGGTGAGGCTCAAGTGCTCACAAAACCTCAGTTATGGTTCTATCCTAACCTGCGGTTGCTGAGGCTACAGTGCTGCAGACTGTGGAGCCACCCAAGGCTCCACCAACTGCAGCCCCTACTGCTCCCATGACTGCAGTTGCTGCAGAGGACATCCCAGCAGCACCTTAAAAGACAAGAAGACAGAGTCTGTATTTTAAATCTACACAAAACAGGTAGATTGGTCTAACAGTGCAGAAATGCTTACCTAAGCCTATTTCCACAGCAGCTGTACTCATCAGTTGGGCAGCTATAGATCCCGCTGCTATCCCGCCAGCAGTGAAGCCCACACTAGCCAATATAGCAGGTGCTGCAGCGACTGCCAAGACTACAAAGAAACAACACCAGTATCCATTGTTACTGTAAACATAACCAGCTAGCTACAAAGAAAGAAGCACATCCATACTGTAAAACTAACCTCTTGATTTTTTATTATTAACTCTTTGCTCCTCAAATGTTTGGTCTTTTTTTTTTATCTTATTTTGTCATGTCTAACCTCATCAACTGTGAAGCACTTAAAATAACTTGTCTTGACCAACCAGTTATGCCACACAACTGTGGACATGTAGGCCTAAGTGACCAAAGTTTATTATGACGTGTATCCCATTGTTGGTTCATTGTTGGTTTATCAAAAGGTAGTAGGCCTAGCCTATAGGTCCAGTCAATACTGTTATGGCACAAATTACCTGCCCCTCCTGCTGCTGCAACCGCTGTACCTGCATTAGAGAAATTATACAGGGAATAGATTAGGAAACAAAATACGTGTGTGTGTGTGAGACGGGTAAAAAAACATAGAACAATCGGATAATGGTCACTACCAAACTTTTCTCTGATGAAATTATAGTACTTTTTTACGGGGATCCCACTTGTTTTTCAAGCGTGTTTATATATTATTCTTATAGACAATAGTTTTTCTTACATTAACCAAAAACAGTGTGTAGTGGTATTTTGTGGCCTTAGTCTATTAGTGATCATATATTAGTGATTCATCAATAACGTTGAACAGAAAATTACCATAAATCTGAATTGGCATTTTTATAATAGCCTATGCATATTTTTTTTGTAACTAACATAAACATGCCCAGAATTTACATTGCAAATAACCTTACATCTGAAAGGAATAAAATATCCATTCACTAATCATAAAATGTTGCCAAAACACAAGATGGACAGTCCGGACCCTTACTTCTAATTTATCCAAATATGCAAATTGTGTCATGAACTATGTGTGACACAAAAATGTCCCATGCAGAAATCTATTCTACGATCTGACTCCGTAAGAAAGGTTTGGTAGTTGTCGGTTTTGCCCTCTGTGTGTGTGTGTGAAATAATGTGTGTGTGCCGGTTAAAATAATTGTATTGTTAGCCTCGTTAACTTGAGCATATTTCTAAATTTGTTGGAACAAACTAAGTTTTGACGTTGTGTGATAGACTTGTTATGTGATAGGCAGCACAGTAGCCTAGATTAAATTTAAGTAAATTTACTTACATGGATCCATAACTGGTCTGATATCCGAATATATGTCCGTCACTCGGGTAGCCTGTAGTGTACACACTTGACAAAAGCACAGCTCTGTTGTCTCAGCCGATCTTTTCACCGGATATTTAATAGGGACTCCTGATTTCACTTTAGAGGAAAAGAAACTGAGAATTTACTTGGATTGAGAATCCAAGCAGGGGCGTAGCCAGAAACTATAGACCTGGAAATCCAGAGTTCTCGTGAGGGCACATTTCCAGTCTACCAGTGAGATTTTAATTGGCTCCAGTGAAAGTGAGGGAAGCAGGGACACGACAGGTGGGACGCAAATGACCTGGAAATGTAAACATACTCTTACTGTATCAGTGCTCTCATTAACGTGATCGCGTAATGACAATCACAAACCGCACGTTATTCTACTCACAAGAATAATTCACTTTCATAGACTAGCCTTAGCCTACACCGTGATTCATTTTCAAACGTAAATTATATTAAAATATATTAATATATATATATAAAACTAAGTATATTTTTAAAAAGCCGCTAAGGCAGAATACCAGCCTACAAACTTAAAATGCAGTGCTTATTTTAGAGATGGGTATTGATGAGCAAAGGCCGTGGTCCGTGTAGGCCAGTCAGCTATATGTTTGGAAAAATATCCTTTGGGGGGTGTGGCTAATCAGGGGTTTAAGGATTATCAATCCCATTCACCTGAAGGTGTCGCTCTTCCCTAAGTACTGCAATATGTGACGTGTCTGTAAATGCCGATAGATGGCTTTCTAGGCACTATAATGCAGTCTCAGTCGGACCCCTTTTTGATCATAACATCTTTATAAGTATTGCAGTCTAAAATTATCATAATTTCTTGATCTGTTGCAACAATTATCTCATCTAGCATGATCAAATACAAATTAATCATATTAGTTTGATGGTGCATATTGTAATCTTCAGGCATAGGCCCTTTGAATGCCAATAATCAGAAGTATTGATCGTTTTACAGTATCCTCTAAGTCCAGTGACCCTCAAAATAGATGTCTGTGTGCATGATTTTGTAGACTATGTGACTATTTGTAGGCTATCTCTATACATGGGCGGACTCTGAAATCAAGACCCCTTTTGCACTCCTGGCCCCCTGACCGAGAGTGTCCTCCATACTCACACTTTGCAAATTGCTATATAGCTGAAACACAAAACACATACATATGGAGGCTTTATCATGGATTGATTCGCAGAAATGGAATATGGCAGGCTTATCATAATCACCTTTCTTAAAGTATAATCCTGTAAATACGACCCACAAATCATCATCATTCATTACTTTAGAATAAGTATCTACAGGACATAAGACACAGACGAGGATATAGGCCTAACCACAACCACAACTTAATTCTCACAGACTGCTTGGGGTCATATTGTAACCTGAATTGACTCTGATATGTCTGGAATCTTGGCGTTGTGTTTCTAGAGTGGCTTGCATGTGGTTGGGTATGTTGCTGCTCGGATCATAAACGGCCACAGCAACAAAATAATGACCAAAGAATTTGCTGGTACTTGTTGCCCTCATGAAGGGTTTGTGTTTTAATATTGCTGATTGGATCATAAACGGCCACAGGGACTTCTGGAGGTGTTATGGGCCTAATTCAATGAAACACCCATTAAGGAAGGAGCCTGATTGATAAGCCCAGTGATATTCTCTTGAAGCCTATTCTGTTGGTGATGTTTATGCCCACAAAGATTGATTTGAGTGATGTTGTTTTTGACAGTAAATATACTTGGTTGTTGATTGGCCGCTGTGTGAAATCCCCCACCTAGAGCACTAGGAAATTAAACATCTCTCCAGTGTATATTTGAAATTATGTTCATTAACGTGACTTTCATAGACAAAAAGTATTTAAAATCTGAAGACCCCTGTGTGCTGATGGAGGCCCCCAGAAACCTTTATCACCTGAATTAGAAACTGAATTCCTTCTTTCAACTACCACAAGACATGCCTGGCCACGCCCACCTAGTTCTCTTTTTTGGGAGATACTAGTCTAGAACACCATAATTCACTATTTCCATCCGATCCCAGAAAGGTCAGGCCAATTAGCGGCAAGAGAAGATTGCTCTATAGTTTCAAAATCGAAAGTGGCTGTGATAAACAGTAGGAGCAGCGTCTTCAAACATCAAAATTTGCAGTCGGAAGAATGTGTTACAATTTTATTTACAGCAAAGGTAGGCCCACATACATTGTTTCTTGACTGCCGATGCTGTTAATCTTTGCCCACTTTGTGTCCAAACCTCCCATTGAACAGTACATCAAGTACTCTCTGTTCACATGGACCCATCCTGAATACTCTCTGTTAAGATGGACCCACAACATCCTGCATACTCTCTGTTCAGATGGGGAGAGTCCAAATACCAACTAAAGCACCACCGACCAGAGAACATCACATATTTTAATGAATTTATTTATTTATACCTGTTGATTACTAATTATTCTTTTATAGCTGTTATATTTATGTATTTAGACCTGAGCCTTATAGCTCTGCACTTTATCGAACTTGTGTTAACTATTGTTTTTATATTGTGTTTTGCTGTTTTTACATTGTTCTTTCTATCTTTGTGAGTGTGAGACCTGTACAAGAATTCCAATGCGCATGTACTTATACCTGGGCAAATGGCAAATAAAGATGAACTAGTCAGACTAGAACTAGAAATAGTGAATACTCAGACTCTTTCACTTCGATGGGGACCCATGTAGACCTTTTTGTATTGCTAGGGGCCCTTAATGGGTCAACTCTGGAGTGGACAGTGGGGTTTACATGCAGGCCCTTAGGCCCAATGCGACCTCTGGCCCCCTGAGCCTGTGTCCAGTAGACCCGTGCATTAATCTGGGCCTGTCTCTAAAACCAATACATATGCAGTGCAAAGAAAACATTTCGGTGACACGTATTTCATAGTTTTTCAGATCTTTCTTTCTTCATTTCAGTGTTTCAAGATAATTGATAGTGGCATGTTAAAGGCGCTTAGACCTGCCAAAATGTATGACAGAGCAATCTGACACATGTTTGTGCTTCCTAGCCATGCCACAGCTTCCTTTACTCTAGGAGGCTGTTTTATGCCCCACCATGCCTACATTTTGAGAAAGGAAATAACGGAAATAATATGACGATATATCACAACCCCTGAAGCGGATTTGAGGTGGTGTAGAATAAAATGAAGGCTGGTTTGGATGCTTGTGTGATTTGCACAACAGGGTGGACAATCATTCCTCTTGGCCTCTTGGCAGGCTGCTATGGCCTCTACTGCACACAGGACAGCTATGGAGAGGGCAGAAAAGAGTACTGGCGGCTTTAGAGTACTGGCGGTACCCAAAGAAGTCGTGGTACCCCAAAGAGTAAAATGCAGAGGTGGCGGTACTGTGTACCGGTCCAATTCAAGCACTGAGGTGGACAGTCATTCCTTTTGGCCTTGTCCCAGAACTAATGGCCTCTACTGCACACAGGTCAGCTATTGCAAACCATGGACAAGGGGACAAAATAATCAAAATTTGCCCCCCATCCACAGACATTACAGCACCACAAAGAGGGGTGTCACATATATGACAGTCTGAGCTTAATGAATTAAATGTCAGACTGGTCTTCCATATTGTGTGGGAATTTTTTTTCTTCTTCTCATACTTATGGACAGACACTAAAAATGTGTCAATATTCATATTTGCCTAGTTAATCAGCTCCGATTTGTATGACTTCCACACTAATTACTCATGAAATATGAAATTAACATAAAGGGCCTGAGTTCGGTGGCGATAATAGGTAGCAGGAAACTATGTCAAGGGGAACTCTGAAATGGACGAGACCTTTTTCCGGTGAAGTGAAATAAACCAATCACATGAACCAGCGTTAAATTCTCTTCAGTCCGTCTTGGCTCTGGCCCCAGTGTGAGTGCACTGTCGGCAAAGTATGTTGTCAAATTCGCACCGGAGGTCTTTGTATGTCAATGCAAGCAGATTTTCCATCTTGTTGTTCAATAATGTTATGTTAATAAGCAACGTGGCACTCATCAGACATCCCTTAATTTATTGTGCTGTCTACAATGTGAGGACTGGAAATAGTTTCATACACTTCACATTTCTTCCATACTCACCTTTAGGCAAGTCATCACTTCAGCTGGTCCTTCTCACTTCAACTGATGGATGTCCATCACGGCACAACTTGATTCAGACATTGTACTCTTTACTGCCTGATCCATTGTTATTTATAGGACTTCATTACTATAATGTATATTTAAACATGGTAAATGGTACCATGTACATCATGTTGGTACAGTACATGGCATATATAGCTTACAAAACTAACAGTTTCTCTCATGAGGGTATTTGTGATCTATCTACTGATGTTGACAGGGAGCACAGGAGCTATTGTTTTAATGTTTGTCTTCTTGTAGTTATGCAACATGTCTGCAGCCATTTTGGTAATTACCCCAACACACACACACACACACACCCCAAGCCTTCACAAGAACCTTGGTGGATTTAGTCAAGCAAACTCCTGGTAAGTAACCTAACCTAACCTATCCAGCACATCGCAAAACTCCAGAAGAAAAATAAAACACTACTAAAGCAAAGGGAAAATTGAGGGGATCCAACATTTATTTGCCCTTATTTAAATGTTACAATTAAACCATAAGCATATTTCAACGTTAGCAAAATAAAAGAAAATAAAACCAGAACGTTATGTACAGAGACAAAAAGAAAAAAATAATCAAGGCTCACGTTTTGTACACCCCTACGTCATAAACGTTATAACATGTGAACATGGCTGACACCAAGTGGAGTCTTAAAAACACAGAGAGATCAAGCCAACTCCCCTCCCTGGAGTCCTCCTTCAATACATGACTAAATACTGGAAATATTCTCAGTGGAAAATGTAGGAATGTAGAACTTTAAAAATGAATTAAGATACTTGACTTCATGCGGAGCGAGGTTGGGGGGGGATGGGAGGGTCTTTGTCATGCCCCACCTGTTGGCAGGGTTAAGATCCCTGGAGGCCATAAAAAAAAAAGAAAGGAAAAGAAAAAATGAGAGTTACAGGGCTACCACGCTGTCTCTACAGATGCCTTTTTCCGATGCCAGGGCTACCACACTGTCTCTATAGATGCCTTTTCCGTACGTCTGGGGAAAATCTGTCAATACTCCTGGTGCGTTCCGTTAAAAAGTGTTGTCCCGCGTGGTTCCCTCTGAGTCATGTGTGAGGGGTCGGAGGTCAAAAGGTGATCCGCGTGGCTATTGGCCCTCTCCTCTTCCGCCAGACGGCCCTCAGCGTGGCACAAGTCTCTTATATATATTTATATATTTCAATCTTGGAGGAAGAAATTGTAAAAACTAAAACAAACAGTAAACAAACAAAAAAATTAAAAGAAAACAAAAAAAAATCAAAAACAAACAAATGGAAAAAAAAGAAAACAAAAAAAACAAAAGCAAACAGAAAACAGTCCTGTCAATGGGCCACTGTCGCCCATCACTCCGCCTTCTGCTCAGGTTCAGAGGCGTCGGTGGCGGGCGTCGTCTCCTCGGCGGCGGCTGCAGCGGGCTCCTCGCTAGGTGGGGCCTCCTCGCTGGGGGCGGCGGCGGGCTCTTCAGGCTTGGCCTCGGCGGCCTCTGCCTCGGGGGCAGCCTCTGTGGCTTCGGCGGCCGGAGCAGCGGCCTCGGCTTCGGCGCTGGGCTCGGCGGCGTGGCCGTTCTCCTCTGGCTTGGCCTCTTCGGTCGTGGGTGAAGCGGCCTCCTCGCTGCCCTTCTTACCCTTCTTCAGGGAGATGCCCTTGAACTTGAAGGAGTTCTTCAGGGAGAACTTCTTCTTCTTCTTGCCATCCTTGGCGGCCTCGCCATCTGCTTTGGCTTCAGTCTCCCCTTCGGCAGGTGCGGGTGCTGGCTCGATCGAGTCGCCGGCCGCAGCCTCAGTCTCCTTGGTGACCTCAGCAGTGCCATTACCATCAGCAGCTACTGTTTCGCCGTCTGGCTTGGCAGAGACATCACCGTTGGTCTTGACATGGCCGTTCTCCTGTGAACAGTAGCAAAGTTGGAGTTGGTCAATGAAACATTCCATCAAAATCACTGCTAAAACAGGCAGTTCCAAAATCAGACCACTTTGATATAGTGGATTCTTATGAAGACAATGGACCTTAAAAATGAAAACCAAAACATGGTAAAATGTGATTTCTATCTGCTTGGATAATGAGCATCACAGAAAACGGTGTTCCGAAGTCAAATGTCATCAGGTTGGGGTGTAAACTGCATAAATTAAGCACACTAGATTTAATTGAGATCCTTTACACGCGTAGATACGAAATACCAGACGATTCAAGAGGCCGCCATGTGCAACATCTGTATTTTTAATCGGATTTGCAAACAGATGCGAGTTCATGCAATAAAAGGTTTATCGTGTGTCGCCATCCACCACGAGGGGGAGCTCGTGTTCCATGCAACATTTAACAGCTGCGGCGTGGTGAACCAGTGAGGAACAAAGAAATATTCAAAGCCACCGAGCCAGCCAGGTTACCGTTAGGAATCCAAAAGGGGGAAAATATGGGACAATGTTTTTAAAATGCTCAAAAACTAAAAATGCTCATAATTGCGTCATTTCTTCTATCTTTCCATTTAAAATTAAACAAAAACATGTAGATCAAACCTTTCACATAGATGTTGTTTATACAGATAACACTTATAACTTAGATATAACGTATACATCAACATCAACGGCGTAACATAGACAATGTCCATCACATTGAGTCATATTTTTCCCCTCTTCATCTCAATCTTTTGGTATCGAGGAGCCGCTCGTCCAGGAGACATTTGCCCAGCCCGCCACTCGTACGTCTACACACAGGCTACCAAACATTTAACGTTACCACATCACCCTGTATTCAGTCATGCAACCACTATCATTTGGATGGTGATGTGAGCATTTAATTCGCCTTAATGCTTAGCTGATGGACAATATCTGCGCTAAGCACATCTAACCACGCTTCCCGGCGGTCGCATGGGGTCCACACGGCGTTGCAGCCGTCGCTGTCTCTGCTCTTGCTTTGTTTGCAACTCAGCAGAATGCGCCTCGCGCCGACCTCATTAGCATCTCGTCGCTTTTGTTCTGGCAGCCTCAGCGCCAACACCGAAATACCCAATTTCACCCACGGAATTTAAATAGATTGCGCTACAACTTCACTTTCTTCATCACAAAGCAAACACTGCAACAATAAAATATTCGTTTGCATACTCAACAAAACGAGTTCATCGGCAATGGGATTCGACCCAAAGCATATTGCCTGAGGTTGGGTGGAATGGGTTACACCAAGGCTATCAATAGCACAATGGTATAACAGTTAACGTTAGGTTGGTTGCAAACGTGGTCTAAGGATTTTTCGATTTGAGTCATTTCTTAATAAATACCAAGGCAGTGTCTTTGTGATGGTGTGTGAAAAACATATCAGACACACCCAAAGAAAAGGATCATTCGATTAACATTAATTCACTCAGTCCATATTAAGTGATTGATGTTGCACTCGGACTAGCAGGCAAGCTACATTAAGTTAGTCTCACCTCAACACCAAAAACAGCCAGCTAATCAACAGCACATCTAATTTTGCCAGTATGGTTCTCGTGCGGAGGTTGGAGAAAGCTATGACCCGCTAGGAGAGGGCGTGTGATGCCGGTTAGAAAGCATGTCTGTGAGTATGCCTACCTGGCCATTCGTTTTGGCAGATGCCGAATCACCCGCTGCTTTACCATCCACAGCTACTCCACCCTTGGACAACTGAGCTCCCATTTTCTTTGAGTTCTTTTGTTGAAATAAAAACTAAATTAACAAAAATCCAGCAGACGAAATGTATTAAAATTCCCCAACCCGGTGGCGATGGATTAAGTTTTGCAGGTTAAAATCCGCCGATATTCACTCCTGCGTCGGTTTTAAGTGTTAAACGATTAAAAAGTTAGTCCAAGTGTGCCCTGTGCCTTCAACGTAACGGAACAGACTGAAACCCTCTCAGCTACAAGTGTGAGTATTTCTACTGAGCCTCAAAAATCGCGCATGGGCTCCACCTATGGGCGTGGTTGTGTGACGTGTCCAATTTGCAACAGGGGGTATGGTCGGAGCCCTCTCCGTCCTCCTCATCCGCCGCGTTCACCACATGGAATGCTGCATTGATTTGGACAGATTGTATTCTTTCACACAAAAAGTCATGTAATTTATAAGTCAGACTTCTTTTACCTTCCAGTGTCATCCGTAGGCTACACCCGCGCACCCTTGAACAATTGCAGAGTTGGCTTTGTTTTCGGTTTGATTAGCATAGGTCAGGTCTCAATCAACGTGTTGGGTGATTGATTGCTGTCTGTGGTGTTGCTCGTCATAGCTTCATAAAAGTTTTTAGGCTTCACAACATAATTGTTGTTACCCTGATTGAGCAGTTTTGTGACAGCTATATTACACGTTCATAAGTTAATTGACATAGGCCTATGGAATATGGGCTAGCCAATCTCATTAGCCATGCCATGCCACAGGTTAAACATCAAAATAAAAGCATCAGTTTTATCATAAGCAGTTTAAATGCTCAGTGAAGTCACAGTGTAGGTGACTCAAGTCACAGATATTGTTGTCAGCAGAGGCTGGTCCCTGAAATGGAGTTTTGAGTAGGCCTAGGCCTAGAGGAGCTTTCTAGGAATGAACTATTGTGAGATGATAATGTAGAAAACAAACAGAAGACATTCTTGTGTCATGGATGGGAAAACACAGGCCTATGTATCAACTGGATATCACATTCATGGCACTCTCTTAAAACAGATATGAGTACAGGCTAGGTACTCTGCAGCACATAGATGTCTGTCTAAGGTTGTGTCATTTCTGGTTCTCTTCTGTGTCTTCCTCCTGAACATTCTGTCAGAATTTTGTCTTCCCTCTCTCTTCCTCTGCTCTTTTCCTCTCTCTTCTCCCCCTCCTCCTCCTCTCCTTCCTCTCTGGTTTGCTGCTTCCCAAATGACTTAGCCCACAGTCCGAGGCTGTGGTATGTGTGCTATGTTCTCTCCTACCCAGAGTGCTTTTTTCCCTCGGAGGCAAACGACTCCTCCAGATTGCGATTCACCCCTGGGTGTGTGTGTGTGTGTGTGTTAAGGAAATTAACGAAAAGAGGGCAACTACATAAGGTTACAGGAGAAAGTCAGAGATGTAAAAAAGCACTATAAAAAGCTTACAACATCCTTTTGCTTTATAGATGTGTACATCCAGTACTAACGGTCTGAAGGGATGACTTAGCCCTTGACAGATCTTCCAGCCTTCATCAGCAGACTGTAGCTATACACTTCTTCAGCAATTCAACAAGTATGGCAGAGTCTATGTCAGACAGCTTGCAGTGTTTCCGAGTGGAAGTGTTGACATGTGTTGTAGGAGTGTTCTCAGAAGGCGTAGAAGTGTTTTCTTCGCATCTTTGTAAACACGTCCTTGTTGTCCAGCTCACTTGGTGTGGCCTCACGTTCATCTCTTGCGAGGATGTCCCTCAGCTCAGGATCTGAGGTCAAACCATTACTTCAGCCCTGGTTAGCAGACTCTCAGAAGGGGCCTGAGCGATTCAGGCGTCACTCACTTTGTCACAAACAAGTGCCGGCAACAGCCTCAACCACCAAAACAGTCACCAATTAGCCGGAGGGGGTCTGTGGAATTCTGTCACCGAATGCTAGGAATTCCATAGATCTCTGAGGAACCGCAGAATCTCTGCAGTGCACCCTCCCTTCAGACCCCTCAGTGGATAGGATTGAATGAGCTGAGATGAAAGGCTGAACATGTAAGCGGGATGGGCTGGATGACCTCAGCCAAGGCGGGTCAGTAAAAGCTTGAGTTTTTCAGCAATGGGGTAGTTTGATATGCAGTGGCCGGTCGTTTCAACCGAGATGCCACAGAACTACTCCTTTTCTTTTCGCGGAAAATAAAGAGGTGAAAAAGTCTCTGTGTGGCTTCCACCCTTAATTGTGTGTAAGTTGCACAGACTCATGCGTTCGCACACTCTTTTTCCAACTCACAGATCTGCTCACCCATGTTCTAAGATCAGCAGATCAGTTGGAGGATATGGCTGGTCTCCCTCTCTCTCAGAGGGGATTTCAGTGTGAATGCGTTTTGGTTTATTGTCTGGATTTGGAGTGAAATCGAATAGCCTTTTCTGTCCAGACAGGCTTTGATGGTGTCTGTCAGTTTGATGAGTAGTCTTGCCAGGGTTGGGGACTGACACTTGATTGACAGATTTGTGGCAGGCAGGAAGGGAAAAGGCAATCAGACGCTGAGGCAAAAGGCTTTTAGATGTCCAGTTTTATAGATCGGATCTGCTCGTCTACTTGTGGTTTGTATGGACTAGATGGAGAGGACCAGTGGACGTGCTGACAGGCAAAAACATCACAGTTGTTGTCACAGTTAGTAGTTTTGTCATTGTTTTTTTTCCTACCAGGGGGTGGGGTGGGGGTGGGGGATCAAAATGGAATGCAGGGGGTTTGTGAGCAAACTGGGCTTGCATTAAAGACAGATGCTTTTTATCGGTATTTCAATGGAGCATCATGAGACTGCCTGAGGACGTTTGGAATGGTTAATCAGTCATTATGAGTCTCTTTCCCTGTCCATCATCCTCTCTTTCTCTCTCTCTCTCTCTCTCTCTTTCTCTCTCTCTATTTATGTATCATTTATCTCTCCATCTCCACCTCATTCTCCTTCTCAGTCCATATGTCTTTCTGCATGGCTGTCTATCTTCCCATCTCACACTTATCCCACCCCCTTTGCCTCCATTGATCACTGTGCCCCTGCCCGTCTCTCTTTCTCCCAGAGACGGCCTCAGTCCTTCAATATGCAGCCCGTCGTGTTGCCGTCACTACGAGGCGCTTCATGCTGCTGGTTACCATGGAGACAGAAGCATCTCCCCTGCAGTCCATATATAGGGAGAGAGGGGAAAGAATGAGAGAGGGATGGAGATTTATTCAGCCGAATCATGTGTGTGTGCTTATTTGTGCCTTTGTGTGTGTACATTCTTGTGTATGTGCATGTGTGTATCTCAGATCTGGTTTTATCAAGAGACTGAGGAAAATGAAAGGGGAATTAGTAATGCTAAAGATGGTGGATTTGTAACTGTCAGTCCTGCCCTGTATTACAGTATAAAGAACAGCATAACTGACATTTCGCCTTACCTAAACATAATGTTTATATCCACCCTTGCTGTTCGGTGCGTGCTCCGAGAAATCCAAAATCTTGTTTAGCCTAATTTGAGCGGTAGGGGGGAAATGTTTAATGTGACGCAATTTTAATGTGTGTTTGATCATCCTGTGTAGAGTTATGGATCTCTCTCCCCCAATCATTTAGATAGGAGCCTGATCTTGTTTGCCTAAAATAGCTGACAGGGGTGTTACCAAGATGGCTGCAGAGTGGCGAGACGTGGCCATAAAGCCTCTGGTTTCACCCCAGTTCATCATTCATTTCCCTCTATTGCCGTCTCACTTTCCCTGCAAGTGCGGGGGCCAAATTTAGTCGTCCCTGGAGGCTGTGCACCAGGCTGATTTATGATTTATGATTTAAACAGCACATGGTACCAGAGCTGCCGTCCAGACTGACCTGATGGATCTCCACCCTGGTGCAGTAGAGGCAGTCAGCTTTGTGTTCGATGCTAGCCACTGGACACTGGGAGCAGAACTCAAACAGCCATTCTGACTGCAGTGGTCATGTCTTGATACTGTGTGTGTGTGTGTGTGTGTGTGTGTGTGTGTGTGTGTGTGTGTGTGTGTGAGAGAGAGAGAGAGAGAGAGAGATTGTGATAATGAGAGACAGAGCTAGAGGGGAAGTAGAGGGTGGCCATAGATAGACTAAAAGAGCTAAAAAGGCAAGGAGTGAGTGCAGGGGGTGGATGGAGGAGAGAGAGAGGGAGGTAGATGGAGGAGAGAGAGAGGGAAGTGGATGGAGGAGAGAGGGGGGGTGGATGGAGGAGAGAGAGAGGGAGGTGGATGGAGGAGAGAGGGGGGGAGGTGGATGGAGGAGAGAGGGGGGGTGGATGGAGGAGAGAGAGAGGGAGGTGTGTGGGTGCGAGTGAGAGAGGGAGAATGTGAAAGAGTAGGGTGAGAGGTAGGTGGTGGTTTTGTGAGTGGGTATGAGTGGGTCAGATGTGCCCCAGTGGCAGAGTGGAGCTGCTGTTAATGGGTCAGTGTGCCGAGAGCACACGGGGTCTACTACAGCACTGTCCGCCACCAACGCCTATCCTCTCTACCTTTCTCTCTCTCTCTCTCTCTTTCTCACACACACACACACACACACTTACACACTTACACATGCCCCCCCATACAATCACATATGAACATCCACACATGTACAGTAAGCTGCCATTAGTGTGTCTCACACATAACACATGTGTCATCAGGGGCATCTCTCTCTCCCTTCACCCATCCCCTTCCCTCTGTAACTCCACAGAAGAAGAGCTGCTATTTGTCCTCAGGGAAAGATGACAGGATGACACAAACCAATGATCATTGAGAAGCAATAGTGTTGGATGCTAAAAGACATATATGTGTGTATGTAAGTGTGTGATAGACAGAGAGATAGAAAGAGTTGTCTGGGTGGGCTATATAATTGATCTGGCTCCTCACTTTCATTGTATGTTCCCATTCATAGAATGTTTACCCAATGGAATTGCATTTTAATTAGAGACAATTGTTCACTTGCATTCACCGCAAGGAGAGAGGAAATACCCCAAATTAAGATCTTGTTGTGATAGATGTCTTGCTGAAATGTTTAACTCTGTGTTTTGTGTGGTTGTGCTTCACAAAGCACATACAAACACACACTCTCACGCACAGCAAACTAAGCAAAGGGGTCATCCGGTTCATTCTGTGCTGCAGTATGTTACAGAGAGTGAGACTATCTATCTTAAGCCTGAGTAGAATGTGTCTTTCTCTTCTCACACAATCCACTGACTAAGCTGTTCAAGACAACACAGTTTGAGCAGAACCAAAGCTAAATGGTATCCCAGTACCATGCATGTAGATTTTTTTTTCAGAATAAGCCCATTTTGGCAGAACGTCAGCCTCAGCTTTCAAAAGACTGTATTCATCCGACATTCAAAACTCTCAAACAAATGAGATGAGAGAAGAAAGTCTTTACGACAGACCACTGACTGGGCAAACTGAACACATCCATAGAGAACTCTCACATAGATTCAACATCAGAACTCATCACAGACAAGAGCACGTCTCTCACACACAGTCCTGCCATACAAAACCTTTTAACTGAACCCACCCACTAAAACAACGGTCTTCTCAACAGAACCAAGAATCGCATCCGACGGAACCTATCCAGACAGACGGAACTGTTCCACGACCCTAGACAGAACTGCGCTGTCAGAGAAATGCTGCATGTCCCACGACCCATCCGTCAGGTCAGATCAGTCATCTGTGTTATGAACTCACTAGGCCTGAACATAAACACCCTCCTCCCCCAGCTCAGGCTGTGGTGGAGCTCTGCATTATTCTGAATGGTCGCGTAATCACAGCTGAACTGATCTCAGAGCAGTTAGATGGGTACCCATGACATAGGCATATGTGTTAGGGTGTTTGCATCCAATAGTATGATGTGTGTGTGTGTGTGTACATGCGCGTGTGTTTTTGCAGAGGAGAGTCTCAGGAGCCTGTGCGTCCGGGTGTCTGGACTGGAGCTTAAAATCAGGCTTGATCTCAGCCCAGCTGTCGCAGTGTAATCCAGTGACCACTGTCTCTCTCGCTCCCTCTCAACTGGCGGTCAAGGCAGGGCTGCCGTGACACATCAGCCATGGCTCCGACTGAGTGAGTGACTGGACTCATGTTTTATTGGGGGAAGGGAGAGAGAAAGAGAGAGAGAGAGGAGGCCCTGGGCTAGTTGACTAATTCAGTTATTTAGTCAATAGGCTTGAATCGTGCTATAATGGTTGGGGGCTGGGGGGGGGGGGGTAAGGTTAATTGCAACTCTTATGAGCCTTTTACACAAACATGCACGTGGACACTCACATGCACACTCAGTCACACTCTCACTCCTATTACAACATTAAACACTCTTCCTTGGAAATCTTCATTTCATTTTCAAAAATGATGTCTTTGGGCAGTTATCACGTGCAAGCAGTTATAATCTCAACAATGATTTAATTGAAAATTCCATTAAACATAGTCAGACACAAATCTACTAACTACATACACCATTTTCAGTGAGTATTATCAGAAAAAAAACATATGAATGAAAAACTAGTTAGAGAGAGAGAAAGAGAGAATCCACACCCAGTTTGGCTTTGATTTCTGTTTGGAGTCTGTGTGTTATTTGGTCCTTTTTTTTTTTGCTCCAGTTTTCATTTTTACCCATCTGCCATTGCAGCTGCGTTGCCATGGCGCATGGTTGCAGTGTGTGTTTAGCATGTAGGAAAGTGACCTATTTTTAACCCCCCCTCCACCCACCCACCCCCGTCTGTAGCCACCCCCCCCCCTCCTCCAGATTACAGAAACAGAGTGAACGCAGCTGAAACACTGCCTACAGGATGTTGCACTCATGTCTGTCTGTGACACACACATACACATGCACACACACACTACAGCAGCATAAATACATTGAGATATACACACACACACACACACACACACACACACACACTACAGCAGCATAGATACATTGAGATATACACACACACACACACACACACACACACGCACACACGCACACACACACACACACACTACAGCAGCATAGATACATTGTACATTGAGATGTACACACACACACACATACACACACACACACACACACACACACACACACACACACCACCTCCTTCTCCATGGGCTTGTGGAACTGTCAATCCGCAGTCAACAAAACGGACTTCATAGCTGGCTATGCCAACCACCTTTCACTGGAACTCCTTGCTCTCACTGAGACTTGGATCAAACCAGAGAACACTGCCACCCCGGCTGCACTCTCCACTAACCTTACACTATCCCACACCCCTCGCCTATCTGGACGAGGAGGCGGGACGGGCCTGCTGATCTCCAACAAATGGAAATTCACCCCGCTACTGCCTTCAAACAAATATGTCTCATTCGAATTCCATGCCATCACAGTGATCGCCCCAGCAAAACTCTACGTGCTGGTCATCTACCGCCCTCCAGGCCAACTAGGTGACTTTATGGACGAACTTGACACTCTGCTGTCCTCCATCCCTGAGCATGACTGTCCGCTTCTTGTTCTCGGTGATATGAACATCCACTTAGATGCCCCAGGCTCAGCGGACTTTTTGGCCCTGATCCACTCCTTTGACCTCAAACTGGTTCAAAGCCCACCGACTCACAAAGCTGGCAAAGAGCTTGACTTGATCTTCACTCGGAACTGCAGCACAGACACCCTCATGGTGACGCCTCTCCATCTTTCTGACCACTTCTTCATCCAGTTCAACGTCAGCCTGACAGAACAGCCTCCGGCTCCTCAGCCGATGGTCACGTTCCGCCGCAACATCCGGAACCTGTCTCCAACGCACTTTTCCTCTGTGGTTGCCTCCGGTCTACCTCCACTCAACACCTTCTCCTCTCTGGAGGTTAATGAGGCTACAGAATCGCTCTGCTCCACACTGACCTCGTGTCTAGACGAGCTGTGCCCTCTTACCACAAGGCCAGCTCGATCCAAACACTCTCATCCATGGCTAAATGATACCCTCCGATCGCAGCGCACCAAACTCAGAGCCGCGGAGAGGAAATGGCACAAATCCAAACTAACTGATGACCTCAAAAACTACCAGACACTCCTGACCTCCTTCTCAGCCAGCATCACTGCTGCTAAGACGGCTTTCTACAATGACAAAATCAACAGCGCTACAGACACTCGAAAACTTTTCTCAACCTTCAAATCGCTACTCAACCCTCAGCTGCTTCCTCCTCCATCCAGCCTTACTGCAGATACCCTCGCCTCATTTTTTACAAACAAAGTGGCGGCAATCAGCAGTCAATTCTCTACATGCCCACTCAACGCATCTGACTCAGATACCGCACTCCTACAACCTCTAGGGACAGCTGGAACATCTTTTTCAGCATTCACGCCTCTCTCCGAGAGTGAAGTATCTAGACTCCTGACATTGCAGCCGTCCTACCACATGCTCGCTGGACCCTATACCTACGAGCCTACTTCAATCCATCAGCCCGACCATCGCTCCAGCTATCACACATGTGATCAATGCCTCGCTAACCTCCGGCACATTTCCAACAGCGTTCAAAATGGCCCGGGTAACACCGTTACTTAAGAAAGCTTCTCTCAACCCTGCTCAAGTCGAGAACTACCGCCCTGTCTCACTCCTGCCTTTCCTATCCAAAGGCATTGAACGAGCAGTCTCCAAACAGGTCTCTGACTTCCTTTCACAGAACAACCTTCTGGATCCAAATCAGTCTGGGTTCAAAAGCGGCCACTCTACGGAACCGGCTCTGTTGTCTGTAACAGAAACCTTAAAAGAAGCCAGGGCGACCGCTCGGTCATCAGTACTCATTCTGCTTGACTTATCAGCTGCCTTTGACACAGTTAATCACCGCATCCTTCTCTCTATACTCGCTAACATGGGAATCTCCGGTTCTGCTCTCTCCTGGTTTGAATCCTACCTCACAGGACGCTCGTTTAACGTATCATGGCTTGGTCAGCTATCTGCACCTCACCATCTCACCACAGGGGTCCCCCAGGGCTCAGTGCTGGGCCCCCTTCTCTTTGCTATCTACACCACCTCCTTGGGACAGATTATCCGTTCGCATGGCTTCTCATACCACTGCTATGCAGACGACACACAGCTCTATCTGTCCTTTCCACCTGATGACCCCTTGGTTTCAGCACGGATCTCGGATTGCCTCTCAGACATAGCTACATGGATGAAGCCACACCACCTCCAGCTGAACCTCTCAAAGACTGAACTACTGGTCCTCCCAGCTAAACCTACCATACATCACGACATCAACATCAAATTGGACTCCCTGTCTGTTTCACCTACCAGGACTGCAAAAAATCTAGGAGTTGTTCTCGACAACCTACTAAACTTCTCAGATCATGTTGCCTCAGTCGCCCGGTCATGCCGTTTCGCACTCTACAACATACGGAAAATCAGGACTTACTTGACTCAAGATGCTACCCAACTTCTGGTTCAGGCAATAGTCATCTCACGACTCGACTACTGCAATGCCCTCCTGACAGGTCTCCCAGCCTGCGCAGTGAAACCACTTCAGATGATCCAGAACGCGGCGGCGCGCCTGGTCTACAAACAACCCAAAAGGGCACATGTTACCCCGCTGCTCATCCAGCTACACTGGCTACCTATGGCGGCCCGCATCAAATTCAAGGCTCTAACGCTTGCCTACAAAGTAGTCTCCGGTTCTGCTCCCACCTACTTGAATGCCCTCATACAGACATACACTACCTCCAGACCGCTGCACTCCTCAGACGAACGACGTCTAGCTCTACCACCGGAACACTCAAGCCAATCCAAACTTTTCTCATCTGTTGTTCCTCGTTGGTGGAACACACTGCCAGCTCCTACAAGGGCAGAGACATCCTTCTCCATTTTCAGAAAACTCCTGAAGACCCAGCTCTTTAGAGAACATCTCCTCTCATAGCAACACTTACAACAAGTCTTACTGATCCTAGCACTCACCAGCCGTCTCAAACTGACAAGTAACTGTTAAAAACAGCACTCACTGATGCACTTATTCTTACTGTACTCTAATGTTTTTAAATTGTCCTAAAATTGTTGAGAACTGCTCTAAAACTTAAACTGTTTACTATGTTGTTAGTCGCTTTGGCTAAAAAGCGTCAGCCAAATGTAATGTAAAAAAAAAAAAAAAACTACAGCAG